>NC_050587.1:14210833-14542500 GCF_013368585.1 Megalops cyprinoides
ATCTCCCTCGTCTTCTTCTCCAGAGTTTCCCTGGCGAATTCGATACGCTCTTGGAAGGTTCCAATCTGGCCGTACAGCTTCTCCAGCTTCGACTTCTTCCTCTCCCCCATAATCCGGGACATCTCATTGTACTGATCCACCACCTTCCTCACCATCTCCTCGTTCTCTTCATCCAGACACCGCACATTGTTTTTACAGTTCTCCTGCAGGTATAAGAAAGTGATATTGTGCCAAATACTGAACACCCCCTATACAGGAGGAGCACGACCCATTAACAGCAAGATGTGTAGTTCAGATGGGCAGGACATTTTAGGCCTTTTACCTCCACTGAGTTGTATGCCAGCTCCAGTTCTGACACCAGGTCTTCAATCTTTTCTGATTTTCCTTGTAACGCAGATATCTGCTTGCTCAGTTTGCTCTGAAAGCAGGAACCCCGTAAGACCATATACTCGTTCTGCCACACAATGAATTAAACCCTTAAGAAAGATTTATCTGTTTATTTCTTCACCAAAAGACCTCCACTGAACATTGTAAGAGTGTACAGAATATGTGACTTACAAGCAGTAAAACTCTGTGGCCAATCTCTATGCTGTGTCCAATCTCTATGCAACCGTTTACCAATACTGACAAGCACAATTCACAAAATGATGAAGGAAATAGGGAGTGCTTCATGAAATTTGACATTCAGCGGGATGGTGGTAGGGAAGGCCAGAAAAGGCCTGCATCACATTTCACTGTTATATTTCTAGACAGGAAAATAAAATATCCCTAAAGGCCAACACCAGAATGTATTCACAACGGTACATTTCAACAGTGTCACGCGCTATGGGCATCTGCACTGTTCAGATGAGTGTGCAGAAACTCAAATAAAAACCAGCCATCTGAGGCCATGGAGGAATCAACAGCAAGCTCACCAGGCCTCTGAGAGTCTTTAATGTGCAGGGCTAGACTGGTTATTTATAAACATTTGGACTTGAGGGCACCAGTTGTTTTTTCGCTCTACAGCGAGCTAGGCCAGTGAAGAGCTGGAACGCTTCACTGATGCTACAGTGCTGGACGTGCTGTCTATTTTTAACCCTTAAGTGATTGGATTATGCATGGACAGTAAGTTTGGACGGGTGTCGGACACGCCTGTTAAAATAAGCTCCTCTGTATGCTGGGAATGTGCACCTTAATTTTTTGATGATGCTCTTCCACAACTGATTTCCCCATTATTTATCTACTTATATTCCCCTGCTTACTGCTGCTTATATGATCAGATCTTATTATCTTGTTATCTAAAGTGAGCACAATCTCTAAGTGCTTCTGTTTCTTGTTTGGTTTTGCTTGAGTTATCCCTCTGATACCTATAAAAAAAGGTATTTGTAAGATTAGGGAATTTGTAAGATTGTCGCTCAATTTATCAAAACGGACCATGGTAATATCATTTGTATTGCAAAATTTATTTCACATGATTAAATCAAATGCAATAAATACAGAGATAAACAACAAAAATAGAGGGGATCCATATGCTGAGAAGATAAATTTGTAAGATTGATGGAAGACTTTGACACTGGGAACTAACTCTGCAGTGAAAACAGAGGTATATCGGGTGTCAGTCTAGGCCATAGAATGATACCACTGAATACCTTACCCACAGATCAAAGCAGAGCATGACAGCATAGAGCCCACAGAATGCTTGAATGTGTTGACAAGAAGCATTGGGAAGTGGGAAGGAGTGGTTAGGTCAAGAGCTGCCAGATTCAACAGTAGTTATTAAGAACTAATTCCAGATGTAAAATGCATGATGCTCCATGAAATCAGCTGTCAAATAGTATGCTTTTCTATATTCTCTCCATTTTCTCTAGTCTTAATAAATAAACAAATAAATACAATTCTGACAGTATTAATTAACGCATTCATGTTAGTACTTTTAAAATGTTTCATGCTAGAACTGGGTTTAAATAGGGTTCAAATTTAGAGATATATATACACATGCCTAACACAAACATTTAACTATAAGTCAATGAAATACCAAATAAAGATAAGTGGTTCACTCTGTGAGATTTTAAAAATGCTTTGATTGTTATCATTGAGTATCCACACAATGAAAATAGCTGAGACTAAAAAAACTCACGTGATTTAAAATTTCAATTGTGCATAAGAGGATGCAATAATAACACTTACCTTTATATCATAATATGCCTTATCCAATGTCGACACTTTGTGGTCTTTGTGGTCACTAAAAGGCGTACTGGAAGATGAAATTACACAGTGGCATACCACACAGAAGTCAAATCTTGACTTTTTGGAATCTTTTTGTTTTTGTTCCATTTCTGCTGAGGACTTTGCATCTGCATCTTTAACGACCTCAAAGTCTGGCTCCGCTGCCTCCTGGGATGGCAAATCTTGGTTTGGCACTTCCACAATGTCAAAGCCTTGATCAGGGATTTCCGCTGTTTCATTGTCTTCAACTGACTCAGTCACTGCAGCTTGGTCATCCGTAACCTCTGGCTGACTGACCATCTCATAATCTAAGGCCTCTGCAGTTTCCGCATCTTGAATTACGTCTTGACACAACTCAGGCTGTGAAACATATGTTTCCTTGCCATAATCTAGCAGATACTCCAGAAGAGAGGCTGGGCTATTCTCTGGGATTGATGAACCTTCTTCTACATTCTGATCTTCTTCCTGTACCTCTTCTGCTGGAATCAAAGGCGACAAGCTAAGTATGGTTGTCTCTCTTTTTGAGACAACGTTGCAAGTTGCACTGGCTTGATGAACCTCTCTGTGGATTACATTTTCCTCTTTCAATCTGTACATCTCACCAGTCACTGGTTCAGACTTTGATAGATGGTCGTCTTTTAGCATTATGTTCATAATGGTCTCCTCAGTGTCAAAACCTGACATCTCCCTTTCATTAATTATTTCTGTTCTTTCAGTTTCTTGATCTATCACTTTTTCCTCAGGTTTATCTTTGGATATTTCATTGTCAGTAGAGGCTTCATTATGTACATTTGCACAGATACGAGTTATCTTTTTGCTTGTTTCTGTAGATTTAGGCACTGTTTGTTGTTTAACAGCAGTCTCGGTCTCTTTCTTGCCCCCTTTTTGTGTTTCACCCTCCTCTACCTGTGGTAGAAACACATCATCCTCTAAGTCTGGGCTCTCTGATGTCACAATAATTTCTTCCATTTCTTCTTCACACGGCGCCAAAAAATTCTCAATTATTTCCTCTGTCTTGTCGTCTTCTTTCTGAGCCTCTTCCTGTCCACGCGTCAGGAAGCCCATGAGTTCCAGCGTGCTTTGGGGCCACATTCTTACTCCTTCCTCTTTGTGGTCTTCTTCAACAGGTTCATCTGCGACTGCTGGGGATTCATCTTTCAAAATGAATTTTTCAAAGTATCCCTGAGCATCATCCGTATCAGACAGCCTTCTCTGCATGGACTTCTCAGAGACGGTGCTCTCTACGTCCGAGAACTCCTCACCCTTCTTTCTCTCCCCCACTGCTTCTTCATAAAGATCAGTGTAGAGAAATGACATTGCTCTCGGTTCATCAAGCAGGGCAGGATCAATAATTTTTGGAGGCCCTGGGGAGAGGAAAATTGGTGTAAGAATTGTCTCTTGACTCCCGAACAAAGAGGAGCCACTCTCCTTAAGGGGAGATTTCAACGGCTCTCCTTCGCCTGCCGCTTGGTCTTCCCGTTCTATGAAGTTCTTATTCGCAGATGAATCATCTAGCTCATCATCACAACCACCGCCGTAAAATACTTCATCTAGATGATCACTTGCTATTTCATCATCACCGGCAGCAGCAAAAGCCTCTGAGTCTTCTGAGGCTGGTACACCATCTTTGAACTGCTCTTGATTTTCGGATGTCTCCTCTCCCTCACTGGCTTTCATTTGCATGTCCTCCTCCACCCCACCTGAAGACTGGTCATCTGGCATATGCTCATCCAACAATGTGAACTTCTCAAAATAGTCAGTGTCACTGGTTCCATCCCTTTGCGCTGGTTTGCTAACCGGACACTGAAGATAGAGGGAGGAATCTGGGGTGACAGGTTCTTTTGGTTTTAGGTTTTGCTCATCCACTTCTACCTTAGCTTCACCTAATATATTTATCTCAGGACTGACTGTCACCATCACTGCTTCCTCATTTGTTGGGTTTGGTTTGATCATTTGGGATTCCTCTAGAAAAGACAGGTTGTCTGTCATTTCAGCACTTTCCTCCTCATCCACTGTTGGGAGCTTCGGGGGAACTATAATGTTCAGTATCTCATAGCCTTCAGAGATGATGTTAAATAAGCTTTGCTCCTTGTCTTCTTTAGAGTTTGCTGACTCCTCATTTTCACCTGTGATTTCAGGTTTTATATTCGGCACAGAAACCTCTGCCATCACCGGCCTTTCATCCCCGCCCTGGCAGTATTCGGCAATTGCAGGCACGGAGGCAGCTTTTTTCTCACCCCGCTTGCTCTTACGGCTTGATTTCTTCCTCCTGTGGATTTTGTCCTCATCCATGATGAAGATGATCCTGCCAGCTATGCCAGAGCCTACAGGGCCATAGGCCTCGGAGATGGTGCTGACCTCAGAGGCCCAGGGAGAGGAGCACCTGGTGGAGGCTGTTTCCCAGATGATTCCGCTCTCCTCACTCTGTATCGTCACCATGGAGAAGGAAGGGTCCATCATGACGCACTGCAACTTGGGCTTTACAGCTTGGTCTTGCACAATGTCTTTCAAACTGCAAATTTAAAAATAAAGAAATTTAAAAAACTGGAATAAGAACAAGTTAAAGGCTACTTTTTGAGGTCATTGCTATAGGTCATAGCAAAACTGCTTGTAATAATTACAGAGAAGAACTCTTAATTCCAACTCAATAAAAACAGCAAAGACAGCTAAGAAATTACAAAGAAACTAATTAGATTTGAAACTCAAAAAATAAAAATCCTTACAAAGTATAAAAGCGGCTGTAGCATAATTCTAAAAATTCAGATAGCCCTTCTCTTTATATACATCTTCAGGATGTATATAAAGGATATTCATATTCAGGATGCTCTGGCATTGTGACACAGACATTGAAATCCACACTTCACAATGTATTTGGGGTTACCCTTAATTTTCTTTTCTTTGAACAGAAAATGTATTCTTTTTTAGAAAAGCATCTTCAAGTACTGCAGCTGCAGTCATTGGTTAAAGGCTAGCTGATGATTATAATGGCATCCGACCATGACAATGTCTTAAACCTTCAAGATGAGGAAAATCTACTTGAATTGCAAGCAATCTAATTCCAAATGTGGATGTCAAAAATGCATCATTATTCCTGTCTATTGGTGCTCTGATCAAATCTGACATTTGCAAGGACAAATGCAGCCATTGAAAACAAATACAGAATGTTATCATGTGGTGTGACTGGAGTGTTTTATCCCTTTGCCCTGCACTTGGATTTAAATAATATTTTTATATATTTCAAAAATGCCAAATACATCTAAGTGGGCATCTACACAAAATCCGGCATACGTTTGACATAAAATTCATTTCTGATAAACGACTTTTAAATATCCATATCTGCTCCTTGTTATTATTTCAGTAGGTCGGTTCAGGACGAGTGTTTACAATGTCGACCAAAGCAAACAGCAGGAGTAAAGTTGCAATAAAGTCAGACAAAAGGGTTACTCGATAGCAATAATCAAAAAATAAGGTGCAAATCACTCCGTCGATTCCCGTCTCCTGTACTTTCCACTTTCCGTTGCACATTAACATTGCAATCAACTAATTTGTTACAAACGCACATGTTGCTACGTCTCGTGCTGTTACACTGAAATGTTCTGCCTTCAAGAAAAATTGATGGCCTTTAAAAAAAAGACAGTCAAAGATAACTTGAGGATGGGACGAGTTGATTTACTATGCCCCCCCTAACATTTACTGTTCTAAAATCTTAAATCGTCGCGCTACCTGTTCCGAAGCGCCTCAACTTCATCTTCACCCTCGACAATCCCTACCCCAACCGCTTCGTCCTGCAGCACCGCCAGCGACATATCGAGGTCAATTCTGTCAGATTCTTCCGGTGTGTAATCCATTGTTGCCGTTTGTATATAGCTTTTAAAGCCCCCGTTTGAGTCCACCAGAGAGCGAGTCGTGCGTTATTCCAAGACCGAGAAATTTGTCTGACTCGGCGTGCTCTTTAAATAGAAAGCAAGGCGTTCCGTGTTCCCGTCGCACGGACGCAGTATGTCACCACCAACATGTTGAGGGTATTTTGCACTGTCCCTCTTAAATGCACGAACAGTCAGCTAAGGTCTTTCTGGCGAATGCCTGTTGCATTTAGTTCCTTCTGAGCCTGGATGTGTACGTTGACGCCTCAAGGTACTATTGCACTTTATTTTCGGGTTACCTTGCCAGTGCTAAATATACAGCACTGACGCCACACCAGCCTTAATGTACTAACACTATTTGAGGTCAGAAAATGATTCATTTAGGCGGATTAAAACAGAGAGATGAATGTCACAAAGCAGAATGTCTGAGTAGCCAGAAAGTCATTGAAATGCACCGGTATTATGTTAAGATATTCGACCAACGCGTACCTTAATAGGAAAAGAGAAAAAGTAGCAATTATTGGTAACATTTGTTTTGAAAGGGATGAGACAGTCTGTCATCCAAAATACAAATATACTGGTTCCCTGGATTATAACTGATATTGACGAAATAATACATCAGTGTTGGATAAAAACACTGCTTGATTTGAGAAATAATTTTAGTGAGATTTCCACCACTTTCACAAGACACTACCCCTGGCAGTGAGTTCAGCATTGCACCAACTAACCGTCCTCCTACAAAACAATCAACTGGAGGTCCTCTATAAGTAATTAATGGTAAATAATGATGAGTGCTAAAATACTGTCATTTCTATACAGGTAAAGGTTGTTCAAAGATAAAAAATTCAGTTTGTCAAAGTTATTTTAAGCATAAATATCTTACAATAAAACAAGTGCTAATGAAGCTCCTTACTTGCACAGAAGTCTATCCAGACATGTATACAAGTCTTATCACCTTGAAAATACACTGGTTACAAAGGTTTCAAAAATTTTATTAAACAAATGACAAAAGAGTTTAATGCTTTGTCTTTAATCCAATCCACAATGAAGTTCATCCCAATTTACTCTTCTTAACCATTTGCACAGTCTAAAAAGTATGTTCAGGCTTAACTTTGGTTTCTCATCCCTAAACCCAAGCCCTTCCTTACAGAAGATCAGACATGAAATACAGATGCATTAAATTGTGCACAACCTGACACCAACATCAATATATAAATAAAAATGTTTCAGACTAGACCAAATTCAAGCAGAAACAGTATGTACTCTGCGCAGTGAGGGAGAGTGAAAATAAGAAAGAACAAGTGAAAGAACAACCTAAGAGGTTTATTTTCATATTTGTACGACACTCAAATACCATAAATGTGAGAAGAAAAAAATGGCACTTAAGTTTTCATAAGTTTACTATCACTTAAAGTAACATCTAAATAAAAGGGTAGAGAACATACAAAGGAACAAAACAAACATATAAACTCACACAACCACATGCTGACATTAAAAGACAAACCTGCCAATATGTAAGACACAAGCAGCCCGGATAGATAAGGACTGCAGAATTCTGACCCATGTGTCAACCTATGAGACTGAAGGGCATACTCAGGTTTTACAAATATAGCAGTAACTCTTACAAAGACCAGTTCTCCATTGGCAACAGCATCATCTCATCACCTCCAGCGACCTCTAAATCACCTCTGAAAGTTTGGGCTTGATGACCTCAGACGACCTTGTGGCTAAGAAGAAAGAGACGGGACACAATTTCTCCAACAAAGTGACAACACATTTCCTTTACTGAAGCCACACCCCTCTTTACAGGGCTCCGCTGAAGGAGTAAAGGAGTATCTACAGCATTATGACATTGTCAGTTCCCAAATCACGTTGAGTGAATGCTTCCCAACCCCTGCTGTTAAAGCTTTTGTCCTTGGCGGGGGTTAAATACTCTGTAAAGGTTTATAAAAAAAATACCCAATGCTGCACTCAAGCCTCTTATGGCCATTGGAGTCTCCAGGAACAAACAGTCTCATACATATTTTTACGCTTTCCCATTTTCTTTAAAAGACGCTCATCAAATGACCACTGAAGACTGCCTCTGCAAACTCTTAAACTTTCAAAAAAAACAAAACAAAAAAAAAAAACAGCTGTGACCACAGAATCAGCTTTTTAACTTTTCACTCAAGAGGATGTGGAAAAAAAACCGAAAAGTAAAAAAAAACCTCTAAAAATCTCCAGGACCACACTATAAATAACCTTTCAATAATTCTTCAGCAATCAGGGCAAGACTTTGAGGTACATATCAAGAGAGAGGCATGATGATTAAAAAAGAAAGCAGTCTTGACACTGAATCTAAGACTTCATCTGAAACAGTAGCAATGCCATGTTTACTTAAATTAGGAAACTGATAAGGTGACAACTCTACAATCAGTGCAATAATATCCATCTTTTTTAAATTATGGCCTAGACATACTGAACACACAAACATTATAGTGGGGCCTTTTTGACACATAACTGGGGAAACGGTTTATTCTTAAGCCCCACCCAAATCCCTGAACTGTGAACCAATTCATGTCCATTGTGAGCTGGTACTGTAGGTTCTTTAAAGCCAGGATATGATGGAGCCATTATCTCTTCTGTATTGTTGCCCTCACTGGTAGGATGAAGTTCAAGTCCTTCTTCAGCTGAAGCATGTTCCATGACTACAAAGAAGCCAGATGTGTGTTTTTATTTTGCCTTTTAATCTCTGGTGCAGAGAAATGTTTGACATCGCGACAGAAAAATCATTAATATGCCAAAAGTTATTGAATTCATTCTAACACAAAGCGGCACTGAATAGTGAAAGAGAAAAGTACCTTCATGAACTCAGCTTTTATGGCATCAAATTTAATCTTTTCATGGACTGCTCTGGCTGTGTTTGTTCTGTCAAAGGGCTCTGAAACAAATGAAGATCAAATTAGTCAATCCTAGATCAGCAGGTACACCCAGGAACAGTATCTCTTAATGCTCCATGTGGAATCTTGAAAATATTCTTTTTGAAGAATAAAAAAAATATATATCTCTCTCTAACTGGAGACACCAGCCATTTCCCATTATGCCCATTATCCGCATTATGGAGAAACAGATATGCAAAACGTGTCATCAACAGGTAGAGACTTGGCCATATATCACATAGGCCCCTCTTACAAATGACACATAAATTACGTAAATTATGGACTTCCATCAGATTATTCCATTAACACAATGACTGAAAACATCCACTCAACTTGAATCACACCTACTTGAAGAAGGAACATAAATTACCTTCCACACAAATGAACTTGTCCCTCCATTCTCTGGAGCTGGGTCTGGGGAAGGCTGCAGCTTCTCGAACTGAAATCACAAATTTGTCCCAACTGAAAGAAAGGAGCGCTGGTGAGAGCGGAAAGGACAGACGAGTTTAATTCATGAAAGTATAACCTGGGCTACCGGTACCCCCGCCAGGCTGCAAAGTATAATGAAACATATAATATACATTAATGTGTTCAGGGTTGATTATCTTTTTAAAAAAATAAAAATAATCAGAAAAATGTATTTCCAATTCTCAGATTGTGATGCCTATGACTGACGTCAGACTGACGGCCTTCAGCCCACAACATACTCAGACTTCCCCAGACTGACGAGGCTTAAGCAAAGGGCCAGCGAACAGAGGGAACCAATCAGACCAAATCCAGATGCTTATAATCACATACAAGGTTCATTTACAACACGGTCTTAGCATATAAACAGGTCGTCCCTCTAAGGAGCCCTCGTGCCAGAGTGTCACCTGCTACCATTCGTCACCTTAGCGATGTGAAACGAGAGCCAGGGAAGGCACGCAGGACTCAGGGATAGCATATGCAACACCAGTTTTCATTCTTAGCTGCCTATCAACCTCCCCTTACGGTGTAATGAGCACTCTGGGACCCAGGTCGAGGGTAATCGGGCGGCAGTGTACCACAGTGGTAAGGAGCAGGACTTGTAACCGAAAGGTTACCAGTTCAATTCCCAGCTGAGGCACTGCTGTTGTACCCTTAGGCAAGGTACTTAACTCAGAATTGCCTCAGTAAATATCCAGATGCCTAAACAGGTAAAATGTAAAAAATTATAACCTATACAAGTTACTCTGTGTAAGAACATCTCCTAAATGGCAATAATGTAAATGTAATAATGTAATGGGTAATGAGTGATTGTAATGAGTGAACGTAACTAATGAGGCACTAAAATGTCCAAATAGAAAAAGAAATAGTAAAAGTCTTGCTGGAATGAAAGTCATCCCAGGCATCAGGTGTATACACAAACACAGCACAGGTGGGTTAGATCTGAGGTTACTCTTCAGATGCAGTTAAGTGGTTGTATCATAAGTACCTCTCAGTGGAGTCATTTTGGCCAGGTAAAAGTGGAAAGTTAGGATAAGCGCTGGAAGCCATTCTGCACCAAATCAATGTGCTTGAAGTCACAGACTTCAGACTTAAGGCAGTCAGGCAGGGGGGAAAGAGGGCTGGCACTGTGTCCCTTGCTGACAGCATAGTTGTCTTGGTCATCCATGTGGCAGCCTTCTGCTAATAATAACCCCTCATGTAAGAAAATATTGCCTCATAACATATCTACTCCCCACTGCAGCTTAATTAAAATGCAAGTTAGCTTTTACTTAAATTAAAAATACTGATAGCAGGATTCTCCCTGGGTTCTCTCTAAGTTTAGATTTACTTTATAAAGTGGACAGCGGCCATACAAGAAAAGATTTAACAGGGTTATAGCTAGGGCATGCTCACTTGGATTAAACAGACAACGCTTAACTACTGCAGAGAATCAAACAGAGCAAAAGCAATGAAACTGGCTGCATCAAAACACAGCGCATGCAACAGGGATATGATATCTCTAAAGATAGTTCTAAAACAGATACTCTATTCCACACACACACACACACACACACACTGTGGAAACCGCAGCTGCAGCCTCTTTATAGGACACCTGACCTCATGTTTACATGCTGCTCATTGGCTGCTTGAACCATGAAATAAAGGAGACTAGCGTGAAGAACTGACACACTGGACCCCTTGCAGAGCATAACTTGTTTCCAGAAATAATTTCACAGCAATTCCCATCTGCAGTATTGACGAGTAGTGGTAAGGGATGTAGACCAGTTCAAATCCAGGGCACAGTACTGCTATTATATCCTGGAGAAAGGCAGTTAACTTGAATTGCTTCCGCAAATGTCAAGCTCCATGAACTGATACGTAAACAGGTTGCCCTGGACAAGGAGATCTACTACACAGGTGGTGATAACAAATTATAACACAAAGAAATTCACCAAAGATGTCAGCTTATTAATATATTCCCCTAAAATAGGAAATGATAAAATTTTGACAGAGAACCTTTTCAGCAAACCACTCTAATCAGTCAGTCCTTTTTTAATTAGACCTTGAGTGACATATAACTCTTCAGGACAGATTCTGTAATGCAGCATAAGCTCCCAGTAATTCTTCACTTAAAAGCTGTTATCAGTGCCCACACATTTTATGCTCAAGGCCCCCAGAATTTTTCAATGGTTCATTCATCTACAACCCACTGGATTGTTGTTCCAGTTAGTGATAATAAACATATTAATGTTCTCTGTGGACCATGCCTGCTACAGTAAAAGGCCCCCACTCCACATGGTTTCACAAAGCTCAAGTGACTTTTGATGGTGGGCTTTTTTTGATGGCAATTTTTCTTACTTGAAAATAGTGGCATAGTATTTCAGGAAGCCAAGGAATAGGTCTCCCAGTGTGGACTGGTTTCTGGAGGTGTAGGGAGGAATGTCTCTCGGTCCTTCAGGTACAAGGTGGATATCCATGGATGGGTTGAAACATTCCTATCCAGGGCACATTTAATAAGATCAGACTTCTCATCCCAATCAGGTCGAAACAACTTACACTTCTAGTCAACAAGCAGTTAATTCAATCTAAATAAATTTGCTGTAGTTCATATATCATCTCTCACTTCTGGAAAACTCAATAGTTACAGACTGCAGAAGATGGAAGACTTACAGGGTATTCCTTCTGAAGGCAGGGAATGACAGGCTCAGGCAAGGCTGCAAAGACACAAAGCCGTGAAACATAATGAACTACAAATACGGTTCCATACTGAGCTATTTATACAGGGTTAGAAACACCACTTCTCTCAATTAGCACTTGTGCAGCACATGGGATGCAAATTAAATATATGTTTTTTATTTTGTGCTCAAAAAAGGAAACGTTGCTGAAAGTTCTACACTTACTCTGAAGGTAGTGCAAGACCATCAGTACCAGTGAGTAGCTGCTCAAAGTCCCACGGCTTGCATCATTGATTCCATGGTGTCTGGCCCACTTCTTTATGACAAGAATAATGGGTCGAACTCTGCTTTCGACTGGAAAAGGATAATGAATTAAATGGTAATTACAAAATAAAACATTCTGGTTAAGGGACACCCCAGAAAACAGGACACCCCTGTTTTCTGAACAGTGTTGAGAACTACTGCACGTGTAGCCATCCTTACACATTTCAGCAAGAGAGTCTCGAGAAAATTACGTAGCTCTGTGTGGCGGTTATTACATAAAAACTCAGTGTATTTAAGCAATATAACAGTGCCTGCCTACTTGCCTTGCTCCTCTGAAGTCATAATTTTAAATTTATCAAGGCAATGAATGTGAAGGTCATTTATATATCTACTTGGTCAGAGTGCTACATACATAGTTTTCCTTTTGCTCCCTTCATAGCAGTTTCCATAATGGGCTTGATTAACTGATTAGGCATTAAATGTGTTAATAATTGTTAATAAATGTGATAATCATGATAAATAACCATAAGAAAGGTGTTGGAAATGCTGGTGAAATTACACTTACTGTATGCATAGGTTCGGAGAAGGAATGTGTTTCGTATTCCAACAACGTTGTTTACATTCAAGTCAAACTCCACTCCGCTGCAGGAACAAAGAGATGGGGAAAATAATTACACAATTAACCTCCAGCACGGTTATAATCACGGCTTTGACAATGTATATTAAAGCTCCCTCCTTCATGACTTCAGAACCATAAAAAAAGAATCCTGGATTTTCCATCCAGTGCTATAAAAAGCCTGGCTAAAGTGGTTACACTATTGTTTACAAGTCAATCTGGCTTGCTATACTACAGGAGTGTGGTTCAGGATTAAAACAGAAATGCTGGTTCATGCAGCAGTATCAAAGTATGTATCAATATACCAATTAAATACAGCTCTCTTATAAAAGGCTGCCAACATAGGCAAGTTCTTCTTCATGAATGAGAAGAGGCTGGATGTCTATGGTGGGTGTTAGCTGAGCATTAACTTGAGACTAGGTGTCTATGGTTGATGTTCACTGGGTATAGTAGTTTCTTAGCTTAACTGTTTAGATCCCTCTAAGGCCTATAGCTGTTCAGCATGCCATGAGAAAAAATGGCTTTGAAACGGCAGGTGATCCTCACAAAGTGGGTACAAGAAACAGGACATGACAATTATTTGCAAAATTGGTCACTTATCCCCTTGACTTACACAATGCATTTTAACATCACTCACTCTAAACCTGCTTGAGCACTTTCTTGCATTGAACATCTCCATACTCCAAGTAATTTGGCTCCTACCTGGAACTCATATTTTACCAAAATCTAACATTCTGTGTTGTAATCTGTTGTAATGTGGTGTACAGAGGGAAAAATACAGAGGTTTAAATTTTATTTCATTTAACACAATCTAAAATATCAAATTAATAGCTCTCTGGAGAAAACATAAAGTTATGCTTCCGATTTTGCTGTAACTAAAGATGGAATATTCTATTCGCTCAAGAAATGCACTCTACTGAATGAAAGTAACAGCTTTCAAACCCTGGAGTGACTTCAATCAAAAATCCCAGATTCAATCTAACAGCAATTTACTCAATAAAGTGTTGTTTTATTCCTGTTGCTTACATATTTTTCATTAATTTCTGTGACATCTGAATTGCAGTGAATGAAATAAATTCCACAAATATTTAAATAGCTCAGCTTTTAGTCTTATTTTAGTAATGCACAACGGCTCTGACTAGAATTGCAAAGCAACCAGTGTCTTACTGGATTATTATGGTGAAGGACAATGGCTACAGCAGTAGAACTGCCTAATTGTCACAAATACATATTTGTATTTGTCTATATATACATATATGTGTATACACACACACACACTTGCACACGTAAAACTGAATGCATACCACATCACTGAATGAACCCTACCTGACTTTATCCCTGAATTTCAGTATCGGCACTTTTGCTCGGATAAGCTGAGGTCTTTCAATGTAAGCTGTAAAGACAAAGCCAACATTTTCTTGTAACAGTAAAGTAAATTTTAATATTGCAAAAAAAACTGTGTATATATTTTCAAAGACAAATCAAAGAGTTCAAATATTAAGCTTCAGCTTGACAATAGTTCCCTCTAGAGGCTATACAAGAAAGCTACATAAGGAAAAAAATTCATCCCATTTTAGACATATACTCCGAACACCACGCATGACATATCAGAGTAAGTATGGCTGAATCAGCCCAAACAAACTCGTTCCCTACAGAATACAGCATCCCATAACACCAGTTATTATTAGTAGTCTTAAGGACTTTAGAAATTATGGAAACATAATGAACACCCTAGTAATACGCCCTCACTCATGTGTTTCTGTAGTCTGACACACTCATTGCTGATTCCATGATGACAGAATCTGCATATACAGCAACAGGCTTTATTTTAAAATGCTGCCACGGCTTTGCTACACGGCTTGTGCTTTTGTTAACTGTGATGTCTGGAGGCGCTTAAAAAAAACGATACCAATTTGCTAGACTGCAGGTGAATGAGGGGGGTCAGTAAAGATGCATACACAATAAAACTACAAAATGTAGATGAAATAACATTTTAACAACATTTTGGAACAGAATAGTTCCACGGCACAATCCTGTAAACAAATGTAAGGAACCAAGGCACAAAATTTTGAAGCAGTCAGAAAAATGCAAGACATGATGGGTCTCACATCTACACATGGACAGACAGATTATAAAATCATTCCCAAGCAAATATTTAGCAGAGTTGGTACTCACATAGCCTGTAAAACAACTTCTGTACAAGACTGAGTATATACACAGCATCTGTTTTCTGGTTCAGCTGAAAAAGTCCATCCACAAACACACAAAAGACAACAAGTTATTGTCACAATTAGTGTATAAATTATGGCACAAAACACAAACATTATGATTGTGATAAAAGTGGTGCATATGATGATAAGTATACACTGAAGTAACTGCCAAAACAATGTAAACACCAACATAAAGTGTCTTAATAGGGTGTTGGGCCACCATGTGCCTCCAGAACAGCTTCAATGCACCTTGGCATAAATTCTGCAAGCACCTGGAATTCTATTAGAGGGATGTGATGCAAGTCTTCCACCAAAAATTCCATCATTTGGTGTTTTGTTGAAGACGATGGAAAACGCTGTCTCGGGCACCGCTCATGAATCTCCCATAAGCACTCAGTTGGGTTGAGATCTGGTGGCTGAAACTGCCATGGCATATGATTGGTGTCGTTTTCAGGCTTATCAAACCATGCGGTGAGTGCTCATACCCTGTGGATGGGGGCATTGTCATCCTGTAAGAGACCACTCTTACCAGGATAGGTCCAATCAGAGCAGCATAGTGGGAAGCAGCAGGGCATGTAACCAAAAGGCTGCTGGTTCAATTGCCTGCTGGGGCGCTGCTGCTGCACCCTTGGGCAAGGTACTTAACTCACAACTGCCTCAGTATATATACAGCTGTATAAATGGATAAGATTGTAACCTGTGATGTATGTCACTCTGGATAAGAGCATCTTCTAAATGATAATAATCCACCAGAAGCCCTCATCATGGGAAATGCCTGTAGATGTGTGTAGATTTGGCATATGCAACACATGCATTCGTCCGCTTGTTGACAACAGGATGAAGGATGACTCATCTGACCACGTGACTTTCTTCCACAGCTCAGTCGACCACTGTCTGTGATCTTTGCACTGCTTTACACACAAACATGCATTTTTAGGTACAATAAGGACTTTATGCCCTGCAAACCAACCATAGTATCCTTTTCTGTTAAGCACCTAATGGACTGTCAATGTCCTAACAACCACCTCTGTCTCAAAGTCATTAAGTCATCTCTTTGATGGTAGGCAGAATAACGGTCAACTGGGCCTACCAAGCACTTTTATATATGACCCTAAGCATTTTCTCCTTTATTTTGGCAGTTACATGTACATGTATTGACACAGAAAGATGTTCAAATGCTTTCTTTTTGCAATGCTTGTAATGAACTTACTGGTCCCTCTTGGACAACTAGGCACAGATCCGCATCACTGCTTCGGCTCCCAAAGCCATTGAGGGAGGATCCTGCCAAGTACACTCGTGAATCTAAAAGGAGAAATGATACACACACTGGGGCTCTCATAAGTGAATCCAACCACTTAATTGAGCTCAATATGTTGATCATTCTGTGGAGGTGGGCCCCTCAGATGTTTCTCTCAGAGAAATCATTTGAAGGTGGTTTCACCGGCAGGCGTACTTGGAAAGAGCCACTGGATTTCCCTTTGGAGCTGTGCTCTGCACACTTCCTTTTTCTCCAGATCATCACTCTGTTGCTTGCAGGCTTGAAACAGGTCCAGAATCTGCTGACTTAGCTGAAAGCACAACAACACACAGTTTTTGCATGCATAGCACAATTCAGTGGCATCTAGCACTTGGGATGCAGGTCATATCCTGTGCAGAAGCGGGAAGGGCTGTAAATTTTGATACATCAAATGCAACTTCACTTTTCTTCATGAATCAAGCTTTCTATCCGTGGTTTCCAAAATCCAAGCCGTATTACTTAATGGCAACTACTAAAACAAGCACAGAGGTGAGCAAGTAAGTAGGCAGTGGTTGGTAATATGACATCCCAGAATCGGGATAGGCAATGTCAATCAAGTCAAAGTCAGTCTTTTATTGTCATTTGGACAGATCACACAACTAAGCATTGAAATTCTTGAGGTAGGCTCTGCTAATATGTAATATTAAAGACTAGTGACTGCACGACATAGAAGACACTGAGTGCCAGGTAGTCTTTAAGTTATAAAAAAATTTAAATGAATTTAAATGACAGTTCAACAGATTTTAAAACTACCCTAATCCAAACCCAGAACTTCAGCTTCTGATCATTTCAATTATACAAATAAGAGATGTCTCGTGTTGCTTGCCTGCCCTAGCCTCAGCAACAGAAAACCACGTGTACACTACAACACATTCAGGCCTGCACTGGGGTGTTTCTCTAGAGCATCTGCGCTTTTAACACAATAACATAAACTCGCCCTCTGTTTATGCTAGCCCACATTAAGCCCTTCCCTGGTGTACAGGCAGTGTGACACTCACCTTGTCCTTGGCAGGTGGCAGTGGCATGTCAGCGACACTCCTCTGGGGCTCCCCGCTGAGGGGTGGCACGCAGCCGGTGGGTTTCGGGGTGTGGGGCGACAGGGCAGGGCTGCTGCCCCCGCTCCGCAGGTGCGGCGGTGCCCTGTGGGCCCCCAACGGGGAGGATGCAGCCTCAGACACGCCCACGCTGCGGGCCGGGGAGCTGAAGCGCTGCCGCTTCAGGTCATACTGACTGTGCTCGTCGCTCCTCCTCCTGGAACACACAGCACAGTACACATCACTTTCTGATACAGACAGATTACGCTGTTAAAGGATTCACTGCAATACCACCAATGCTTTCAGTCCAAAGTGATCACTCCTGTCTGTGTTACCTGAGGCAATACGAGTCATGCATCATACACCCCAAATAAATTCAACTTCCTATTGCTCTTCATGCAGTGCAGCTATGAAGAGCTGACAAAGGAGCCCTTTCAGTCAGAAATACACGTCGGTATAATACCATATATGCCACAAAACTCTGATATTGTGCAGCTGACACAGTGTTAGAAGGTACTGAAAATGATCTCACTTCCTGCCCTGTGTCACCACTGAAACACTGGGGCCATGTGGAGGCGTGCTGTGTCCCGGCATCCAGTCATTAGGGGGAGTCGCAGGGTAGCGTGCAATGGGAAAGCCATGGAAGCTGGAGAAATCAATGCAGGACAAAACCACTGAAAACAACCTCATCAGCATCTAGACGTCATATAAGGGGTGAGTGCAGCTCATGTTTTATCAATTGAATAAATACGTTAGCAGAAAGTGACCCTTCTGTGCACAACACAACCATTGAGTCATTCTACTTCCTACCGTGTAACAACATTTCCTACTTTGTACTTACTTAGTATTCCTCATGTTGAACTGTGAATCAATCATCTGCTGTTGGGAGAACATGACTGGTACAGGGAGCTGCATGCTGAAGCCGTTAGCTTGCCCACGTTTGGGTGGGAAAGGTGGGCGCCCCAAAATTGAAGAGTTGGGGAACATTTTCTTCTTGCGAGGGGGTTCATTTATTCTTCTGCCTTCAGGGAATCGAGAGAAATGTTTCAATAGTATTCGCGTTCTCTTTCATCAGCGTGACTACAATCATCTTATTCTTCCTGATGGCGAAACGTATCTGATAAAGTAAAGGAATGTTTTCTGATGTTAGTTCATTCATTTAGCTATGGAAAAAATGCAGCCAGCTATTGGACGGAGCTGTTTTGTAACAGAGACAGCAGAATGTCAGCCATCCAAAGTCTTATTTTAACCCAGTTAGCTCGCCTTCAAGCTAGCTAGCTAGCTATAGGACTTACCATAGCTAGTTGGCTACTAACTCTAGCCAGATATCTAGATAGGTATTGATAAAATGGCTAGTACACAACTTCGAATATCAGCGTGTCCCCATAAAGCACCCGCGACTGACTGCCTGTTTGTTTCTCTAGCTAGCTAACAGTTAGATCACTAACCAGCTACCAGCGCAAGCAATCAAAGTTAGCCAGCTACTGCCCACAAAGTTGCTCGTCTGCCTAGAATTCTTCCACGGCGCTAAAACAACCACCGAAGCCTTACCCAAATCAGGGCAGAAAATGCCTCGTAATGACTTCCAGCTTTAATAAACAGTAGTTTACATCATATTCTTCCTGAAATGTTTTAATTTGACTCCAAAACCTGTTTGTCAATTGACAAACAACAAATTCACAACACTTCCTGGTGACATTTCAGTGAACAGTTTCTTGTTCCGGGTCGTACAGCCCAAAGGGTTTACCGTACACCCACGAATGTGCACGCAGGACTTTCAGGTATGTCGTTGTCACTATGGAACCACTATGGGAATGTAGACGTCACAAGATATAATATTATATATACCACACAGAGGCTCCGTGTACCCATTAAACTGTGCAGATTCACCGATTTTTAAAGCATCTGAATTGTTCTATTAATTAGAGACATTTTTCAAACAGCAGCCCCAGATGACCTCTGAGGTAGTTAAAAGGAATTGGCATTGCCCAAGCATGTGAGTAAGGATTTGGCACTCAAGTTCAAGCAGAGTCCAGGTTGTAGTAGAGACAGTGTTTCTCAGGAAAATGAATGTTTTGGCTTTTGTCCAGGATGAATAACTGGCGGTTCAACTAATTCATCCTCTCAGGCCTGGCAGTGGTTGCTGCAAGGTGTTCAGTGGGCATGAGTTTGGGATATCAGTGATTCTGTTCAATCAGTTTAAATTCTTATGGTATATTTTTTTCTCAGTCTGCAGCTTTTTCAGCTTCACAGACAGATACTCCAAGAGTCATAGGCAGTAACAGGGAATGATTTGGGCCATAAAATTGCAGAAATGGATAGTTTGCATAACAATGTCTGGAAAATAGTTGCAGTAGTGTAGTACTCAAAAATTTCCACCACACTGCACACCCACCTCTGGTTTTCTAACCATCCAAAACAGGTTTGTCAATATGAAAATGAATTTTATGTCTATCTGCTTAATGGACAAAAATTTAAACACATACCGATTTCATTTGAAAGGACAAGGGTTTCAACAAGGAGAGGACTGTTTCTGATGTGTAATATCATATTGATGTCATATCAATAACCATGTAATATACAAACACAGGGCTGTTTTTGTTCTTTTCTTCCTTTGTTCCTGTGAGGCTTTAGGGAGTGTTATGCTATATTTAACATGCCAGAATTATGTGAATTGTGCATGAAACTTTTCTTGTTGAGGCATTTGTACAAGCAGCTGTGTTTTCCATGTTTGCCTATGTTTGCCAAGCTGAAAATCAGTCAGGGGTTTTGAACACCACCATCTTCAGCATGTAAACAAGTCCTTCTACAGTTATTATTGGACCATATCATCATATAATAAAGCTCCCCACAACATGGAATATACTATGATCGTATTTGTTCGTATCTGCCATTTCAACCAAGAGATGCATTCTGAGCATGAAAGCCAAATTTGTATTTGTGTTCTGTAGAATTAAATCACTGAAATGCTTTTTATGACCACAACCTTACATAAAATATAGTTAGTTAGTGGTAGGACTTTTAGGAGTCATTCTGGACATTTTTCAATGGGAATATTTTAACAGCAGTGACATTATACCTGTCTAGTATGATTATTCAACACTGGTCAACAGAAAATGATATTTAATGCTTTATAATGCTCTATAATACTGCCTCTCTTTTTTTAAAAATCAGTAAGAAAAAAGCATACTAGGCTCTAATAACGAGTCTTCAGTAGGTCTCAGTCTTTTGCATGATCACCTTAGTTAGAATAATGGGATTCCTTAGCACATTTGGAACTACAACAACATGGCAGTACATTAGCTTTCAGCATGTCTAAGCACAGAGTGGGAGCTGTATGCAGCTCACATGACATTGGTTTGCATTTTGCCCTCTTTTGAGCAGGAGGTGATCATTTCTCCTGGACACTTCCAGTCTCACAAATTCATCTAGTTGCAGATCTGCTCATTTTAGGATTGCAGCAACAAGCTGTTTACTGCAAGTTTAAACTCCTGTCCCAATCACTTATCATATGTAAACATTATATAGGACACAGCTATAGCTGTGTCATTTTTACATAACTTACATTATGTAAGAGGCCAAGAGTGAGACTGAAAGATCAACTTAAATATAACAACCTGGGCCATTAAAATGTGTCAATACAAGCATACCATTTGTTTAGCATTTTAAAATATTTGTATGCCTATATTGCTTTAAAGTGCATATTAATTCAGAATATTCTATATCTGGATACTATGTAATGTGATCTCAAAAATCAATTTAAAATGTTATTTTGAGAACAATTTCAAAGTAACAATAACCACAGCAGCCATACTTGTGTAGATAATGATGGTTATGATGAAAAATATGGCATCAAGCAGGAATTAACTGGGGCCAAATAATATGCCTTTAAAATTTAAAATCTAGGCTATGTGGTTGATGGAATACTCTTATGTCAACATATTTACACCTAAAACAAACCTAAAGCTGTGTCTTCACAGCTAAACCCAGACTGGCTGCAATAACTTGCGGCATGCAACCTTCAAATCTTGCATACTGTATATGTGCCATGTTACAGATTCCTCCTGTTTGTCATTTACAATTGAAACGTTTTTAAAATTTGAAAATCTGAGAGGCATAAATGGTATCCGATTATAGTACCACTTCCTGGACTAATTGTACGTCACCGTCGTGACGGTAAATACGTCAGTCCCTGGAGCATGCAGTGACGTCAGTGCGGAGGGTGGCGTGGTGACGCTGGTCCATTTAATACTGTCAGTGAATATGGGATGGGGACAGATATATTGAATGGGATGGAAATAGGTGTAAGAATACATGAACGTGTGAAAAAAAGCCTCTCGACAAGGATGGGACAGTAAAAACGATTTGCATTTTAACAAATTTTAATATTCTTCTTTGCTTGGTCTATTTTCCCTCGTATTGAAGAAGACGGTGCACGTTCATCTGATCCCGTAGAACACAAGGGTTTATGGAGACGTGAGAATTTACCGGGGGTTTTAGCGAAAAAGATAAGCCTGAAAACAAAAGACCTTTGGAAGAATAAATATTCAAATTGGGTTTGTATTTGTTAAGCACCTTTTTGTTTGCTTGGTTTTGGTTTACCGTTTGTCCATGTCACAGTGCGGTTTGCTCTGGAGGAATTTTGAAGGCACTGATGAGATGAGAGAACTGCAATAGGCTACGAATGAATGAAGAATGGCAACATAGTAGGCTAACTTATAGCGGGAACGGGAATGAAGGTTCAGCATTTTTCTTGCCCGAGGATAACTGTATGCGGTGCAGCTGGTTACATTCTGGGAGAGGTGTCAGATTTGGAAAGTAAATACCAGAGGGCGTTAAGAAAGAACGCGGAGTTGTAATACGCTGTGTTTTAGACCGGGTGGATACTGAAGGGTCATTTGGAGATCGGAGAAGCCAGAGACGCTTACAACCCTCTGTGTATCCTTCCAACGAACACCAGCGGACTCTGTTGTTTTACGAGGCGAAGCATACTTCATGTGCCTTGTGCGCACAATCGGAATTAAAAGCGGACTGGTAATCTTGTATCCTCTTGCAAAGTAGCTGCTTTGCTCTAGCATTTGTGACGAATTCACAGTTGCGAATGATAACTGGAAATGCATTTTATTTGACGTTTACGTAATGCTTGCTGCCGAGCACCGATACGTTTCTATGGATTTGATTTAAAATTGACAACGAAGATCTGGATTGAAAGTCATGCCGTTCTAAGAGGAACTGTATCTCCAAAACCTCAATAAACCCAGAGTTCCCATCAAGGATATCCACAGCGACGTAGCGGGGGAGATACAGTAAGAACCATAGTGGGGTCATTCAGTTTCGCTGTCAGGACCATTCGATCAACAAATCAAGCAAAATGGGGTAAGTAGGCTACAGCATAAAAGTGCAACATTGAAACACATATTTTTATACCTTGTCTCTTTCAATTTAGACTGCATTTGCAGGTTGTTTATAGAGTTTCAAGGCGAAGAAAACATCACCGATGTATGCGCATGGCTTACCTGTCTTCGTTTATCGTGGTATGGGGTTTGCTAGCATGTCGCCTGACAACTGTACATAGCAGGGCACACATCTGTGCAGCAAGAAACATTGTCAACAAATAACATGATTTTAATGCAAGCACATTGTACATAATATGACATTCTAATAATTGTTAGCATTTTAATAACAGAGTATAACGCCTGTTCATGAGTCAGCCGTCTCCATAATACCGTTCATCACATTAAATTGTAATTGAACCGACGAATTTTATGTATTACCGCATCTCTTGTAACCAAATATAGTGTGTTCAAAAGAATCATGTGAAAATAACTGTAGTGGAAATGGGCTGATAATAATTCGTTTAACAACACGATCTGAGCCGTCCATTTGGTCCAGTTATATAAACCCTTGATTGAAAAGTTAGGTTTTGCAACATTTTAGTCATTGCCATACCATTTATGTATGTTTTCTTTAAACGCAAGTCTCTTATAGGGTCAAACAGAAACCAATGATTTATGGTTAAATATCTGATCGGGGTTGTAAATGCCGGAGATTTCTAGAATCTTTTAGGATGAGACATTGAATATTACTGTTGTTAAGTGGTCAGAGACAGAGCAGCTTCTTTGAATAATGTATCTTAGGATAGGGAAGGCATTAACATTTAATTTCAAGGGTTGTGTCTTTCAGTGAAATGTTGCCAAATGTGCCGGCTTTACTGCTTCATGCCATTCTATTGAAAAATTCTTTTTTTAACATAGTTGTTTAAATGTCTTCTAACAAGTAAAATAATAGGCAGACAGCACACAAATTGCCCTCAATTTACTGTGTATCAAGTCTGTTTGTTGTCGAAAAGGATGCTCAAGAATTTATAGTAACAATGCAGGGATGTGGAAGCAGGAGGGAGTTGCAGTTGCACCCACCAAACCTCCACCCAACCCGCACCACAACCCACTGTATAATTCTGGGATGGCTCCGTGCATCTGTAAACCTCTGGAATGCTTTAACTTTACTTGCGGTGAAAATTGAGTAGCATAAGAAGGGGTACTGTTTTTGGTGGTGGTGTTAAAGTTGTCTGTTCCCTGGGAGCTTTATTGTTTTCACTGCACATATAAAGAATAAACACGCCATTGAAAAAATGCAAAAGGTTTCACAATCCATTTGTCTGGAGACTTAAATAGTTGCACCTTGATAAAATGTAGAGTATCCTCTTATGAAGTTTCATAGGATACTATACAGCATCTTAAATGAAATTACAGGGGACATATCATAATGTGTAAAGATGTATTGTGATTTCTTAATGTATTTGATTTGATATACCAAGTATGGTAGCATCAGTGTCATTCATTGGCATTTTTCAGAAACTTTTCAATTCATTTCAGGCACTAATTAGATAAATGTGCAAGGTTGTGATTGTAAGATAATAAGCATGAGATGATACATTCAGCTCACAATATGATATGTTTGATGAAATGCAGCTCACCCCTGGTATATCGGTGAATAGGCCTGTTGTCATGACTGGAGCACAAATTGACCAATAAGAACAATGAAACAGTTTTATGAAGAACTTTGTGTTATAGTATTGCTAAGGAGTAATGGACAGAATAGGTAAAGCAAGTAAAAATTCCACTGACATGATATTTTGTGAAAAAATAAAAAGTATATTACATTCTTACCGGTCTTAATCTGTCACGTGGTAATTTGGTCTTGCGTGTGTTGTCAGGGCCACAAAACATTTCATCACTTTCAGATTTCATGAAATTTAATATTACCATATTTCATCTCGAAACTATCTGATCAACAACTGACAATTAATCTGTTAATTATTATTACAGTGATATTACAATATTACAGTGAATATTTTGCACAAAAATTTGTACACAGTTTCCAAAATACTGTAAGGTTTGATCTGTAGCTTCAATGGTGGTTTTAAGGGAACAGAGTTATGACATAGTTCATCTGGATTCATAAACTACGCGCAGAAGGCAGTGCTCTCATGTGCTCTCATGTGTCCTAGTGTAGGATTTGAGGTTCAAATGCATACTGCAGCATTGACAACACTTAGCAGATCATCTGACGAACGGTGGCAAGGAAAATGAGCAATGGTTAAAGGTTTTAGTTGTATATTCAAATTTCTGCTCATTTTAACAACTATATGACTCATTATATTGAGTATAAAAAGTAACATTTAGAAGCAACACTTATGCTTAAATTAATTCTTAAATTCATAAGAACAGTTTGATTGTACTGAAATAGCTGGACAGTTCACATTCAGGTGCCGAATAACCTATGTTACAGATGTCTTTGCACCAACTCCACATCTGGATGACTGTGGCAGTTTCCTGTTCTCAGAAGCTCACCCATGATCCAGATGTACTCTGTGGGCACTTCCCTACTTTAATCCAGTGACTTAACAAACTAATGACAGTCTCGTTTTAATGTCTTTGTGGGCAATGACTGTGAAAGGGAAGTCAGAGTTAGTTTTCGCAGTATTAGTGCGGCGAGTTTACCGCTTGCGTAAAGAAGGGAAAAAGCTGTCAAGCCCGAATCTAGTGCCTCTGTTTTTCCAGAACATGTGGCTCTCGGATACATTAAGGTAGTCTTTATACAAGGGCTTTTTAAAAAAACCTGTGAAACGGCAGCAGTGCTTTCCACTTCCTGAGATGGTCATTGTCAGTTTGGATGGAGATAACTGTGGTTGACAAGCATGTCTTCAATTTTCTCACAGTAAACAAAGCCACAGGAATGACGTGCGTGACGAGATGACTGTGGCACTGTGTGAGAAAGTGGCATTATGGAAATGTCAGGATAGTGAACTACTGTGGGCTGTCTAAAACCAGTCTCAGCTGGATGATGTTTGGACATTTTTAGGTATTGTAAATTATAGCCCACATGCGTTAGGGGCAGGTTAGTGTGTTCCTGACGGAGTGGATTCCCTGCCTTCTGCCTGTGGCTGGGACTGTAACTTACCCCGTGTTATAGACAGGAACGCCGGTTCACTGTAACTCAATAGCTGTTTAGCTGGCCTGCTACATAGGCCTACTGCTGTAACAAGCTGAGGTGGCAGAACAAGCTCAATGGGGTCCCGGTTTCTGTTACATTTTCTATTACCTGAATACAGTAGCTTCTTCATGGTCCTTCATAGTGAATCACTGGAATAATGTTTTGACTCTTTTTTGATGGGCTTGCGCAGCAGACTTTGACCTGAATGAATCGAGGAGGCAAACTAATGGCACTGTAGCCCCTGCCATGTGATTTTGCTGAGCTGATGCTTGCAGTGTTCAGTGGTTACGCTTTAGATCTTTGCGATTTTCTCTGTTTTTTTGAGCTTGAAGTGAGTAATTTCCTATTTGTCTTTAAATGCCCTTCATTTTTTATTGACCAGACTCACTTACAGTCATTTTAATTGCACTTAGTGTAGTTTGTAACCATTATTATGGTTCTTTCAAAATAATAAACCAACTTGTTAACAGGAGTGAACTGTGACTGACAAATTAAGGAAATCTGAATGCTGAAACAGAATCTGTTGAAGAATAATTGGGTAATTTATCAAGTGATGTCTTGCAAAGATGTACACTAAATAATAAGTTAATCTTTCTTCTCAGTTCTAATTTGACAGTGCCTAGAGCTAGGTTGTCTTCAAAATCCTCTTCAGTCACAACATGAATAAACCAATATAGTAATCCAAAGATGCATTTGATGCTTGAAAAATTCAAGTATTAAAAATCGGTTGATCTGTATTTTGACACTCATGCCATTTTCTATGGGTTGGGTGCAACTCTCATTTTTGATTGTGACTTCGTCTTGGTTTTGCTTGCTCGTCTCAGCTAATTTGGTTTTTGGTATTGTAAATGCCTGTTGCTTGATTCATTCCTCTATGGTACTGCTTCTAGTTATCTCCGAAAAGGTACATTTCCCCTTTTCTGTTGTTTTTTGATCATGAGACTGTATTTCCTATCACAGGGGAACGCATTTATCACTCTTTCCTCTTGAGCAGTGTTATCCTGATGTTGAACAGATCTTTAATAATACAGCATTGTCTGTCACCAAGTCCTGTCTCAGATTATTTTGTATTGTATTATTTGTATCTAGATATTATCCCTTGTGATGAATATTTAAGTAGGTATTTGTCTGAAAAGGAACATGCCTGAACGAACGTTAAGACCTATAATTAATTTACCAGATTGAATACCTTCATTGATTTGCATACCCTCAGGTTGATTGTTCTAGGGAGAAAGCTTCTTTAGTCCTGTTCCTCTTACAAAGAGATTATTCTTTTTTGTGTCTGAATCTGCATGCATATGCAGTTCCTTGTGGGAGGTTAGTCCTGTCTCCTGGGCACTGTCTTCAAGTGTCTTACATCCCCTGGATTTTTTTTTTAAATGTTTTGGATATCTGCTACCTCTTGGCAGACTCATCAAAATGGAATGGTTCTGATAAGGACACGATGACCCCATCACCCCCACGGGAAAACGCTGCAGATTAGACTCTTGCACTAGAGATCAGAACACAGTTTGGACTGGGTTTGAACTGTACATACGCTCATCTTGGTCCTGTTGGTCATATTTGACATTTATGCAGAAACTGGCATGGGATCATTATAGATACTGATATCATTTCTTGTGATATCCTCTGGACATTGGCCATTTATGAAATTATTTTTAAACTTAATTATGTGTTTCTGCTCTAAATAACAAGTGAATGAGTGAATAATTGAGCTGTGACTTTGTGTTGATTATGGCAAGGTCAGCAATTATTATTGATTACTACACTGACTCTTTGAACTGAGGTTTTTTTTGTTGTTTTAAAGGGTTACATCAATGAATTGCAAACACTTGAAGAGCTACAAACAAAAAGGAACATAAATTAAGTAAACTTAGTAAAGTAATATTTATAATGTTTGTTGTATTTTTAACATCAGCAAAGATAAGAATTGACAAACACCATCAGTATTGGTTGGGTCAATTTGTGATTGATTCCATAGTGCCTTGTTGCTATATATGGGGGCTTTAGCCAGGCCTTTGACATGTTACCATAGCATGATGACAAACTGAGATTATGGTGTGGTAATTCACTTTCTGCTCATTTGTGAGGGAAAATAAACGATCGTGGTAAAGCACTGATTTTATGTGCATTGTTACCTCAGATGCCTTTAGGTTGCTCTTTATAACGCTTTTCCGGGTTTGTAGTTTGCCCTCAATAATGGATGTGCCATTCTATAAAGAAAAGAATGGATAGGTTGTGTGAGTTTATTCCAGCATGGTATTAGGTCAGCCAGCTGAGGCCTCACAGGGATGTGTGCACAAGTGTGTGCAGTGGCTGAACAGCAGGCAGTCAGTGTGAACACACATACAGCACTGGAAACAGCATAAAGCAGTAGATTTTAAATAAGGCAACAATCAAAATCACATTTTTGTATTGTTAAGGACAGCTTTTGTATCCTTTCATTGATTTCATCTCCAGAGTTGTGTAAGAGTCTCATGTGATCGCATTGTGGTGTGAGGCAACATTTCATGCTTAGGGGGCAGGATTGGTATTAGTTGTAATGAAGTCAATAAGAAGCAAATACTAAAGCTTTGAGATGACATGATATTTCCAATTACCCAGTGCAGCAGACGTGGAATACTTAGCTAAATGCAAGTATTGCTGTCTGTGTTTACTGAAAGGCATGGGTCTTGGGCAGCAATGGAGAGCAGTGGTAAAAACACTGGATGTGTACAGTATCCACGAAAATGTGAGTCTTTGTTCCTGGAAAAAAAATGCTCAAATGGCAGCGTACTCAACGACTTAAGTTGGTCCAATCCAAACCTAGCTACTCTATGAAGGTGAAGAAGCAGTTTTAAATGCCCTTGCTGTCTAAAGTGCACATAAATAATGTGGCTATAATTAAATCAGTGTCAGTAGTTTTCTGCATGTTGAGCTGACTGGCTGTTAGTGTTTCTCCATGCAGTGCAAGTGTGTGGGCTGACTCTCATCACTGGGATCAGCTAAGATCTGAAGGGACCCAGCCACGAGAACTCTGGGTCCTCTTTGGGTTTTGAGGTTGAGTAAAGGGAAAGTTTGCAAAATTGTCACAGCCCCCTTGTTGTCAATGACCTGAAGTAATCAGGGTTGTGAGTTGTCAGGGAGCAGATCCGAGATGGACCCTGCTCTTTATCAGGTTCTGTTTGGCACGTTTAAATCTGTGTGGCAGAAAGTGGATGTGGGAAAAAGAGGAAACTGGAGGATACTCACTGTCTGAACGTCACGTGTTTGTTGCCATGGCGAGGAGGCAGTTGAATTGGCTGAAGTGGTTTTGGAGTAACTGCATCAAATACAGCCGTTTCAGTGAGTCTTTTTTAATGTAGCCCAGCGGACAGCCACCATGATAGCTTGGTAGAAAAATTCTGCATGAAAGTTAAACATCAAAGCAACATGTTTTTGTATAGAAATCCATCGCGTAAAGAATTTTAGCTACCCCTGAAGAAAATATCATTATTGTTTAGAAAACCATGTGAATAATACTTTATGTTCCAACTTTTGTAAAATAAGTAGAAACATGTAACCCAGGTGTAAAATGTGAAAAATAACTGCATAATCCGTTCAGCTGTGTAGGTGTGCAGTTTGAAGTGATGTTGAAGGGCACTGCTGTGGCATCCATGAGGATGGTGCTTCACCTCTGAGACAAATATATCCACATATACGCAGCATTGCCAGAACTTCATATTCATGTAATCTTATGGCTTAACTGTAAGCCATATTTGTAAGTGTACAAGAACAGTTGTGAGAACAGTTCCCAAAATACCACAATTATGGTATGTTGACACTACAAAGGATACATGGCCAATTAAATCAGTGTTTACAATGAAAGTGTCATAAGGCACATATGCAGAATTGTATTTCATATAATTTCACTCATTTCATTTCATTACACTATCTGTGTATTCTTATGAATTTATTCAGAACTTTCATTCTTTTGAAGGGTTTCATAACAGTGTTTGTTATCTGATGAATGTGGACCATCTCTTGGAATTTTACAACACACTATTATAAGGGAAAAAGAAAACAGCTACAGGATAATTATTAAAATGTATATAGTCACTGTAGATAGAGGTAATTATTGCAAACAAATAACTAGGGAGCAAGTCAAATTCATACTGTGTATCAGGGTGTATAACAACTTAGAGAAAAGCTATCACTGAGCTTGCTAGGGTTGGGAAAGGACATGTCAGTGTAAACACTATATTTAAAAGGCGCTAGATGTAGCAGTCAGGCTCTTTCTTTGACATTAAACCATAACAATTTTCCAGTTTCTAGCTTTATTGTCCGTCCTCTAAAATTCATAAAAATCCCACTCAACGGCCTGTAGTGATAGTTAAGTTTCTGTACTGTGGTGGAAGCTACTTAATGTCGACGCCAATGAAGACAAGCAGACATTGGCGATGATTCAAACAGATGATCTGATTTATTGGTCAGTCAACAACCACTTTGGGTCTATGGGGGATACAAGCCCGATCTGACTTGTTTCCCTGGTGCTAGGCTATTCACTGTTGCAGCAACCATGGAAACCATAAAACGGGGAAAAATGTAAAATGTTCAGTAATACCAAAAAAAAGCATTGAAGTAAAAAAAAAAAAAAAATGGAACAGGAGTGTAAGTCATATAATAACCCTTAATCCATTTTTGCTTAGACAGAAGTATAGCATACAAGTTCATAGCAAGTTCTAAAGTAACAGTGCAACATGTATCTATTACAATAGTAATGTTATACATATTAGCAGTGTTCTTGGAATCTGTGTTTTCTTGGTTGTTTCAACTTGCTGGTCTCATTGATTGGTCTCGCCTCATGCACTGAGGAGTGCATATGTACCGTGTTAACCTGGCAACGACAGAAACAAACATCTACTTACATGCTGGGAGCTGTAGATGAATAGCTGTCACTCTGTACTAAAACACCCAATCCAATGTGCTACTGTATTGAAACCCTGCCTCTGTTTATTTTTTTTTTCTTAATGAAAAATGTCATGGTAATCCAATTCTGGTAACAGAATTATCATGATAAAGGAAAATGTTTCTGGTTTGATAACCATCAAATGTGTTATCCTGGCTTACCATGACATCCCTAGTAACACCCTGGAGAACTGCCATGGAGTGTTTTAACATTATCACTCATTTGCGTGTTTACATATTCATGTCCTCTAATGTTCTGCAGACTCCTCTACAGCACTTGTCATGGAATTGTGTACAGCACAAAGCGGGCATTGTCAGCAGGATTATAGTGCTTGACTAACAATTGGTGGCAGACGTTTAACCACAGGCACTGATAAAATGGTAAAGTTCACTTTAAGCAAATGTTGGTCAGAGAAGAAGTGATAGCCGGGGACATGGCTGCCAGGCAGTCTGTGGGTGTCATGGTGATAACAATGCACTCTTCACATCTGCACTGTCATGCTTATTTGCATATTTTTAGAGACTTCTTCCTCCGTCAAATTGTGTAAATTATTCTGTGAGTGTGTGGACATATTGGCTTCCTTCTGCAGTGGTGGGTCGTACCATAAGTGCTCTACATCTCCATGAGTTCACCATCTCAGCATTACACATCTCACATTTAACTTTCTCCCATGCTCTTACATTTGGTCAGATGTTTTTTTTTTACTATATTGCAAAATATTTTTGTCCTGTTGGGGGTAACTTCAGTCTTAAATTTGAGACTTTTCTCTCACTTAAGTCCAGTTTATTTAAGGAACATTATCACTTCTCTTTGATTAATCACTCTGACCCTTAAAATAACAGCTGTCAAGTTCCCCTTGTTTTTAAATTAATTAACACTTCAGAGCTGAAGACAATTCCCACAGAGGGTTGGAGTGTTCTTGCATGGAGTGCGATTGCATTGTCCCAGAAATCACCCCTTCCACCAGTTAATGAACTGAGCTTGGTGCAATTAAATCTGTCACAGCCTCAACACTGCAGTATTCATCTTATACAGAAATCTCCGTGAAATTACCTCTGTATAAGTTAATGTACAGTGTTGTTTTTTTATTGCTGAGCACAGTGCAGTTAAAGTCAGCATTTATCTTTTGGAATGTGAAATCCATTAACCGTATGTCAGCTGTCAAAGGGGTGGGTGACAAAGTCCCCATAAGAATGATGTCCCAGAATTAGGCCTAAGCCCAGAACATTCTTTTCCAGCCTAAAGTGACTCCCCAGTGCTCTGAGATCCTGGGATTATCAAAGGGACATTTGGTTATTCAAAACAATTTTTACTGAAATGTGCTGAAAGAAAGTGAGGGATAGGGGGTGGTGGGGAGTCAGGCTTTGGAGATAATGCAGAATGGCTCTGTTTGCGCTCTATTCCGGACAAGGAAAAGGAAGTGATTCAATTTGCATTGTGATATTGTCATAAGTTTGTGTCAAAGGGCACAGTCACACTTGCATGTATGAATACATTCTGCTGAAATGAAAGTCATTAATTTAGAAAGTAACACAAAACTGTTCCAGAATGTCTCCTCAGTGCCATGTGTCTTGAAGAATGCAGAAAAGCTACAGGAGGGAAGGTTCATCATAACAGTACCTAAGAGAAAAATAACAAACCACAGGATCTAGAATACACATATATTAGCTATGTGCAAGAATGTCAGTCATCAAGTTGGAATGGCAGGGTTCAACATTAAGGTTTTTCTCTCTCTTGCCTGGTCTGTCAAGTGGGTCAGGAATCTGCTTGCCCAACCTAAATTTCTTCTTGCCTAGATATCTTATAGTAATGTAACAGGTGTGGAAAATCCATCTTCACAGTTGTATGTAATGGGAATTTTGCACCCTGAATGATGAGTTGGTTTATCACTTCATTATGTAGTAAGACTAACATTGTTGAAGCTGTCTAGCTGATACTCAGCTACAAACCTAAACTTTCTAGTTTCTCTGGCCATGGTCTCTACACACAGTATGTTTTCCATTGGCAAGTTGTGGCACCTTTCACACTACACATTGCAATTCTTCTAAGAACATGTATATTTTTCATAGTACCATTTACACTGCATGATCAGGGGTTTCACATGACATGATTTCTCTTTGGTTGTCATGGTGACAGGAGTTTGTGTCGCAACTGAGACAACATCTATGAAGAGGGGTGCTTCTCTGCACTGTTGAAGGTACAGTGTAACCTAGTAATAAAACTTTATCTAGGTCTATTCATGCAGCTATCTGAATGTTTGTTTTTTTTAGCCTGTCATGGATGCCAGAATGACTGGTAATTAGCTATATTATCTGATCTCCATTGCGTAGATTCGTTGCACATTCATACTTACATCAATACCTCATAGCTGTGAATGAAATATGCTAATGATCTGTGCTGGAGATCTGTGTCATTTATTCATTAACCTTCGCCTGTAATATTCAAATCCATGTTTAATTCATAGCGAGTGAGTTTTGATTACTTTTTATTTACAGTGACAGTAGTGGCTTCCCCCTAGAAGACGAGACAATGGTTTTGATTACCTTAGTTCAAAACAGGCTTTTGAAAAAGGTGATGATGGCTGCAGTCTGGCACGAGCTGTTTTGTTGAATCCTTGCTGCAGGATTTCCACCCTTTATCCGGCGGGCATCGGTTTCACACAACGTTGCCACAACATTGTTTGGCTCCTGCTCCGGCACAGTGACACACAATAACAGTGTTATTTGCTGGTGGAAGCACGTTTTTCTTTGTTGCTACTGGGGGAGCTGTTCAGATCCAATGTACTTCAAAAACAAGTGCAGGTCACTATTGTCAAAGGTATGTCAGAATTACTGTAACTTTGGCAGTCTTGTTTATTAAGCATGCATATCAAAGTACTTAGGTTAATTTGTTGCCCACTTATAAAGCTGGTATTTTATTGGGCTTATAATTTATTGAACTGATCAGGTGATACAAATTGTATCAGTAACATCTGACCCTCAATTCAAGGTATTGATCCATCGGGTACAAGTCCAGTGGCCATTTTACTACAATAAAAGTTCCTGCTTGCTTTTATCTGCAACCTGGTACTTCAGCCACAGATGTTCTATGCATGGAGCAGATATAAAGGTCCATATGAAAGTTTTCTCTCTGCTTTTTCTTAACTTATAACAGTTGTTATTGCTTTAAGGCATGTAGACGAAAGTACAACATCCTTAGCTACCGTAGCAATGCAGACAGCACCAGAATCTGCTGTTACCAACCAGAACAATATAATACTGAGGAGAAAAGGAATGCAAGAGCAGAATGTCTGATCATAATAGTAATCTGCTTCAGCTGTCTACAGGGAATGAAATGTGCTCATTTTCATGAATTCCATTCTGTTTCCAGTTTAATTTGGTGAAAGGAACCAATAATAAGATCACTTTGGAAAGCACAGCAAGAGTCCAAACTCTTAAAATCCTGTTCTGCCATAGGCTTGTCCAGATTCTTGAAGGCTTTTAATTCAGTTGTGTAGTCAACAGAGCTTTAGACAAAGGAGTCGATGACAGTCACTTTTGATACAGATTAATCTGTGTGACACAGCTAAGTTACAGTGGCACCATAACACTGTAGAGCCATTATCCAGTATTAAAGGAGACAGTCAACATCATTTTAATAAGATTGTTATTATCACTCTCACTAATGTGAAGTGATGCCTTGATCTTGTGAAGCAATTATTTTGATACTGACCCTTATTTCACCGGCCTTGTCTTCAGGACACATTCAAATGAATGCAGAAGATCAGCAAGTGGTGTCCACAGTTAAAGATGTGCTTTTACTGGTGTCTGTTTATAGATGTCATAAATAGATTGTCACAGACACAAGCCTCTTTTGTGACACTTTTATCATTGGTATGAGTGTATATATTCTCTACGGCTGACCTCTTCAGCTTTATGTAGTTATTTACCCCTATAACAAGCAAAAGCAATTAATTGAATATGTCCAAAATAAATACATCTGGTAAGTGGAGTTCTGATTGGTTCCTGAGGCTTGTCTTTATTCATGTCATTTCATAAAAGGCTTGTGGACTGAAATATCCAGTTTTGTTGTGGGGTTTCCTTGTAGAATAGGCCTGTTTTCAGATGTTATTGAGAAAAAAATAGATGCTCATACATTTTCTGTCTTGTATCATAGAAGATGTGTTTGCCTTCAAGTAAAAAAAAAAAAATTCAGTTAGCATTAGGAATGCATGCAATATTAAATAAAGGTATAAAAGGAGACTGTCTGTCTGTATTTAGCCTGCTATGTGAGTGAAGAGATATGTGAAGACCATTACGACATCATATGCCAGGTTTGCATGTTGTAGGTATCCATCACTGAAACTCAGGCGTATTTATTTTAAGATTGCATTTGTTAGAAAATATTTTTTAGAAAAATAAAAAAGTGAAATATGCTGTTTGTACAAGTATTCACATGTTAATATTTGGTAGATCCAACTTTTGTTGAAAATAACAGCTTTAAGTTTTGGGCTATCTGCCAGCTTTTTACTCTGTTTGGGAATGATTGTTGTGCTTTCCTTTTGGCAGATTTGCTTCAGGTTGTTCAGGTTGGTTGGTTGATGCTTGTGGACCACAATTTTGAAATTGTGCCACAGATTCTCAGTGGGATTGAGATCAGGACTTTGGCTGGGCCTTTGGAGGACAGTAAGCTTTTTGTTCTTGAGCCACTCCATTGTTGCTTTGGCCTTGTGTTTGGGATCAGGCTGAAAGGTGAACTTTCTCCTAAGATGATGTTTTTAGTGGACTGAGGCAGGTTTTGTCGTAGTATTTCCCTGTATTTTGCTTTATCCACTCTTTGCTCAGTTTTAGCAAGATGCCCAGTCCCTGCTGATGAGAAGTGCCCCCACAGTGTGATTCTGCTTTCGTTTCTTGAGGTATGTGCAGTGTTCAGTTTGTGCCACACATAGCCCTTTGAATTATGGCCAAACAGCTCTGTCTTGGTCTCATCTCGGTCACTCTCATACTTTCTGGCAAACTCCAGGCATGCTTTGAGATGGTTCCTTTTGAATAATGGTTTCTTTCTTGCCACCCTCCCATACAGGCCAGTTTTATGCAGACATCTTGATATTGTTGACTGGTGCTCCTTTACTCCACTCTCAGCTACTGAATCTGTAGCTCCTTCAGAGTGATTGTTGGCCTCTCCGTGGCTTCTCTCACAAGTCTCCTTCTTGCTTGGATGCTGAGTTTTGACGGACGGCCTTTTTAGGCATTGGTGGTGGTGTGATGCAGCTTCCACATCCTGATTATTGATCCAGCAGTGCTCACTGGGATATCCAAATATGTAGATATTATTTTTTAACCCTTTTCTTAATTTATGGATTTGTATCTCTAACTTCCATAGAGTGCTCTTTAGTCTTTAATTTCATATCTTTTCTTCAGATTCATAGCCTGACCAATGATCCTTAAATAGAGTGGGATTTTAACCAGAAAATGTGACCGTTACTTTAATGGTTCACAGGTTGAGACGTGTTCTTAAGGGCAATATTCTTTCATCTGTGTAAACTTGGGGCTTCCAGAGTACAGGGCTTTTATTTTTTGTGAAAATAACCTTTGTAAAGCATCTTCATTTTAATATATGTTCATACATGCACATATGGGGACAGCCTTGTTTTCATGGTCCAGGCAATGTGATTTGAGTGGGCTTTGATGTATGGTTTCCAGATAGGAGACCCTCTGGTACTACGCCTCAAATATAATTTATATATGTTTACATGTTGGTGACACTCATACCCAGCACATGTAACAGGCCTAAATGCTGTTTTTCCTGCTGCTTCCCTTGACCTGCCTGTCTTTTTTGTTCAAGGTTTATTCTTAAACACACAGGTTTTCTGCAGGTTCATGGAGTGAAATTTTGGTGCTGTTGTCTTGTGTCCATGCAGATAAATCAACCTGTCCTTCGACCCTCCTTGTGCCTCTTTAGATTGTGGTTTGCATGCAAGAGCAGGCTAAATGCACGGATATAGTGTTCTCAGGCCTGTTTCATTTTTAATTCCTTACATTGTTTGACATTATTTTTTTTATGTATATTATTACAAACTCATTCAGAAACTTTATTGCAAACAACACTCCCCCTGCAACCCCGCCATGTGCCCTGCTGCCACAGGGGTAAAGAATATAAAATCTAGAGTGCTTTTTATCTTGTCATGTTACTCTTCAGTGGCTGCGTTAAGTCTTCAGTTGGGTTCTTTACTCATGGTAAATCCTATTATTCCATAGCAAAACACATTCTGAGCTTTCAGAGTTGTCTAAGATTTTGCATCTGGCACGTGCATATATGTGAACAGCTGCTTAAGATACAAAAACTTTTTTGATCTAGTTCTTGATATATTATGTATTAGGTGAGGTACAGTGGGTCTTTCATCGAGATAATCTCACTGCAATTTTGAGAATGCCTTTTTAGTGAGAGAAGATGACAATTGATATTGTTGTACACGCAACCGTCACACCATCACAATGACGAGAATTGACAGCCAAAGCTTTTTAAGTAACAAGTGTCCATCTTTGTTTTAACCACATTGAGACAGTTTTGTTGAAAACACCATCCTTCAAGAATGTCTCATTCTTTTGTTTTGAAGATATAAATGTATAAACAGCCTAGATTACCCTTGTTCAAAAATGGTTGTACTTTTGCTCGATTCCTGTATCAATTGCAGTTATTGACATAGACATAGAGGATAACAAAAGAAATCAATTCTAAAATGGTTTGTGATGTTGAAACTGACAAGAAGAATATAGTGAAATGGTTTCCACTTCAGAGGGGCGATATGCTGCAGTGATAAAATATATCCCATAAAATGTAACATGAGACACATATTAAGTGTTATCTTCTTTAGAATAGACCCAATTATGGTCCATTTTCTCTCTTTAATCCTGAGCTATGGCTAAGGTGCTGATGTGGTCAGCCACATAAAAAGCAGAACCTCCAGTAATGTACTGTCAAGTATCTACTCAGCAATTACATTCACTCATATATTGTTATTTTAAAACACAATTTCAATAAGTGAAGTGTATTTTTATGCTTTTAAGTATTAAAAGATATCCTATAAACTTGTAATATTGGGATTAAGGGTTCAATATCTGTATTATTAGTGAAACTATTATTTTATGTATTAATTATTCAGTTGTGAATTTATTCCACATAGGAGTTCAGACTGAACAGTCATTACAGAAAAAAATGGAAGGCATTGTTTTACTGTACCTAAAATTTGAGCTAATTGGTCCCATGAATCTCCATTACCGTGCACCCTGTATCTATACATCTTCGTAACCACATCAGAACATTTTAGCATAATTACAAAAGAATGGATTCTTTCCAGTGTACACACTTTGTTTTCACTGGCTGTGTATACCTTGCACAAACTAACCCCTCACTATACAACCACTTTATAGAGCTTAGGACATTTTTTTACGCTGTTGCTGAACGTGATTATATATATTCTTTTTTTGGTGGCAGGTAGAGAGGGGATCAAACAGAATATCTAGAGGCCCTGAATGTTTCTGCAGACTTACTGTGAATTACAGCAGAGACCAATCAACAGAGCTGAACGAAGCTCAGTCTCCTCTGCATGGTTCCTTCCATCACTCTTTCCCTTCATCCCTCTCTCCTGGAAACGAAGCACTTTAATGGTAATAATAAATCATCCATTATTTAGTTGTAGAATTTTTTGTCAGATCTCCTAAGAAGGAGAGGGAACCTCTCTTCAACCTCTGCAGACATGTCAGACTGATTTTAATTAAATTGGGGGTGTGAATAGGTGGCCAGATTGTGTGCAGCAGAAGCTCAGTGGAAGGTGTCATCAGGAATATGGCACATTCTACATCAGACTGGTTTCATTACTGAAGCACCAGGGCCCAGCTGGTCCAGATTGAGCATTGCCCCCTACCGGTCCTCCAACACAGTGGCAGCTCAGAGGAAGCAAGGGAAGCCAAGCCTCCTGTAAAAATTCATCAACAAAGTTTTTTTTTTAATTTGTATTGCCAGTTTTTTTATTGTGATATAATTTAATACATGCAGTGCTGCATGAATATAAAGCAACACTGCATGAACTTACAGCTTGACTTTTTGACATTTTGACTTGCAATCCCTTCTTGTCCAGTTCAAGTCGGTCCATTGTAATCCATGAGAATAATGGATTTGAACTGAGGTCAACAAGATGCTTTGTCTGGCTCTGACTGGACAATAACAACATTATTATGAGAATTTAGCCCTGCTCGGAAGCCCAGCGTCATGCCTACTGATCATGCAGGGGCATTAACACAGGACCTTATGATGACCTCTAGATCATTACATTAGTGTGATTTAGCAGATGCTCTTATCCAGATAAATTCTGCATGTTTATTTACATGTTATCCATTTATACGGATATTTATTGAGGTAAATATTAAGTATGTTGCCCAAGAGAACAGCAGCAGTGCAGTGGGGAATCAAATCAGCAACTTTCTGGTTACCAGCTGTGCTCTTTCCCACCACACCACACTGCTACCCATATTGTAGCCAGCCAGTTATACCTTTTGATGAACACTACCTCCATTACATAACCCCCAGTGCCTTGTACGTGCATAGTGAATTGAGATGACCGGTGTAATTCGGTATATGACAATAATTTATCTTGAGAGTGGCGTTTAAGTCATTGTATTTTTCTTGATAAATTGGTGTATGCTGCCTACAGTTTCATACAATTACAGTTGTATTTAGCTAGCAAAGCTGACTGCTGGCTTTGCTTACTTCCACCTAGCTGGCTATTTTAGCTAGTAGACTAACACATGGCTGTAAATGGAGAACATCAATGATCAAACTTTATATGACTTTTTAAAATCCATTACTTGCAAAGAAAATGGAATTAAGTCAGCATAGGTAATAAATGACAATAATGATCAAAAGCTGCTGTTTATTTGATTCAAAGATCAGGATGTAGAAATTAGGTCTTCACTATCCTTCTGGTATAAGAATGTAGAGTGGCTTACAAGTATCATGGTTACTAAGCGAAAGTACTACTGGTCCAGTCCGCTAACTTGGTCAAGAATGGGATTTGATTATCTCCATAAATATAAGAACACTTTCAAAAGGCATGAATATTCAAATAAGCATATTAATGGATGTGCTTGATTAAGTCTGTTGGGGAGAATATGGGTTGAGTGAGCAGTAGAGTATGCAGTGTTCATCTCCAAGTGGCAAAGCATCATGAAACGGTGAGGAAAAATAGGGAATGTTTGATTGGTGCATCCTCCTTGCTGGTGCAACTGGAATTGGCTCGTATTTGGGAATTTAGAGAGTACGATGAGGGTAAATATTCTGACTGTTTTATAGTATGTCAGAAACAACCCAGAACAACTGAATTGCCTCCTTTTTACTACGGTGCTAGAGAGACAGAAGTTATTGCAACTCCTTTTTTGCATAGCAGACGTATGAGTTTCGACATTGTCTGTCACGCCCAGCTCTCCATTGTCCTGTGTTAAATAGATGTTATGGAAATCATTCATGAACATCTCACTGGTTCTTAATGTGTCAGACAGCCGTGATACTTGGTCAGTGTTTGCTTTTGTGGATGCATTATTTGCAATGAGAGGACAGCTATCGTTTCAGGAGAGACACAATGCACAGGAGCATGAGACAGTTACTTCATATACAGTGCAGGACATGAGGAACTCTAGAGCACGGCACTGTCCTCAAAAGATAAATACTTTTAATGCTTATCCTTAATCCTTGGTGTAAGTGTGTTTTTATTTGCCATTGTAACTCCAGTCTTGTCTGCATGGATTAACCATTTCATGAAGTATGGGAAAATGTTTGCATAAATTAGTTATATTTGGTTTGAATTATAAGCAGTGGGCTCATATTATATTGCATTTGTTTCCTGATTTACTGTAGAATTAAGTAATATCCTCCCCAGACATCACCAAGTCTAACAGTTTTAGAGTGATTTGCCAAAGGGTCAGGTTTACCCTTAGGTATCCCTCATCCTAACACTGGCCAAACCCAAACTTGTTAAGTGTCTGCAGTTTTTCAAGGGGAGGCAGCAGGTTTGTGTGGCTACTGGCCATGTGGAGCTTAACGGACCTTTATTTAGCTGGAGCCCCCAGAGACTGAGCCTCCATTGAGGCAAGCTATCAGGAACAATGTTTTGCAGTTTGACTGAAGGAAGAGTTTTGTGCTGAGTATGTGCTCTGCTCATTTGCCCTGCGTACACTTTTTAAAGGCCACTTTGACAGAAAATGTTTGGTTTAAAGGTGTCCCCAACCTTATGGTATGAGCAATATTAACTAGTTGTAATGTATTTTTTAACGCTACTGCATCAGTATTTACCCATAAATCGCTTAGAAGTGCCAAGTTCCTATGGGCTTTGTTGCCTATCAACAGTGGTTTTCTTTAACAGACATTGAAAGGAAGTCTTTCAGGGCAGTGCTTCACTATGACACCCTTGTATGTGTAAGGCCTCTGTGGGCCAGGGCAGCTCATCATTGTTGCCAGGTTCCTGTGTATATCCTGTGCATCTTTTCAGTCCTTATGGGTAATTACACAAGCTGATGGCTCAATCTTTAATTATCTTAAAGAGCCTTAAAAGTGTCTTTGAAAGCCATTTCTTGCTGTCTCAGAGATTCAGGTGTGGAGCTTGGCTAAAACAAATAGCTCTTTTTCATTGCCAGACCTGCTGACCACTAAGTTTAACGTAGGGTAATTGGGAAATTACAAGTAATATGCAAAAAGTGGCATTTTTCAAGGTAGGAGCATAATTTAATACTGGAAATGGTTCACTAAGGCACTCATGGAGACTACTTTGTTCAGCTCGGGTCAGCTGGTTCCAGTAGGCATGAATTACAGCCATTATCAGAGAGACTAGAGTGCAATTCCAACTTATTTCAGAACAATAATGTGCTAATTTCTTGTGTAACAGGTACTAATTTCCTTGCTTCTTTTTTCCCTTCCAAATAGAACCTTCTTTTGGGGGGGGGGGGGTGTTGCCGTCTAAATCTGGGCTCATACACATGGTGAAAGCGCTGTTCTGTGCTGGTCATTGTGGTCCAGTCCTGCTCACACAGGAGATGAAAGCACTGAACGCAGGTGGAGATTTTGGCAGGCTGGAGGGCCCGCATGAGCAACACAACTCTGTGAAATGGGCTGTTCAGAGGCCTCGTTGGGCACTGATGGAGCACAGCTGGGCCCAGCTGCAACTAAATCTCTTGCTGTGTCTTTGCTCTGCTGAGTAAATCAGACCATTCCATGGAACTCAGTATAATAAAGGTGGAAGGTGGTACCTATGTTTTTCTTCTACTAATTCTCACGTAGGTTGAGGAACCTGTAGCACACAGCCATGTTCTGTGCATCACATATTAAGTCAATTCATCAAAAAAAAGGCAGGCTTTCTAAATATGTATCCATATATCATATGCTCTGCTGTTTATAGGCATAGGAACATCACTACTGATATGATTAGTGACATTCACTTCACTTGTGAAACAGGCATGTGAAACAATTTTTTTGGAGGATGAAAACATCACATATGAAATGAAAACTTCATGTGTTTTCTGGTCAGGTTGCATAGAAAACACCACTGAATTGTTTAAATCTAGGCTTGATCATTACAAAAGGGCATTGTATTGTTCCCTTAAATTATCTCTTAATATGAACAAAAATTCAATGACTCCTGCTCAGGTGGTGAGGTGCTCAGTCATACCTTAGACTCTCTTACCCATGATGACTTTGGAAGGTGCTATTTTCATCCATTTGACAGATTATTAATTTAACCAACCCATGGACTGTGGTATTTTACCTGAACTCACCAGAGAAAGTTTCTTCATATTTATAAATATGTTATGACAAGGGCTCTGGGAATTTACTGTAGCAGTTAGTTTCTGTGATGGAGGCCTGGGTGAAAAATAATGTCCTCTGTGCATTATGAACCATGTTTCATCATGAGATTGTGAAAATTCAGCATCTTTCTTCTCTTATCTGAAAGATTCTTTGAGGCTTTGATCCCCAAATTGCACTTTTTTGACATGAATTTTTAAAATAGAAATTCTGAGGACGTCAGAAAACTGCACTAAAGTTGAAAAATGTGTCTTTTTGTGTGGGTTTAATAGCATTGTTCTGTTGCTTTAAACAAAAGTAGAGCACCGAAGTGAAATTTGCATATCTCCTCTCTCTCGCGCTGGTTTGAAATGCAGAATTCCAGCTTTATCTCATCACTCCCACCCACACACAAGGCAGGAAGGTTGAAGTTAGACCAGTTTCTCTCACATGCTCTCTCTCTCTCTCTCTCTCACTCACTGTCTCTTTCTCTCTCTCTCTTTCTCTGCAAAGCCAGAAACCACTGTCTCTTTTCCTTTTTTTCCAAGCTCTTTATACCAGAGAAGAGATTTAGCCCAGAAGCTATAGACCTTCACATGCACCACCACACATTCCCAGGTAGGGAATGTGTGTTTATCTGCATTCCCTCTGAGTAGGGAAAGACTTTGGGTAACCCGGTTAGGCATATTTCAGCCAGCCTCTGAGCTGCCTCCTGCTGTAACCTCTCCTGCCTGCAGCGGCACGCGTGTCATTTCTGCATTATTACAGAGGAGGCTTGTGGGATGGAGGGGAATTGATCCCTTTTTGTGTGTATGTCCCCCACTCCCCGAATAATCTCTTCTATGCTGTGGTTGAATTTTGGTAATGTTGTCTTAGTTCCCCTCTAATGTGATTTCGGCGAACCTGGCTGTGAACGGTGTGCGAGGAGCGCCGGTGTTAGTGATTCCTCTGGTAACTGCTGCCCTTTGAAGCTGCTCCCTCAACATAATGTGCGGTGTCAGTATCACTGCAAGGATTACTGTGAAGTCGACGCCCTCTGTCTCCACGGAGGCAGGCTAGCTCCGCATGAGCTGCAGTCTGCCTCCACAGAGACAAGAGGCATCAACTTCACACACACTGACAGGTCGAGGCTGAAAGAGAGTGTTCATTCGATGCTGTTCATTCAGTGTTCATTTAAGGCTGCCTTGATTTTCGGTTTCTCCCTAATAGGTAATGCGTCGAAAAATTCTAGCAGTTAATAAAACAACAGTGCACCATCCCATAACAGAAAAAAACAACATTGCCAGTATTGAAGGCAACCATTTGTGAATATAACACATACCTATGAATTCAAATGCTGTCTCACTGGTGTCACTGGTCAGTAGTATAAGTGGAACATCTGAGTGAAGAGGTTGTGATCAGCTTTGTGGATTTGAATCCTACACTGAACATTGCTGGGTCTTAAGCTGGTTATCAGAGCTATTCTAGATCACCTATGTAATCATTCATATGTGGAAAAATTGTACATATAGGAAATTATTTATCACCCTATACCACTCAAACAGGTGTGCCAGGTAACTGAAAGTATACTCTTTGTGATTTTTTCCAGTACAGGTTCACTCTTGTCTGTGAAATATTAAGATCTTAAACTAACACTGTGCAACAACAAGACCAACACTAGTATACAGGCCAACTCTGTTGACTTCAGTCCCTCAGCAGGTTTTTCAGATTACAAGCTTTTCCTTACATCTTTTTCCATCTGATCACAACTTGAATGTAGGGGTTTTACCGCAGTCAACTTTGAATTCCACAGAATGGTTTTTTATATCAGTAGGCTGCTTGGTGTAGTTCTGACAAGCATCGACATGTCATCTGAGGAATTTTAAACAGACAACGTTTTGTGGAAAAAATTACTATTTAAAGGTGTAAACATTTGGTGGGTTAAAGCACCATTTAATTTCATTTGTTGACCTTGGTTTTGATCCAGCACAGTCTGGGCAGGAATAGAAGCTTTGGCCCAATACTCAGTGTCAATGCAGTGCTCAGTAGATGTTCATAAAACTGTAATTGGAATAGTCAGATCGGTTTACCACAAGGCAACAAGAGACAAGGGAGGAGGTCGCTGGAAAGGATCAGACTCCATCGGAGCGCCCTCCCTCCTCCCAAAGACTAGCAAGAATGTCATGTTTTCATTACCCTCTCTCTACTGTAGCCGGTGGCACTGAGAGAAGGCACTGCATTTAGGTTAGCAGATGTGCAGATATGCAGATATGCTTGAGCCCTGCAGAGATTTGTGGAAGTTCCCTTACTGCCCTTACTAAGGAAATGAGTCAGGGATCATAAAGATTGCAGGCAGGTCTACATGGAAGTGTAAGAATAACAAAGTCAGACTTTTGCATTGTCTGTCCTTTGACACCAGACTTATTCGGACTTACATAACAGTTATGTCTCACTGTGAACACGGATGTGTATGTATTGATAAATTCTGTTGAACATGGATTAAACCTAAGATATGCAAATTTCACTTTCATTCAGTTGCTGTTGTTTTCATGATTGTTTGTGATAAGAGGATTAAGGTCGATTGCTTTGATACTAAAAAATGTTAAGAAGCAAAGCGCTGGTTTTCCCAAATAGCTTGTAAACATGGTTCTTAACAGAAACCCCTGCAGGGCTATGAATGTAATCCAGTTTCCCTGGTCACATGCAGTCAGTGCAGAGCACATTTAGATCAAGATGTTGGCAGGGAGTGTCATTACAAACTGCACATCAGTTTACCACCCTGTTCACCCACTGAAATTTATACACACCCCACCCCTGCTCTAAATGTAGTCTGTACGTAAAGGAGACTTTACATCTGATGACCCCATCTGCTGGTCATGTACCAAAATTGCAGGTTTTTGCAGTGAACCTTACTTGTGAAGTGTATCAAGTGCCCTTCTATTGTGTTCTTTTAAATTCTGAATAATAAAATGTAAATTGAAGCTTCTAGATAGTGCATTTCCTGTCATTATATACTTCACATTAGTCATCGATACTGGCTCTGTGCTATCATTGAACTGTTATTGATTGAGTGGCATCCTCCCAGCATTTGTATAGAGGCTATTTCAGCGGTGATACGCAATGCTTTACATACCCTGTTTTATTGTGTGCTGTGTTAAACATAACTCACATGTATATTCTCACACTGTGAGCTGTGTAAAGTGTCACAAAATCTATTATTGCATGTGCAAATATGCCTCTTACCATGATGATTGTTTTCATTATTAGTAAAGATTCTGCTTGGCTAAATACATTGTGTTGGCACATGTATTCTTACCATATACACAGTACCTATATAAAAGCAACCTATATAAATGATCACCACTAATCCCATTTCTCCTGGACCCTCAAGAGTTTATCTTTTCAGCCATGACATGCAAAACATGCATGCCGATTGTAAAAAAAAAAAAAAAGATTTGTTGTTACGTCTTATTTTTTTTTTTTCACTATTACAAGTTCCCCTTGGTTCTTCCTCTTGCACCTTTTCTGTTATGTAGGTTGGGTGGACAACCAGACAGCAAGCTCTGTGAGGAGTAAAATTTGTGTGATTTTCTTCTTTCTATTCTATCTTCTATCTTTCTTCTATAACGCCATCTCGAGTGCTTTGGTTTCCCCACACTCATGAACATTCAGACCGACTTCGAGGAAAGAATCTGATCATTTTGTTTTCAAGCAGTTCATAGGCATCTCCTTTGTGAGATTGCTTCGTTTTAGGCGACACTATCTATAATTTGACTATGTTCTAGGAACAGCAATGTTGTTTTAGTATATCTCATACCGTTATGTTACTTCCCCCATAATTGGTGCTAAATGTGTATCTTTTATAAATGTCATGTTACATATCTCTGTGAATTGTCATTTTATTGTCAGCAGCCATTTCAGTTCTGAATAATGGAAGTGGCGAGATGTCCAGGTTATTAGTTTAAAGTAGCTGCATGTTCAGCCTCTGTGTTGAAATCATTCGGGTTAGGGTTAGGGTTCTGTATGTCTTTGTCCCTCAGTCTACCCTCCTGGCAGTGCTCTGTGCTCCCTTTAGGCGGATTTCATTCTCCTGCTTTTAAGCGGTGCATCTTTTGGAGCCTTGTTTCCCTGTAAAGCCCTGAAATAACCACAGTGCTAAAAGTGGCATGGGAGAGGTTTTACTCCTCATAGGCATTTTCTGCATTACGTGGCTGCTTGGTAGCTGGTGGAGACACTTTAATTATTCATGCAGGGTGAATGGAGTGGGGGGTGGTTCTTTGACCTGCTGGAGAAGCGTGCACTCGAATGCTGAATGCTGACATTTTTAATGGCTTCTGATGCTGAGAAGGGACATGCAGCTTTTCAGCTTTCAAAATGATATTTTGACTTAAGTCTGGGGGATAAATACAATGTAAATTGTATCATTTTCCTTGCCAGCTGGTGCTTGTAATTCAATATAAGGCATCTCAAGGTTATTGGACCAAGGGATTGTCTTTGGTTGGCTGTGTGAAGCACGTCATACAACATCCAACACCGTATCCAACAGTATCTGAAGTGCACATATCAGAGTCTCTGGAAGGTGACATTTTGCCCAGGTTCTAGTCACCTGAGCCATTCTAGGAGACTGGGAAAAACACAACCAGGTGAATCGCACTCTCTGTCTCTGTCTCTGCTGCGTTAATATTCACCTTTTGTCACCATACCCCATTACACCTCCTTCTCTGCATACCAAATCGCCTCGTCTCCCTCCATCCAAGTCATTGTTAAGCGCTAACCTCATCAGTCAGGACGACAAGGCTTTCGCACGAGGTATTGGGCTCATAAATCCCAGCCTCAGAGCCATAAACCTGTGCCAGTTTACGGTGTCAGCACGGGTCAGCTTCTCTGAGCTGAGCTCATCCGGTCCTCTTGTTCCCAACAATAGCACCGTTGCGTTTAATGAATGTTGCAGGTCAGCGCTCGAGGGCAACTTTACTGCTGCAGTTATGACCCTGGATGAACAGTGATGATAGCCAGCGGTGTCGAGCCAAACAGTGATACTGTGTACACAGGAGACTTTCTGACAGGCTTGAGTCAAGGGTCAGGTCATATTATTGTTCCTTTCAGGAAAACGATCCCTGCCCAATGTGAAGCCCCCTGTGTACTGGGTCCAGAGGGGACATGCAGACTATAACCAGGTTCTTTCTGATATTTATGGTAGCGCTGCACCTTCTCCGGCTGCACCTCTGTATTGCAGGTTGGAATTGCGTAACAGCTTACCTCTCCCGGTCATTTTAGCGAGGGACGAGAAATTCCAGCTCTTATGTAAGGGGGCCAGTTCAGTCAAATGCACTCAGTCTGAAGTGGTGCAAAAATAGCCTCTCTGTGCAAATGGCCATTTTATTTATGCCACCATTTATGCCATTTATTCTCCTGCCGCATACTGGCTATTCCGTGCGGCACATAACCCAAGTTTCGCATCGGACGCCTTGCTGGCACCTTTAAAATCTCATCAGGCAGATTATTTCAGTGTCAGTGGAATGGATGTTTTTCGGGGATAACTGATGTAACAATGCCTCCATAATGCAGTTAAGCTCGCCCAAATGGAATGTGCCTAATGCACCTTGACAGTCGCGGCATGCAACGTTCCCGCCGCGATGGTGACCTTAACGGTTGGAGGTACAAAGCAAAGGAAATGGGGATGCTGATACTTAGCGGTGTCCTTGGCGAGTGTCCGGGGGAGTTGGGAGTCACAGTGTGTGTTAGCGGGGCTGTAAATTCAATGGGAGGAGTAACGAAGTGGAACTTATGAAGCCAAAAGGCTCTGACTGCGGTCATCCTGATTATGATAGAGGGCACTTGTACAGTACCAGTCAAAAGTCTGGACACACTTTTCTTTCTTTATTTTTACTGTTTTCCACATTTTGGAATAAAAACTATGAAACTATGATATCAAAACTATGAAGTAACACAAATGGAATTATGCAGTGACCAAAAAGTGTTATAAATAAATCAATATATTATATTCATTATACAAATCAATATCTTATATTTAGATTCTTCAAAATAGCCAAAACATGTTTTTTAAAATTAAAAAGATTTTTGGAAAGAAATTCATACATTCATACATAACTTCATGATTTATATTTTTCTATGGTACAAATTTCAAGAATTTAAAACTAAGTCTTTAGATCTGCATGTCTTTGAATACATGTTTCCCATTACCTTAATCAGGTGTGTCCAAAATTTTGACTGGTACTGTACATGCTGAGTGTACAATTGCAGTGCTTATGTATGAGCATTTATACAAAATACTAATATATATTAGAATTATATTTTGAAAACCTATGTCCTTGTTTCAAGCATACCTTCTTGTTTCATTCTTATTCATCAGAAAACTGAAAGGCGCATCACAATTTGTCAATATGTTTTACCTGCCCCTTTAAAATCAATACGCTGCTGATTGACACTGTTTAAATGAAGCCCACCCATGTCTGTATTTATCAGCTTCTCTCAGAAGCTTCCACCTCATTATTGAGGAGTTTCATTAATGTCTCTAACATTAATACATGTGCTACACACATATGTCATAACTGTGCTTTGTGCTATGTAGGTTTTACTTTTACATTATTGTCATTTAGCAGATGCTCTTATCTAGATCAATTTACATAGGTCACGGTTTTTACATGTTACCCATTTATACAACTGGATATTTTACTGAGGCAATTCTGGGTTAAGTACCTTGCCCAAGGGTATGACAACAGTGCTCTAGTGGGGAATCGAACCAGCAACCTTTCAGTTACTAGCCCTGCTCCTTACCACAATGCCACACAGGGTTTGTAAAAATGGACGTGTATGTCGTGAATTCTGTAATATTGTACACTATCACTTAAATAAAACTGTTTGAATATCGTGACATTTTATCACATGATGTTGAACTTGAGGGGATGACCACAGACTCCACTGCTCCATTTGCAGGTTCAGGCCTGGACTTAACCCAGCCCCACTTTCTCTCATTGCGAATGTTGTTTTGTTTTAGCGCGGTGAACACTTATGAATGCTAATTTTGATTAATGCGGAGCGCCTTTGATGTTGTTCAAAGAGCCTGAGAGACCAGTGCAGCATAAGCACTTCTCTATCTGCGTGTGCCATGCTCTGCTAGCCTTCTCCTCCCCACAATCCCCTGCTCCTCTCCTGCCAGCCCCATCTATCAGGGTGATGGCGGCTGATTAGGCCTCCGGCAATGGAAGGGAATATGCTAATAGGCGAATCCTGGGAATAACAGCAGAGAACCAGATCCTGCCGTGCCCCTCCGCGCATTTCTCTCTCTCAATGTTACGATGTCCTACAGGCAAGCTCACGCTGTCCTCAATGCGGTCAAGAACGCCCCTGTTTCAGAGCTGAGCTCCATTAGGTGATGCCTGTCATTCCGATCCTCTGTTTCGGGCGGGGTCACCGCAGCACCCTCCAGCAAAGCCAGGGGTTCTCAGAAGTTTGCAATGCCACACACAACCCTCCCCTGACCAAATAACTGGCACTCCCATTTGAGAACTCAGAGGACAATAGCCACAGTTCTGTGAAGTAGCATGTCTGTGTGTGTGTGTGTGTGTGTGTGTGTGTGTGTGTGTGTGTCTGTCTGTCTGTCTATGTGTGTAAGAGCATGTATGTGTGTATGTGCACAAAAAGGGGTTTGAGGTACTCTGGTGTGGTCTGCCTGTGAGCTTCAAGTCCAGGATTTAGTTTAGTGGCAGTGCAGGTGGAGTTGTAGGTTCACACGATTTTCATGGAGGGGAATCTTGGCAGCCGTAGTGCTACAGTAAAGAGACGTTCATGCGTTCCTATTCTGTCCCTTTAGGGAGCAGCCGATCTACAGCACCCGCGCCCACGTCTTCCAGATTGACCCCAACACCAAAAAGAACTGGGTCCCCACCAGCAAGCATGCCGTCACCGTCTCCTACTTCTACGACAGCACAAGGAATGTCTACAGAATCATCAGTCTCGATGGCTCTAAGGTAAGGCTGGCACCTCTGCCCTTAACTTTGTTGATAATTTTGCAAGTGTGCACCTGCTGTCCCAGTGGAGTGGAGAGTCTGATGATCTTTGTCTGATGATCCTGAAGCATCTTCCTCTTTAAAGATTCATTCAAATACAAAAACAATTTAGACCACGAAGTACATGACTTGAAGGCTGGGGCATGTCTGAATCCCATTTAAAAAAGTTGCACTAAGGGTTATATATGTGATCAATCAATTTTTTCTCACCCATACCCAATGTCAACACCTCTGGCAGAACAACTGTGTGTGCCAAATTAACTGTTCTGAGTGACTTCATCAGATTGGTTGATGTCACAAAGGTGAACAGGGGACAGTACAATAATGGGAGTGACAGTGACAGCTGCAAAACATACGCCCTGTGCCCAACACTTGAGTGAGGGCCTTGCAGGGGTGGTTAATTCAGTCACTGTGTGCGTTTCTTTGCATACTTCACAACAGAAATGCCAAACTGACCTGTGAGCACCCCTGCTGTTCCCACCTGAAAAGGAGCTTGACGGAATGCATTTGAAATGTTGACGACGGATAGCCACAGTGCAGCTGTGTCATTTCGCCTGATTATATTTGCTCGGTCTGGAAACAAAAACCCATCTTTCCAAACATGCCTGTAATTGTTCATCAAGAGAACTGCCAATGTACATTTCTGTTGGAAGGTTTTTTTAGGCTGGGCTTTCATCTCTTCAGATGATTTTTGATCCCTGATGTTTTTACTGAAAATGGGCCTAGTCAGTAACATTTGAAGGATTAATATAATCTTACAATATTGGAATAACATGAGTGTTACGTAAAGCTGGATGACCATACCTTTAATAATAGACCAAATATTTTACAGCTTACAGTTTTATTTGCCACAGTACCTCTTTTTTCCTTTAAAAATGGTCCACTCACACATTGAGATTCATAGAAACTTGATGTGTAAAATACTAGAGTCCTAATAAGTAACACTATTGACACTTTTACATCTTAATACAACTGTTACAGCAGATACACTTTGAGCTTCAGGTGACAACATGATAGGTTTAAACATATATGGATTAATGATTTGCCAGGTTTCCCTTCAGTACCTTGAATGCACACAAAGATTTCCCCAGAATGCAGGCATCTCAGACCGCTGTGTTACTTCAGCTACTTTTCATGCAGCTCTCACTTTCAGCCCCCAGATGATAAACTTACTGAGTCACTGCTCATGCGAAAAGACAGAGATAATGGGCGAGGATGCTGGCTCTGTAAGCACAGGGCCTCCATCTTTCTGTGTAAAATAACAGCACCCCGGCTAAGTAGGCGTGCATTCAGGGGGGTGCGGGGAAGGCACAGCACAGGGAAACGTCTCAGAGAGAATGCTGCGTGCTGTGCAACAGCACGCCCTTTTTTATGAATGGGACTCCAAACCTAGCCCAGGGCTGTGGGTGAATTGTCGGGGTGGCAGAAATGTGGTGAATGATTTCCCTAATCCCCCCCTACACCGAGCCCGGCGGCATTACACTAATCCAGCCTCGCTCCGCCGAATAGCTGCCGGTGCCTGATCACGCTCTCCGCACACACGCGCGCGCACAGGGCACCGCTCCTCCAGCCCTCGGATTCCCCCGCTCTGAGGGCGTTGCGCTCCCGCGCGGCCGTCCGAAACTCGGGCCCGGGCTGGAGTCGCCCACGGATCCCATTTAGATGAAGATCGATCACATCGCATCCGTGCTCCCAAATCCTCCATCGTAGATGGCGGTGAAGCATCTGTGGTGCGTTTGTCATACTAACGATCAGGGGCTTATGATGGATTCTTTGTGATCGGTGCATGCCAATATCGTCGCTGTGTCGTTTCAGTGACTGTTGTCATTAATTCTGTTGTTATCATTTTCAAGCCTCCCAGTTTCTCCCTGGGCAGCATCGGTGCAGAGCATACAGAGCCTTACTACAGTGCGAGTTGTTTCGACTCGTAGTCAAAAGCATGTAATGTCGAAAGCAGCAGTGTTTGAAAGCATGGCATGAGCTGTTTCCTGTGACGTCTGAGTTGCACCTCACGCTGCAGTAATTCATTCATGAATGTGAAGATATAACATCCCGCTTGCCATTCATAAAGAGGCCGCCCCCCTCTCGGCCCTGGGGTTTTGTGTCCTATCACCCATCCTCCTTGCTGTGAGTTTCCCGCTGCCGCTACCCTCTGATATGCACGGAGTGCGGATTCCCCGCAGCCCTCTCCGTGAGTGTGCGCAGCCTCTACGCTGCAGCCGGCTGTGCGGACACAAAACCGCGCAGCCCGGGTTCGGCCGCTCGCTCGGGCATGTTTCCGCACCTGAACAGCGCGGTGTAAGCGACGCACACGGCGGAATCGGGCGCGTGTCGCAGCCCTTGGCCGCAGATGGTGTTCCCCTCACCACTGTGTGCCACATGCCGTGCACCAAACTGCCGGGCCACGCCCGGCGTCTGTATTAGCACGATGAGGCCGATCCCTTTCCCAGCGACAGAGAATGGGGGGAGGAGGCTGGAACAGGCAGCCCGCTGCCTTTATCTCTGTTTCTTTATCTCCGTTTCTGCCTGTAGTGGAAACAGAGGCAGTGGAAACATGGCTGATTAATATCACAGAGATATTTCAGATGGCTCAGATGATAGTGACAGCATATGGGTATTTCCTAATTCCCCCTTTCCAAAAAAAAATGTGTGGAACAGGATCGCACAAGCCTCTGACACTATCACATGGCATGATCCTGATGAATGAGGACAGTTTTTTATGTACTTCCCCCCTAGGCAGTTACTCGTAGAATGTTATGACAAAACTCAGCCAGCTATCCTGATTGTTTGAATGCACTCATTGATGTATGGATTATTACAATGTATACACACACACACACACATACCCACATACATGGGCACACATACGTTTACCACAGTAATGGTTGTGCACAGGTCAATGTGTGGTTTAGACATCAAACTGTAAGCAACTGTCATTTGAATGCACTCATTGATGGATGGATCATTACAATGTACACACATATGCACGCGTGCGCGCGCACACACACACACACACACACACACTTTTTCAGAGTTATTAACAAAACGGCTGGTGAGTGATCTGATTGGCTTGAGGTTGTTATTATTTTTCATATGAGGGTCTGTGATATGAGTCATTTTGTTGCATAATGTACATTGCCCAGTCTGCTGTCACTGCTGAAATTGACCCATGGATTAGGGTAGACACGTGGGCCAGATGATTCAGCAGTTTGAATCTGGAATGCCTCGGAGCTCCCTGACAATTTTGCCTTAATGAGACAAACATATTCCAGCGGCCCAGCACCTTGACAGTTCCCTGTCTGTGTTCAGGCTGGCCCTGACCCAACCTTAGTGCGTGGTGTCTCCTGTTCTCAGTGTCTCTCTAGCTGCCTGGAGTGATGTATCTGCAGCAAGGCCCAGAACGCCCACTCATGACCCCCCCACCCCCCCCACCCAATCAATGTGTGACGTAATTGGCCTCCCAGGGACCCAGGCTGCATTGATTGTTTGCTGGTTTGCAGATCGATGGGTACATGGCCCCAGCCCTCAAACTCCTCCTCCTCCTCCTCCTCTCCCCCTGCCAACCATCCCCACACCAACAAAGCACCTCTACGCCCCTCCAGGGGGAAAAACACAAGTCTGTGCAGTGCAGTGAATCTGTGGCTTTGACCAGCTCCTGAGCTTTTCCCACGGGGCCCACCTCTTCTAGCGTGGGGGCAGAGACGTGGAGAAGAACAGGTGTGGGAGATCAGGGGGGCTGAGGGTGTAGTGGGAGAAGATCAAAGGCTGACTGACTGTGATGAAGCTTGCAGCCAGGCACGGTGCACTGGGTCAGCAGCCGTTGTGGGAGATCCAGCTCTCCCTCATTGCTGTGGCGTCGTGGCCAGCCCACGGGGCCTCCTTATGACAGTCACTCCTCAGGACCGACCCCGTCTCCAGTGGCCCTCTCTCCCCTCAGTGCAGAGCCTAGCATCTGCTGCGCAGCCTCCCCTAACCTCATGTTTGGAGCAGGTCCTCTCTCGAGTTTCTGTGGTTGCTGGATGTTGTCTCACCCTGACACGTCAGGCCTGGAGGTAGACACCTTCAAACTTCAAGTCAGTGTGTGATGTGCAACCCCTTGCGACCATGTGATCTGGGTGTGCATGCGCCTGCAGAATCGTGCGTGTGTCTCCGCGCTCACACATGGCTTTGAGGTGCAGTGGACGGCCTGGCCTTGTTCTGTCACTCACAGTGGGGCTTCATGTCACCCTCACACACACGTTTGACAGGCACTCCGGCCCCTTCGCTGCTGCTTTGACCTAAGTGACAAAGGATTCACATTTCTGCCAGGTATGAAAGGATTCCCAAGTCAACAGATGACGGCGTATTGTTTTTAAATAATTATTCGTTGTTCAAAATCATGTTGTGGAAAATGTAAGACTTCCAAGCACTCCCTTTCCGCCCTATATGTACCGTGCTTCCCTGAATAGTCTGCAGGATAGGGTGTTGTTACATGTCAGGTTGCTCCTTTATCATTTCATGACCGAAAATCAGAAGGATTAAGGTTTTTTAATGGGGCTGGGGATGGCACATGATAGGTCAGCTTTTAGGGAAGTGCATTTGAAGATGATTTTACCTGAGAAGTACCTTGAGGCTGAGACATGGTACTTCTGTAATAGGTATCAGATTGTCTCCTGCTGTGGTGTTGGAACTGTGAAGTGTTGTGTTGAACAATTTGTTGGTAAGAGGAAATCTGTTTCATAACCACGCATACACATATCAGCATATTCTACTGGAGAAAAACTATACCCCAGTTGTTTTTCTGGCTCTTTAAATGAGGTAAAACAAACAAATTTAAATTCATGCTTTCAGCAAATATTGTCCAGTGATAAATTCAGCACCCCTCTGTAAAGTGTAAGCTATGATTACAGTTAAGCACAGGCATAAGATGCATTGTAAATCTTATTTTGTTTGCTGTTGTACTATTGTGATACATTACTGCAAATGTGGATTTTAAGCAATGTGACTGTGTTTAAATGTGACCATGCATGTGTGATGGTGACTGTTCCTCTTTGGATATGATGTTCCTTTTTGAATGTGAGTGTCTCTGTTTGAATGTAACTGCGTCTGTTTCAATCCAACTCCGTCTGCTTGAATCCACAGGCAATAATAAACAGCACCATCACGCCCAACATGACTTTCACCAAGACGTCACAGAAGTTCGGGCAGTGGGCGGACAGCCGGGCCAACACAGTGTACGGGCTAGGCTTTTCCTCAGAGAATCATCTGGTGAAGGTGGGTGTTCTCTGTCTCTCTGGTGAGCTGGGGGAACTCCTACACTCCCTCTCTTAATGAGCGCTCGGGTCCTGTACGTCACTATGTAGGAGGCTTTGTCTACATGGTGCTCTCTCTTCCCCTGCATTATGATTCACCGCTGTCGTGAACGGGGGCGACTAGCTGCAGCCTCACTTTCTAAAGGGGTCGAATTTATGCAAGAGCACACACACTCATACACATACACACACACATGCATACACTCATGTGTACACACACACATACACTCACATGTACGTATACACATATACATACATTACACATGCACACGCATTCACACAGACAAAAAAAAAACTTGCACAAGCACGTGCATAAACTCAGGCGTACACACATATACATATGTACATATATTACACATGCACATGTGCACACACATGGAGACACAAACATACTCACTCAACACGTACACATACATGCATACATATGCATACATATAAAAGCACGCACTTGCGCGTGCGCACACACACACACACATATATATGCACACATGCACATGCATCACATACTGATGCACACACTCAGAGTATCTGTCTCTTCTCTCTGTCTCCCTCTCTCTGCATCTCTCTCTGATGCTCAGGTACATGTTCATAGCAGAGCATGGCCCATTATTAGAAAGCTCATTTATTTCATTTGCATATTGAGCATGATAACTGCTAGTGTTTCAGTTGTGAGTTTCATTATGAGTTATAGAAAATTGAAATTGTCTAAAATCTAGATTCTAGACTTTCAGCAACAGTGAGCATATTTGTAATTGTATTATTAGAAAAGTTAACACTCCATCGCTTTCTTGTTCAATGTATCTCAGGGAACCACTGCACCTCCAAGCACTAAAAAGATTGACTTGGATGCTATATTACTTTACATTTTTATTTGGTCAACAGAGCAACACGCTTATCTGTGTGACATGCATTGTTTATTTTTTTTTGTAACCCAATTACACATATGAATTGCAGTATGTATGTAACTGTGTTCAGGGCTAACATTATTTTGTATCCTGTTTCTGAGTATAACAATGACTCAGTAAAACTATGAAATCCAGGAATGCAGGTCTTACACTAGATTTAGCCTGCACAGCCAGTCTATCACTGGCGAGAGCACTAAACCAGAGCAGAATGCCTGCAACGCTGCCCCAGCTGAAGATGTGAGTAATCACACAAGCTGTGTGCTGTGAGTACATGCATATGCTGCTCTCTATCCGAAGGAATTGGATTGTTTTGTGGGGTTTTTTGGTTTGTTTGTTTTTTCACTCCCTCTCATATCAGAGTCAGATTTTCCTCTCTGTTTAATGAGCTTGCACCCTTCACAAAGCTCCATGTATGAGTTGCCCAGCAGCCCAGATGGTGGTAATTAAACTTGCGTGATATACAGACAGGTGGCAGAGCTAGTGTTAAACCATTTAAAGGGGAAACCCTTCTTTTTTGGTCAAACTCCCACTGAGCTCATTCCTGTGGAAACTTGGATCCCTTAGAATAAAAGGCACTGACTTTCTGCATTCAGGTACCCCTGTACATTTGAACCGTGAATCATGTATACATCATATATGCTCGTTTTATAGCTGAATCGTTTGGTTGTGGGTTGTGAATTCATGTTGAAACTGTGTCTGACTGTGATTATTGCTGTCCTGTTCCCAGTTTGCAGAGAAGTTTGCTGAGTTCAAGGAGGCGGCTCGGTTAGCCAAGGAGAAGTCACAGGAGAAGATGGAGCTGACCAGCACTCCATCTCAGGTAGAATCCCTTCAACCAGATCTGTAGTCAGCCAGCAATAGTTAAATTGCTGTGGAAAAAAATGCCTTGCTTAAAAAATGCATTTAAAAAGTTAAATTTTTGAAATTGCAGCTCATTTTTAGTTCCATTTCCAGTTGAGCTCATCAGGAAATATTTGTTTTGTTAAAATTGCTGTATGTAGTTTTTTTCCAGTAACATTGTAGCAGCATCATGTATACAGTGGCTTTGATTTGAATTACGATGGAGGTTTTTCTTTAAGAGACTGTGGTCCATGATGTCACATATTATGATAAGATATTAGTAAGCTTTTAGGGTTATCTTTCAATCAGCAACTGGAACAGCAACTGAGTTGATGTGCTGTCCAAAAGTGACTTTGATTAACTTAAGTAAAAGCTTAGGTAGTATGTAACATGCAATGCAGGCCAGTGACGCTGTAGAAATGCCCCATCCATTAACTAACTAATGAGACAACAGAGATGCACCTATTCAATCCATACGTTCAACTGCAAGCATTGTTCTGTGTTCTCGCTTGCTGCAGTGTACCTTTTTTCTGTGAAACATTCTCAGATAAAGCAATGTAAGACTTGAAAGCTTACCCTCCAGAAATAATCCCATCCAAGAAGTTCAGACAAAATAACAAAAAAGCATTTTGGCAGTGATTATTATTGTCATAATTTCCTACACTACGTCACGCTTAAGAGAGGGGGAAACGTGTTTTTCAGCTTCTGCCAAATCCTGAGTCACGTCTTTGTTTTTGCATTTTTTGTTTTTTCTTTTGAACAATGGCTTGTTTGTTGCGGAATTAATCAAATAGCCGATAAAGAAGGAATTGTGCTAATCTTACTGCCACAGAGATAAAACGTCTGCGCAGCTCTCGTGGACTGCTGGCTCATTATAGCCCACGGTGGTTCATTACTGGTGTGCAGCTATAACACTGTGCAGAAAAAAAGTCATCAACCCTTCTTTCACTGAGATAGCATTGAGAGGACAAGCATCCCCTGAGCTTACCACAGCTAAGGAGGAAACAAACAATTAGGCATTTTTTGCCGCTATCTTTTGAGAGCTGCAAATATTTGTCTTACAAGCAATTCCACAGACATTAATGCCTTATTTCTGAGGTGGAATTGGTGTCCTGGAATTGTTGCTCAAAATTTTCATTGCCAGCAGTTGTATTTTGGTTTCCCTCGGTGTGTTATGAATAAAAATAGATATGTCCAAGTATAAGACCAGGCTTATAAGGTCAAATGTGATTAATGTCATTGTACACCACATACATACATTGTACATCTTGGTTTGTTTTTGACAATATCATAGTAAGAGCCCTCAGTTTTTCTCGATTTGTTTTCGTGCATCTATTTCAGTCCTCCGACATCAAGAGGTCAATACAGCCTTTTTTCCCAGCCACTTGAAAAACCATTATCTGATTACTAGGGATGCACAGATTTATCAGCTGTACATTGGTATTGGCCGATGTTCGCCTTGTTGACTGCCATCGGCCTATCGGCAAATAAGATGACATTCACCAATGGCAGTGGCCAATGTTTACGTGTTATGTCGCATCAATTTTGCGCTGGCTAAATGTTGTGTTGGTTATTTGGGGTCTGACTTGGACAACAGTAGCCTAGCCAGCTGCAGACTCGGAGAAGATCCAGTAGGTGATACTATAATTAGCCTTATTCATATGGCGGCCACTTTGCTCTTACGTCACGCTCAGGGTGGGAGCAGGGTAACTCTTCAGTCAGCATCTATGGCAAAGTGGACCAAAAGTTTGACGTGTGTCTGTATCTACCTTTTGAAGAAATAAGACAAAAATGGCCAGATGGGTCAGCAAAGATCCCTAAAAGAATTTGAAAGAGATACAGTTGCTGGATTTAAAGTTATATCCACTAATGAATGAATGACCTGGCACACTTAATGCTAGCTAGTTAGCTAACTAACATTAAGTTGCTAGCTAGTTAGCAAATGGTACATAAGATCAGAAGTCAATACCTTTGCAGTACAAATGTCAAAATTAACTATTTGTTCATAAAAGACATGATGAAGCTGTATATCAAATCTAGCTAGCTAGCTACAATACAAACAAAACAATCAACATAACTAGCTATATTATCTCGTTCTGCTGACAAATACAATTATCACCTTGCAATCAAACACATAGCTAGCTAGCTACAATAAAAACAATGTAGAAAGCTAGATAGCTTGTTAGCTAATTTGGCTTTCACGCCTTCTGCTCAGCTGTCCTATTACTAAGAGCTAGCTAGCTATCAAACTAATAAGCCTCATCACATCTCTTCTGACCAAATAGTAAATTTTACCACAGACACTGCAAGCAACCTGTTCTGACAACTTTAGTACTGTTAGCTCTAGCTAGCTACCAAATTAACATTATAGTTAAAGACTTTAAAACAGTTGTTATTTTTTTATATGAAGATTTCTTTGTTTCCCTAGCACAAAAGGGGGAATAAATAACAACAAAAACAAAATAAAAAAACATCAACTATCGGCCAAATTGTTATTTTAAACATCAGTATTGGTATCGGCCCAGAATTTCACAGTCGGTGCATCCCTACTGATTACTCCTCCTCTCCTCCCTTATCTAAATTGATGAATTAGTAACTAATAAGAAAGTACAAATTACACAAATGTTTAGATCCACCGCTGTTGAATGAGTGTTGAATATTCCTTGCAGAATAAAATGTTCCCATTTGTTGATTCTTATAGATAGATGTACTGTCAAATATTTTGATCAGTTTTTTTAATTTCCTAAATTCTTTTCATGTCTTAATCTAACCGATTGTCAAGGGACGTTAATTCAGTTTAAGTTGATTGGCTGATGGAATTGCCCTAGTACATGCTTGGTCTAAAATGCACACAATTTGGGATTATCTGTATTCAAGACGAATTAAAGTTTGCACTAGGATAAATTTGCACTATGATAAGTTTTCATCTGCCACAATGACAAATAGGATTGATTGTTGGGTTTTGCTTGGATTTTTCTATCATTATGAAGTTTTGTCCATCGTCATGTTCGTAGGTAATTCAATTCAACTTTTCAGCAGTACTAAACAATGTATCACCAGAAGTACAGCATTATACATATATATTTTGCAAACCCTTGGCAATTCCACTTAACTGACATATTTTAGAATGTGTCTTGCAGTCTGTACGTCCAAGTTTCAGAGAGAATATTATGCCATGTTTACAGAAAGTAAACGTTCAGCATTTCATTAATAGACCACTTATGCAGGGTAATTGAACGGGGTGAATTAATTCAAATGCCTTGGGTTTCAACCTGTGTGTTCGATTATTGACCTCTGACCTGGCATTGTTTGTGCTGTCATGGAAGGAGTCAGGAACCGGGGACATCCAGTCACCTCTCACCCCAGAGAGCATCAACGGCACAGATGATGAGAGGGTCCCATCAGAGGTCACTGCGAACTCCGAGCCCCGGGCGGAGCCCTCGCAGAACGCCCTGCCCTTCTCTCACAGGTACCTAGTGCAAGGATCGAGTCCAGGGACTGGGTTAGTGTGGGAACCCCAGAGAGAGGGTACCAGGCTGGACACTATAGTAGCTCTCTTGGCACTTGGTCTCTAAGGCCTCTAAGTGGATTTTCATCCTTTAATAGCAAAAAAAAAAAACACCAAGGTAGAGAGAAACCTTTCAGAACGGTAGAGGTTTACCAGTCTCCTGTTACCTGATCATTCTGGGTTCTCACACTGAACGCAGCACTGTGAATGACATCATCTAAAGTGCCATCTGTCATTGGTAAAGGAGGCCTCAGAGGTTTAGCTAATTGCTTATTGTCCACAAGAAGGTTCAAACACATTGATTTACTGTTTCAACCCATCAAGCCTTCACAGCACTGCATGATTCTTTGTAAAATATGCTGCACTGAAGCTGGCTATGATTTTTCTGCTGCTGTCCTTATACTGTATGTGGTCTTTGAGTTCACTTGCTTTTAAAACATGTAGGTAAATCAAGTAATGTAAGACTCACTTAGCAGCATGTAGTTTCAGCGTTTCCTCCAAAGAGAAAATGAAATTGGCATGGCACTAAATGGTTTGTGGTTGTCAGTTCATTCATTTATTTTTAAAAACGTCCCAGAGCTCCTCGAAACACAAAAGCATTAGATTAAAATGCTGCGCGCGGCTTATATCAAATATGAATCTTAAGATGAATGGGAGCGCGCAACGTAGAGTTTTCAGTGTTTCAATTTGCCACCACGAACCTCACTCCGGAAATAGCTTCACTAAATCTTTCATATTTATCCCAAATGCCACATTAAGAGAGCACTTCAAGACCAATCATGCACAAATCTTTTTTTTTTTTCCTTAGCAAGGCTTTGAATGCACTTATATACGCAAAGGGCTGAGGGAAGAGAGCCGTTCTTTTCTTCACTGAGTCTGTTGGAAAGTGGCACGCATGGCACACTTGAAAGGCTTGTCACCATAAACGACAGGGCATCTGACATGTTAATTCCCTCATTGAAAGTGAATGCCGGTTTGTTGTAGGGACTTTATTGGTGAGAGGCTTTTGAAGAGTAATCACCACACATGACCGTGTCTTTCCATGTATGTACTGCATCTCTAACCGATACTATGTTTTGATGATGGTTTTTTTTTTTTTTTTTTGAGGTAACATCGGTTGTAGTTGTGAGGTCATTAGGTTAATGACCAGAATATTCTGTGTTCAAACCATTGTTGGGATATGGCTGTTGTATCCTTTCACAAGGTCATTTCCAGAACAGGGACAACCTCCAGTCAAGTAAATATTCTTCTTGTTTGTGTTCATCTTGTTGTTGATATTCAATCTTTAAGTGTAATTAAGTATGCCCAATAGGGAATTTATTCAAAAATATATCATTTAAGAACATAGAGTAGAAAGTCAGTCAGTAACATCAAAATCAAGCCTGACTTTTCACTACAGTGTAAAAGGTGTACAAAGGCCCACAAAAGACAGCAAGGTTTCTGGCCTTAACTGCCAAGCCAGGTTAGCCTTAGTCTTCCTACTGAATAACTGACAGCATCAATTAATCATCAGCTGCTTTATATAATGGATTTAATGTGGGTAGCATCAATACCACACCTGCATGGAAGAAATGAACGAAGATTCTCTGAGCAGTTGGTTGAGCAGTTGTTGGAGTATAGGCAGGGCAGCAAGAGATGGGACAAGTATGTGGGTGGTTCTGTCCAGATAAAAACTGCTTACTTTTTAACACAATTACTACATCGGTGTGATTTTCATTGTATCTCATGGTTTTCATGATCATGTTTTTCATTGTATCTCCCCCAAACAAGTGATTCATGAATGAGCTAAATGTCCATATGTCCATATTCATATGATTTTTCGGAAATATTACTTAATATTTAAGTAATAATAGTCCATTTTGATGTATACATTTTCTGTTATTCTGACAGATTCATCTTGCTATGTTCTTAACTTTAACAGTATTTAAGTAAATGCTGAGTTTGTTAAGTTTCACCATGGCAGGTGAAGATTGGTACTAGCTGTTGATCAGGCTCTGTGTATTCTCTGGGTGCTCGTCTGTTACCGCTGTATTGACTCAATTATTTTCATGGGTCTGATTGACGGCAAAGATGACAACTCTGTTCTCTCTGAGAGTGGCAGCTGGTGTGTCACCTGAGATCATCAAAAGACAGTAATGACAGAAGAGAGACTTACTGAGTGCAAGGCAACTTGATATGGACTCTTAGTGCAGTGGGTGATATTGACTGAGGTTTGTGCAGACTGTAGAACATGGTAGAACAAGCAAGAGTAAACTGTCAGGCCTTGACCAGAAATGAGTCAGTTGTTTGTATCTTTGTCTCATTCAGGCTATAGATATTTTCCATGTTCCTGTTCTGAAAATGTAGCCTTCACTGTATGGGCCATAAAGCCAGTGTTGTATTTGATTTCCTGGTTCCAGATGATTCCAGCATAATATATGTGGCTAAGCATGACCAGCCTTGTTTTCATACTTTTTAATGTAGTTGTGCATGGCATTGTACTACATTCTCAGTGGCCTTTTCTGGTCATTATATTGGTCAGTTGTGCGACACTTAAAGAGGCTGGACAGTGCGTTTTTTTTTTTATCATTGTCTCCACAGTTTGTGGATTACTCTGGAGTACTCTGATACTTGTGTACTTGAGAGCTATTGAATTTCAGCTCAGTTTCTCTGGAAGTTGTGTCAGGGGGCACACCGGAGTGTCACATGAAGTGTCTGTTCATGCTGTGAGGAATTTAACAAAAATAGCAGGGATGGCCGACTACTTTCTTTTGCATTTTCGTCTTTTATTTCAGACAAAACTGAGGGGCTAATGGACTGTTCCATTTTAAGTTAGATGAAACACAGAAAGCAGGCCCCTGAACCTCTTCTCAGTTATCAGTTATCCAGGGTGTCCTCTGCTGGAGGAGGGGAGAGAGATGGGAAAGGAGCGGAAGGAAGGGAAGAAGAAGGAGAGGAGGAGGGAGAGCCCTGGGAGGCGGCGGGGTTCGGGGCTCGGCTCCGGGAGAGAGGGGGAGGGGGGTTTCTGCAGGCGAGGAGGGGGCGTGGCGGAGAGGACAACGGGGGGTGAGTCGGAGCGGCCAAGGGAGTCGATCTGAGCGTCTAGGGAGGGGGGGAGAGGAGAAGGAGGAGGCAGATTGTCGGAGTGGAGAGGAGGAGTAGGAGGCTGGGTGAAAATGTGCAGCGCGGACTCGGCTGGGAGCACGGGACGGAGGTGGACAGGCAGAGTGAACGGGCTCAGGTGGATATCGGACCAGCACTTCCTCATCAGGCTGGGGTGGGGCATGGCCCTCTCCTGCTGCTCCTGTGCCCGTCCACCCTCCTCCTGAGGCACGGCGCCGGCACTCTCCTCCTCCCTCTGGTGGTCATGCTGCTCCTGCTGCAGGGCAGACTCTGTGTCTGCCTGTGCTATGGAGTCCTCCTGCTGACCCAGCACAGAGGCAGTAGAACTGCTGCTCCCCGGCTGCCGCTTTCCAGAAGAGGCTTTGTCTTGCTCTTTGGTGGGTGTCTTAGCGCGGGGCAGCCTGGGGCTTGAGACAGATTTCCGGCCACAGCTGTGGCACAGGTCCTTCTTGTCTTTTTCTGACAACAGATTTGTCAGAGACCTCCCCCTCTGTAGGGAGACATAGAGAAGCCTTTAAGAATGTATGTGTAACATCTTTTCATTATTGCTCTGGCACGGAGAGAGAGAACAGTAAATAGAGGGAGATCATATTTTCTCTGTCTGCCCAGAGCGAAAAAAGTATTGTTCATATGAATGCAGCCTTTATGAATATTCAAAAGCACCTGCCTACCCTGTACCATATTTCTTTCATCAAAGACTAAGAGGTTGTTTTGTAAAGCACACGGCTGTATCTGCACACATATTGTAGCATCTCTACATTGGGTCAAAGCTCTGTTGAGTGTGTGTCATGCTGTCTTGAACATTGTGTGAATACACACCAGGTACAGTGTTCAAGGACGTCACTCAAAAGGTGTGGGCAAAAAATGTTTGCTTAAGGGGATGGCGATATTAAAACCCATTTCATTTGCCTCCCGAAATGGAAAAAGGCCTCAAGGGAGGTACTACAGACGTTTTGACTTTTATTGGCCATTGTATTCCAGGACAATAACATGTTATTTACCTTTTTGAGAAGCGGACTGTTATTTACCTTTTTGAAGAACGGAAGCACAGGCATGTTCCTGGGGTTCAACCATAACGGACACGTCAGCGGAAATTCCCCAAAGGGGGCCGTGCTTTGGGGCTGGAGGGAGGAGGAGTGGCAAAATTCAATACTGACACCACTGTCAGCTTTGTCACTGTCAGTGCAGCACCCTGACACAAAGGCAAGACTTGAAGACTTGTAGACATCATGCCAGACGAAATCATACTGCAACTACGGTGTATTAAAAAAACACTGGTTTTTGTTTTGGTTGAATTAGGTTGGTGGTACGAATAACACCCTATGCCATCAAGCATTTTTGTTACTGAAAGGGAAGTACTCATACTGTAGTCACTGTACTGTAGCCATACTGTTTAGTTCAGGAAGATGACAGAGGACTCAGTTTTTTCACAGAGAGATGTAAAGAAAGTGCATATGTCCGCAGCGTAAACTCTTTACCCTGTTGGCCGTGGGGCCCTGAGGCAAGGCAAACTGCACATTTCTGGGTCCAAAATGATCCCTGTAGGTTGTTTCAAAGTACCTTGGACTCACAGCAGCAGTCATCTATGGGAGGAAGCACGTGTTAGCTTAATTGGTGGATTTATACTCTTAATAACCCAAAGTGTCTTGCTTTGTTTAATACTTTTTACTTCCAGCGCATTTGTCTCAGGCTAGTCACCTAAAAATAAGGCAGTTACTCCCAAGAAGGCCTGAATTAGTTTTTTGCCTTATGGTTTCCTTATGGTCACTTTTTTCTTAGTTTTTAATGGTAATGAATACTTGCCTTGTTATATTGGCCTTTCTGCAAAAGAGCGTCTTTTTGAAGCTGATATACAGCCACTAAGAATGACACTGACTCTGAGCTGTGAGCATCCTGTGTAAAGCACAGTGCTGAAAGATGTTTGATGTGCATGGTACTTTCCTGAGTGGACACCTAGAATACTGTCCTTAAGTCACAATAGCTTCTGTATCAATCGTGTGTGTGTGTGTGTGTGTGTGTGTGTGTGTGTGTGTGTGTGTGTGTGTGTGTGTGTGTGTGTGGGTGTGTGTGTGTGTGTATGTGTATGTGTGCATGTTTGCGTTTGCAGACCGCCATACCTGGTGGGACGTGGAGACATCATGTGCCACGGGCCGGCTATGCAAGGATCTAGACTGACCCCTGTAGGTCAGGCTTTCCCTCCCAACCGAAGTGCTCGGAGCCTGGGAGAAGGAAAGAGCAGTTGTGTGGTTTCTTCCATCGTGGATATTATCTTAATGAACTGGGTTTAATAGGTATATGGACACTCTGTTTCTGTCACTGTGGGATGGCAGAGCTTTCCATGTAAAGCACAGTGCTGTATCCATACACATTGTAGAATTTCTGCATTAGCAGATCTGCTAAAGTGCTATTGGCAGAAAGTACTGTGAGCAATACTGTCCTGTCCAGTACAGTACTCACACATAGTACACAGCTGCCTGATGTCCTACAATCATAGTAGCATGTGCAATGCCTTTATATGCTTTGTTTACTTATGAATTTACAGGCATCCAGCTTGTGTACTGTATATTCAGCTGTTGTTTTTTTGTTTATGAACAGGTGCAATTCCAACAATTTGTATCGTCTCTGTCATTCACAAATTACAATGTTACTGATTCTTGTCACTTGTAGAGGAATATTTTGTGTGTGGGTATGGGAGTAGGAGTGCACTCCCCTGCAATGGCTAGGGGGGTAGTTCAAAGGTGTGGTCTATAGAAAGCAGAATTTAGAAAAGGAAATGAATGGAGTCTTGGTATGAGAAACCTCTGTCTTGACCTTGGGGGGGCTTGGAGAGGGGATAGTAAAGGATTTCTCTCAGATTATGTTTGGAGTATACAAATGTCTGAATATAAGATTACTCTCTAGTGTTGTATTGCATTGTGTGTTTTTTAGTGACACTTCAGGGCAGATGTGTATGTGTGTGTGTGTGTGAGAGAGAGAGAGAGAGAGACAGAAAGACAGAGAGAGAGACTCTTTACCTCCTGGGCTGTCAGAGGCTGTAAACTTCTGGCACCAAAGTGATCTGAGTAGGTTGTCCGAAATTCCCCTGGGGACGAAGCCCCAGGGTGCTGGTGGAAAAGGGAAGGATACACTAGTTTAACATTGATAGCCGCTGTTTTTTATTGTTCTGATTTGTTTTCAACCTTCCGATTGTGGCATGCTCGGGGGCTAGTTAAATAAACGTATCCACTGTTTGGATCCTCAAGCGTATCCATGATGAGAGAGAAAACACAGCTCTTATCGTGAGGCACCTACTTGAAATCGTATAAAAGACTGCATCCAGACTTGATTATTGTCCTCCCATTTCCAGAATGGATGGTCTTGAGATCACAGCTCTGGACAGAATTTCTTATGCAGATGATTGATTTATTTGCCCAGCAGATGTGAAAGTTTCTTGTGTGATGTCATAATAAATGCCACTTACTGCTGCTGTCTTGCCAAGACCTGATCAGGTTCCAAAATCCACCTTGGGTTGTGTAACAATGGGATTAATATAATTGGCTCTGTTGCTATAGCAATGTGGTAGTATTTTGCTTAGAATTCCGGAAGCAACTTGAAGAGCATCATTTGAGAGTTTGACATTCTATGTTCTATGTTCTGTTGGTAATATATGTGTATAATATTAGCATTTACATTTACATTCAGATTTTCATTGTTTAGCCCATGCTCTCATCTAGAGCAATTCAATAAGTGCAAGTACAACAAGCAGTGGTGTGTACGAGACAGCATGTGTTCACATGGACGTTTGTTTCTGTTACACTAGAGCAGTTGCATCAGAGAATGACTGTTTGTGTCAGTATGTGCGACTGAGTATTTCAGTGTGCAAGGGAGAATGTGTGAGAAAGTATGTGGACCTGTGCTTAAAATTTGTTTCATTGCTTATTAACATTCCAGAGTTATTACCATTCAAAATTTGTGATGTCATGGAGAGCTGCAGGTTCTGTTCGGAATGGATATCTCAGAATAACATTGGGTGTTATAAAAAATGCTTGGCTGTCTGTGTTCTGATTGGCTTTAAGGAGTACTACCATGTTTTTCCTTTATTCTGATCTAATTGTGGTTTTACTGTATGTTTTACTAGTTCAGCTAGCTACATATTCTGGTTCACCTTTGTAAGACCTTAGCAAAAGTCAAGGACAATCAGAAATCAAATTATATAGATTCTAGCTACTTGGCTAGCAAGCTTCTCCTGTAAGATTCAGTAGTTAATTCATTCAGACAGTTACTTATAGGCATTTGGATCACTATGTATTGATAGCTAGCTGACAACTTAACCGCAACCTTTTTACATATGGTGTGTTGCCTGGCTTTCCTAAATATAAAGATGTAAGATTAGACTGTTAAAATTTGCAGGTTATTTTTATATTATACAATTAAACTCTATTTTGAGGTAAGGTACACTATATGGACAAAAGTATTTGGCCACACCTGTTTTTCAGGGTTTGGGCTAGGCCCCTTATCTCCAGTGAAGGGCAATCTTAATGCTTCAGCATACCAAGACATTTTGGATAATGCTATGCTTCCAACTTTGTGGCAACAGTTTGGGGAAGGCCCCAGTGCACAAAGCAAGGACTATAAAGACATGGTTTGATGAGTTTGGTGTGGAAGAACGTGACTGGCCCGCACAGAGCCCTGACCTCAACCCCATCGAGCACCTTTGGGATGAACTGGAACAGAGATTGCGAGCCAGGCCTTCTCGTCCAACATCAGTGCCTGACCTCATAAATGCTCTACAGAATGAATGGGCACAAATTCCCACAGAAACACCAAAATCTTGTGGAAAGCCTTCCAAGAAGAGTGGAAGCTGTTATAGCTGCAAAAGGGGGACCAACTCCATATTAAAGTATATGTATTTGAATACAATGTCATTACAGTCCCTGTTGGTGTAATGGTCAGGCGTCCGAATACTTTTGTCCATATAGTGCATGTCAAAAATACAGTATCTCATGTGATAATTCATATTAATGAAATCATTTGTCATATGATCTATACATATGGTGTGAATTATCAGATATACCTTGTTTGTATCTTATCCATGAAAAAAATATAGTGACATCAACAGTAATTATCAGTGAACAACAAAATATGCAGAAAGCTCCCCTCCACTAATTGTGCAATTATAATATAAGACATCACAATAACAAAAGATAACATTTCTGTGCCCTCTGGGTATTTGTACTGGGGTTTAAAAACAGGGTTAAGCTGCAGTTGCTTTCTACTGGTATGCCATACTAATTAAATTATGTATGATCTAAACAAACTCATTATTAATTCATCTGAATACTTAAACAGGTATTGTGTTTGTTCTCTTAGTTTGCGGTTTATTCATAAAACTTACTCTCCATACTGGTGAATGGTGCTATATCCGTTAGTGTTGTCTCAGGCTCCTTACTTTCACAGACAATCGAGCAAAATACAACTGTCCCTTTTTTCCCTTTACAGTTTTGATCATTTCAATCCAGAAAGATCAATTTCCCCCACACTGCTTAAGTGTCTTTTCAGATGTCACAAAGAGACATGAAAGTCATTGCCCTCAATAACCTGCTTTCTTCCTCCTCTCAGTAAGACGCGGGGACAAAACGTTGTGAAATGTGCCTTTTGAATTTTGATTCCTGTCCCCAGTTCTCTTTTTAAACTGGATCTCATATCTTCTTTTGCAGAGAACTGTTTAAAGTGTGCCGAGTCTACTCCTTTTAGACCTGATCAAAAGCGGACTTGTCGTCATTTGAGGTTTCAGGGCGTTGCACCACCTTATTGTGTCCCCAGCTTGACCTCTGTTACCTGCCATATATATACAAATATATTCAACATACACAGATCTTCTTTCTTTCCATTTTTTTCTTTGTCCTTTCATGATATTCTGATATTCTTTCCTTCCCCTGTTGATGGTTTATTGCTGCTTGTTTTTTTATCCAACACAAAAGTTATTGCTGTCTTTTCTTGAAAATCTCTGCATGTGAAGGATATCAGAGGTGGCTCATATTCATTTCTTGGCAATGAAAACATGTAGACTTTGAATTCATGTTTTTACCTATTTTGTAAATGGTCTTTTATAATTTTGGAAGTTCTGAATGTACATTTTGAACACTGGAATATCTTGTGCTGTTTCCTTTGTATAGGTGTTGCTTGATTAATACATTGTGCATTTTTATAAGTGAAAACTTCTGTTTTTTTTTCTCTTGCCACAGGATATTAACTTAGGTATTTCAAAAACTAGCTTAAAAGCTTAAAACAGCTTTAAAAAAGATTAAGACATTTTGAGTAATTTACTGTAAGCAGTATTGCTTTCTGAACTTTCTGAACTGTTGAATATTTGTTGGCTTAGGTGGCTTTTAGTTGGCTTTTTATTTGTGTATACATTTATTAAATATGATGTTCCAAATACACATTGCAAACAGCTTCAGTTGTCCCTTTTAATTTGACTTTGTTGTGTTTTTATGTAATATCTTCTATGATTTTGAATTTGAGAGTCAGAAATGTACTCCATAAAGCACATAAGAGTATGATTCAATGCATATTGATAGCACCAAATAAATGCTTCCTCATAGTCACTGGACAGTCTGATGATAATGAGACTTGAATCAACATCAGAGAAATATAAAAATGAGATCCATCACTTGATATATGTGACAATTTGTAATGCGTACTTAAGCACCGAGTGCGTCTGAAGTTCCTAATAGAAGCGTGCAGGGAAGCCGAGGTAGAGATCTGAGCTGTGTGTGTCTGTGGGCTGCGGTTGCAGTACGGTGAACTGGATTTAGAAGCATGTGGGAAGACCGGTGCTCTCGCTGTGACTGGAGCCGGTTGGTATTTCTGTTACGCTGGTGGGCGAAGGTGGTGATTTCCCCTCCCGCGCACCTCGTCTCCCACTCCGAGTGGGCAGTCTGAGTGCCGTGCGGAGGCCTTGGACACCCACCGCTCGGTGGAAATGTCACATTGTGCAAACGCACATTGCACTTACTCCAAAGCACCTATTTATACACATGTTTCTAGCCATCATTTTAAGTAAGACTGATTTGGGTGAAAGGGAATGTAGTTCCTATGAAGAGTTCCTACCTAGAGTCTTCAAAATCTTTTCAGTCTGTGGCTTGTTTAAAATTCCACATTGTAGTATTAGATAATATTCATAGAAAAATGAAGGACATTCTAAATTATCCTTGAATCTTGACAACTATTTAGGTTTTAGTCAGTACATATTGCCCAAAAGTTGTGGTTTACAGGACATAGGTAATGGTGTGAATACTGGCCCATTACTACCTAGTTTTGTATAGCGTTGTGTGTTTTTTAGTGACATACCAGGACAGGTGTGTGTGTGTGTGTGTGTGTTTGCATATGATGATGTCATGTTGATATGTTGATATCAGTACAATGATAGGAAACTTTATAGTGCCTAGTGTCTCTGTCTGTCACTGTCCAGTGACAGGATTAGTGCAGATCCACTTTGAATGGAATCACTCTGTCTGACCTGTCCAGTAAGAACCTTATGTGGTATGTGTGAGTGTAGGGTAAATATTTGGGGGTTGTGGAACGAATTGCCTCATATTTTGAACGGCAGCATCTGTCATCATACAGTACTGCAGCATTTAGTTTTCTCTCAGTTTCATAAAAGTACTCACAAAGATGTCTGTGAGACTGTTCAGTGTGGGCAAAGTCACATGATGACTGAGCTTTCCAGCATATGGCTCTGCAGGCATTCTCTAATGAATCCTTGGCAATGAGTGGACAATAAAGAGGCGCAACAGTGACTTTGATGGGTTTTTTTGTTTTTTATTTATTGATTAATACACTTGCAAGGTCACAGAGCTTATCATCGTGTATGGCATGGTAAGACAAGCTCTTGTTTTTCATGAAATGTCAATAGCCACTTCCTTGTGTTGGTCAGATGCTGGTTGTCAGGTTTGCTCGTAGAGATCTGAGATGTGTACGTGAAGGGTTGGAACCTGTTCCAAAGCAGTAGTGTCACATACCAGTGAAAGAACTGCACTTATAACCAAAAGGGTTGCGGGTTCAAATGCTTCGTGGGGAACTGCTATTGTAGTGTTTAGCAAGCAACCTAATCTAAATTGCTGATGAAAAAGCCCAGCTGTATAAACGGATAGTATGCAGACAAATTGTATTAGCAGTGCCATGAATAAGGGTGTGTGCTGGTAGATCATGTGTTATCAGAACTCCCACAGTTCAGATTAATTGAGGGGATTCCAAAGCAGTGTACCTGTGTCCTGTGTGGTGTGATTGCAGCTGGTGTATCATACCCATTGCTTGCTGTGTGTTATACCATCCCAGGTACACCAGATGGAGGGACCTGTGCCCATCAAGGGTGGAGATGGGCCTGATTTTACATGAATGTTTCCCCAAGTGGCTCATTTACACCAAGAACATCAGTGTATTTCACTTCCCTTCTGCTTAAGAATGTCGATGAAAGAATCCATTTTTGTGGAAGAACAAAATCCAGGACTGACCCACATGCGGCATTGATACCAAAGTTTGGCAGCTTTTGGAAAGTGCAGCTTGTGTGAAGATGGTCAGGAAACAAAAGTGATGTGCTTTTCATTTCTTTTTTATTAGAGGAAAAATGAAATAGTCGTCCTCAGTTTTGAAGATGGACATGCTGTAATCAAACACTACAGCAAAGGTAAATGGAAGAAAAAGGGAAAAAAAGTAGATATCTGTTTAAAGATTTCTCTCATCTACAGTGATTAATGGAACATTTTTAGATTTTTTTTTCATAAATTACATACCGAAATTCAGAAAGCACTGATAAATATTACCTGAGAATGTGGCTGATGTGGAGCAGCAACAAGGTACCAGTAGTCATGCATTGTTGAAGTTTCTCTTTCTGTCCCACGTATCTGTCCCATTGACAACGGTAAAATAAACCTCATTTTGATTTAATGACTTTTCCCTATGCTTTAGTTGCAGCAGTACTGTAAAAATGGTATCACAGAATAATTACTCACAAAAAATGCATGTACTTACTTTAATGTAGCAAAAATACATCAATGATGTGCATAAGTGATGTCTTGTGGCAAATGTGGCATTTTTTTAATATTTATGTGATCAGATATATTGTATAAGATAGGTGAACATTTGGCAAACTGAAAAGTGCATAAACCCACATCTTATGCAAGAAATTAAGTATGCAGAAATGTTCACCTATCCCCATTTGTGTCTTCTAGGGAAGGAGACCTCTCTGTTGCCCCAGATGCCCAAAAAAATTACATTTCCCATAATGCTTCATATGATATTTATTTTATTTTTATTTTTGTGAAAACATGGTCAATAATTTAGTAATGTTATGTTGCACCTTTGGCTAGAAACAGTGTACATCAGTTCAAGCCCTACAGCTCAGTCAGGAAACAGTGTAACTCACACCACAGTAGAACAGCACTGAAAATGATCCATTATTCAGGATGAGGGGAGAAAAAGTTTACAAATGTAATTAGGATTCACTTACCAAAATGAGATCTCTTGTCCCTCAAGTATTAATGGGACCCCAGTGCCTTCCTGTACGGGTTCCTGAAAAACAGGGGACACAAACGTGATGCGCTCTGTCCTTAATCACCGCACTTTTAGTCCGAGACGATCGAGGTGGAAGCTGGCTGAAACCGTGAGGCTGAGCAGGCGAGAGGAGAGGGTTCAGCCGCGAGCCCCGCTCCTGCGCCGGCTCTCTCAGGCACCGGGCTTTTTAAACGTGCGCGGTCGCCTTTCGCCCCCAGCACCACGTGGGTGCGAGAGAGTAGGTAGGGTTGTTATCACGGGTGCTCTCGTCACAGGGCTCAGCGAGGGGGGCGACCGCGTTGCGTAATTGCTGTGGGTTCTGTGGGAGTGAGAGAGAGGAGAGGACTGTCTCCTCTGTCTCGCGGAGCCAGGAGTGGGTGAGCTCTGAGCGCCGTGCTCACCGGGGGAAGGTGGCGGGGAAGCTCCTCCATCAGCACGTGCATCAGTGCTCGGGGGCAGAAAGGCGAGGGAACACTGAGAGGGGGGGAGGTTTGGGGGATCCAACAGCCCTTTCATGTCTAAATTAACTTTCACGATGAGGAGTTTTAATGGTTCTTAGCAAACAAACTGAGATTTTGGAAGTTCTAGAAACCTCTAACGGGCATCTCCTGTTAAGCTGAGTGTTCACTGCATAGCGTGATGATTTAGCTGGTGTGGAGGCTGCCAAGCAGTGCTGAATACTTTCACTATCTGGCCAGTATTTTACCAAGTGATAAATTCATACATTTATTTTAAGTGAATACATTCTCATCCTTAATGTTTGAAGCTTGTTCCTTTATGTAGCTGAAAGGTTTAGTGGCTGTAACTACTGTAGCTAATTATTGTATCAATTTTTTTTTTCATGTATTCATTGGTTATGAGATTGGGTCAAAAGCAGCTTTGCACTTTGTGAAATTTCAGCACGTTTTCGTTCTCTTGTACAAATGAACAATTACAGTTCCCTCAAAAGGGCACTAATGATTTTTAATAATCAGTGCTTATGTAAATCGTAATTAAAGATCCACGCATTCTGTGCCATTCATTTTGCAGAGCGTCTTTCAGTTTGACCGTTTTTTTAATGAGCCTTTCCCTCTCTGTGAAGGAGTGAGATGTTACACATTAACAATACAGGTGGCAGTATGACTGGGAAAGGACAGACCTGAACCGTATGATATGATATGATATGATATGATATGATATGATATGATATTGTATTATATCGTATCATATTCAACCCAGTATGTCATCATGTCAAGAAGAAATTAGTAGATCAGATGAAGGTTACTGATTTTGTTTTCTCCTGCAGTTGTTGCTTCCCTCCTTTCTCCTGCAATAGACCTGTGTTTGTAGCAGATCAGAGCGACTCAACTCTGGTGCTGCTGTCTTTCAGATGTGCAAAATAAAGCTACATAGATTCAATCAAGGCAGTGTTTGGTTGTATTGGGTGTTAATTAGCGTAGCGAATGCCAGCACAGTAGACATGCTTACACTTCACAGCACACAGCGGTCTGAGGGGTCAGAGTCCAGTAGTTGACATTCCTGTCCTGCGGCGCTGCAGGCCTGCTTGGTCTTCATCTCTGTCACAGATGGAATTTAGTAGCATTTGTATTAGCATTAGCATTACTGTAGCTATTAACGTTGCCATTAGTTGCAGTTTGTCTCTAAAACTATTGATGCAAAGTCACTTATTAGCCGTCTAGTGGTCAGAGGAAAGGAACCTGTTTTTGCAATGCCCTCTGACTCACCAGGACGGAAGAAAAATTTTCCTTCTCAGTATTCCGTCTGCCACTGGCTTGATCTGATTAGTGAAATCACAGACATGACTGAGCAGCGCTGGGTTTAAATCAATCGCTGAACCGCCTTCTAATCTCACTCACAACCCTGGGACTGACAGCTGCTTTGTCTCCCCTCAGTCAGCCCCGGGACCTTCTTCAGAGGGACATGCCAGCAGCACAGAGACTGTAATTTGTTACTTGCGCTTGGGTCAAAGTGTGGAGTTAATCTGGTCAAGGGCACTTGTAATTTTGTCAGCCTGTAACAATACTGACTGAGTTTCTACACATCTGCGGGTAGTGTTATTGGGGCTGCCAGACAGATTATAGTGGATTTATATTTGGTTTTAGATATCAGCTCCATGATCCTTGAATGGGTCAGGTAGGATTAACATATGACTCAGAGTGACCAGTATTTCACCATAGTCTATTAACTGAACACATCTCTTTGTTCTTGGACACATTTGTCTCCCAGTTTTTTTGTCCATCAGAGGCATCCAGGAAGACCTGGGCCAGTATTCTTCAGGTGTCTGAGAATCACTCCTAAAATTCCTGCTAAAAGCACTTTTAGGGGTAAAAAAGGTTTTACCGCAGAGCAGGCAATGGGAGTTCTTGAGGCTTCCTGCTCTCATTTGGGAGCAAGACCGTTTCCCTTCTCAGTTGGTGTTTATGACATGTGAGATGTCACAAAGGAACGGTAGTGATGACATTTCTCAGAGTTTGTCCCATATGCTAAGAAACTGCCTAATAAATGCAATCATTGAAAGCAGTAGTGTTGTCATAGTGCTGCAATTTGTGAACATGATCAAACTATGAAATATATAGCACCAGCACCAATCTACAGTTTGCAACAGAATTGCACAAGGGGTTACAAGGCAGTTTTTGTTGGGGCTATTCCTGTATTTATTCTTGGGTCACGTGAAATCTTCTTTTTATACTGCCCAGTTACGATCTCCACAACACTATGCATGATCTTACTACCCCTTAGATGACATAATTGATATGTGAAATATTGTACACTAATATAGTCATGCACTTTCATACACTAATATATTTTGCCATAAATACTGAAATGCTTGCTAGCTGTTGTATTTTAGCTGCACCTGCAGGTGGTCATGTGAATGCAGTCATTAGCCATGATTTTTGGAGGTATCCCTTATATTCAACTAGATCAGCGTTTCCCAACCCTGCTCCTGAAGGCACACCGTCCTGCATATCTTCTATCTATCCCTGCTCTACCTACCTGACTGAACTCATCAGTGGCACTTTTGATTAGCTGAGCACACCTGATTTAGTCAAGCAGGAAGGATACATAGAAGATATGCAGGACAGTGTGCCTCCAGGAGCAGGGTTGGGAAACACGGGCTTAGATGATGTTAGCAGAGTAGCACCTGTCCTCCAATGAGCATCCACTCCACTACAGTGCGCTGTGTGACTTGTAGCATGAAAAACAGCCAGTGGAGATGGTATTGGAGGTTTGCATTCATCTTGCTTCAGCACTACCGCCCACGTTAGGGGTGCAACGGATCACAAAACTCACAGTTCGGATAATATCACAGTTTTTGAGTCACGGATAGGATTATTTTTCGAATCAGCAAAAAAAAGGGGAGACAAATATAACTTTGCTTTCCATTTATTACTTAAAGAACTTAAAGAACACTTAAAGCAAGGAACTTTTGCCCATGGTCTTAAATGAAAACAACATTCAAGATGTCCAATGTTTAAATAAAATCTTAAAATAAAATGTTCAATACTTAATTGTTAAAGTAAATTGCAATATGAGCACTTATTCTGCTGTTCTTCGGCTGAGTCCGAAATCACTCCCTATTCACTATATAGTGCATATATACACATTTTACACTTGATCGTTGGACTTAACTGCCAGCTAGCTAGCTAACGTTAGTGTCAACTAATTTGAACAGATGAATCTGGGTGCTAGTTCTTTCATTAAGTTAGCTAGTGATAGCTAGATAGGTAGCTGTATTATCTAGCTAGCAGGTTAATGTCAGTTCAACTAGCTAGTCATATATATATATTCAACTAGATGACATCCTAGCAGGATGAAATTGTTTTACCAATCACTGAAAAACAAAGTTTAAATGACTTTTATTAAAGTGATAAGTGGTGACATTTTGCACAGAAGGACTGACAATGTCTCTGACAAAGCCAGTGACAAAAAAAAAAAAAAAAAACAATTTCTGGCTCTAAAGGATCTGTTTCCTACTTTGACACCCTTGATGAATACAAGCCGTGGAGATTTACATCTGATTAAATTTGTCACCAAAATTTAGTGCCAATAAAACCATTACCTCCTGCTGTACCGAGACAATTAATTCCCAGTCTTTCCAAAGTTAAATTGTATTTCATGAGCTTGAGTGAAGTGCGAGTGAAGGTTATTGGTGTTAAAATCTCACTAAACTCGTTTAACTCTTGTGCTCCCTCTCCTATTTGCCAGGCCCACCATGGGTCTTAGCATGTTCTGTTGCGTTTGCTCGACATGGGAACATGATTGTTCTAAATGATTGCAGACCTCAATTTCTGCAGGAAAATTCCCCTCTCACTCACACAAGTTCAGTTTTTTGCTGAAGCCACATACAGTGACCCGGTCTTATTTTTCATTCAGCCAATGGACTCTAGACCAGATGGTGGAAGTTTGCTCTCTGCCTTTGAATTGTTCCAGTAGAAATCTAGCTACATGCATGGGGTTGGGTACTGGGCCATTTGTAAAGCAAATACCTGATGTAATGCTGTGTGTGATGTAATTCAGTGTGTTGTAATTTAATGCAATGCATTATGCTGATTTTGCCCCCATCTCATGTCCCATCTCTAGCTCTGCCATCAACAAGCACTGGGAGGCAGAGCTGGCCGCGCTGAAAGGCAACAACGCTAAGCTGACAGCAGCGCTCCTGGAGTCCACGGCCAACGTCAAGCAGTGGAAGCAACAGCTGGCAGCCTATCAGGAAGAGGCTGAGAGGCTACACAAACGGGTGAGGGGGGAGAAAGTGGGTACACCAATAGGTGAACAGAGAGAAAAAAGGTACACTAATAGCTGAGGGGAAAAAAGAGGGGGGAATACTAATGCCATAAGGTTCAGAAAGAGGGAGCGTGCACTAATGTGTTAGGGTAGAGAGAGAGGCATGCCGGTGTGTTAAGGCTGAGAGAGAGGTTATGCTAATGCATTTGGTTTGTGAGAGGAGTTCTACTGGGTAAGGGTTAGGCACAGGTGAAAGACAACAGAGAAAATCTTTCAGTCCCCACATGAGGGCGCCAAACACACTAGAAAGGAATATTTTGTAGAAATATTTTTGAGGATCAAATATTAGTTCATTGTTTAAATTCAACCAAGAGCTACCACATTTCTGAGCAGATATTGTCTGAATCCTTAGACAGAAGTAGTCACAAGTGGTGACTTCGGGGGACAGAGGAACACTTACTGAATTGTGATTTGACTAGGTCAGCTGCATATACCTCACATGACAGACAGTGATCCTATGCTTGTGTTCGTGTTTTCTCAGGTGACAGAACTTGAGTGTGTGAGTGGTCAGACCAATGTGATCAAATCACATAAGACAGAGCTCAACCAAACAATTGAGGAGCTGGAGTCCACACTGAAAGCAAAGGAAGAGGTAAGGAGTCACATCTAATGACTTCCTTTTTGCCTGTGACTGGAGGAAGCACCACTAGAAATGGCTGAATTCTAAGGGAGCAGCTCCCTTGGTTGTACATGCAATGCCTTGTTTTACTACTAGATGGCAAAAAGCCACAGTACATGTCTTCTTTGACTAATGGGGTTAAACTGAAAATGCACTGTGTACTGGTGTTAAAAAAAGCTTTGGAGCTACACTATTCAGGATTTTTGTTTAGTTTTTTATATTAGTAAATTGTTACATTATATATTGATATATGGGCAGCCATGTTGGATTCCATTGCTGTCATTCCTCTGATCAGTAAATGGGTATCTGTAGCACATGAACATGTAGAATTTTCCATGCTGAACCACTGTAAATTGCACAGATTAGGATGTAGATCAGATGCTGTTTGCTTGGTAGCTAAATTTTAGTATTAAGTAAGTATGACGGAAATAAAAAGAAGATCTGTGAGCAAACTCCACCTGCCCTGAGTCTTGAACTTACTGGTTTATGAATACAGGAGAATAGAGGAGAAATGCCGTGGAAATGAATGAGGATTGTGCTGGGTATCACAGTATCAGTCACACAGTGCATGTTGTGAAGGATCAGTGTTCCCCTGTGTCATTTTTGCCGATTTCAGTGTAAGGACCCTCTCTGATCGGTGTTGTTCTGTTGAGTCCCTGCAGGAACTGGAGCGATTGAAAGAAGAGGTGGACAACGCAAACCAGCTGCAGGCTCAGAGAGACTCGCTGACTCAGAAACTGCAGGTAAAGAGATCGTTGTACGATCCACTCAGCCAGTCTTCCAGAACGCAGGTCTCTTCCCAGCTGTCATCCCTGTCTGCCCAGGCTGGGAAAGCATCTTCACTGCGCACGAATGATCATTTCTGTGAGCTTTAGAAAGAAAAGCCAACTCGCAGTCTTTCACAATATCACATTCTCAGTGTGTTTAAGCAAGCAGAGACCCTCTAGGTAAGAATGAGCTTGTTTCCCTCAGATCTCAGCTCTCTCAATATTCAAGGAATGACTGTATTCATATCCATATACTTTATCATAAGCCATATCAAATTATAAGAGGCTCCTCTTTGCTTTCTGACAAGCAGTTATTGTCAGTGTGTCAGTTCACTAAAAGCAGCAGATGGATATTGGGGAAAGGAACAGTGTGTAACACCAATGCTCAGATGTGATTCAGCTGTAGTGACCAATGAATTTTTGCGGTTAAAATGTGTTTCACGGAGCTCTAGACTGAATGTGTTTTGTACCGCAGCATGGAGACTGACTCAGATGTGTGTTGGGTTAGATGTAGTGTAATAGGCCGCGCTCTATGCACATTTGTCCCTCCAGGAGACGGAGACAAGGAACAAAGACCTGGAGAGCCAGCTGTCGGAGCTGGAGCAGCGGCTGGAGAGCAGCCAGGTGGAGCAGGAGGCCTTCCGCAACAACCTGAAGACCCTGCTGGAGATCCTGGACGGGAAGATCTTCGAGCTGACGGAGCTGCGCGACAGCCTAGCCAAGCTCATCGAGGGTAGCTAGAGCGGTGCCCCCCCCACCCTACCTCCACCCCGGGAGAAAGAAAAAACAACAACAACGACATGCCAACGCAGTGCGGAAACAACGCAACACACACAAACTCAAGGTGCCCGCCAGGGAGTCCTGCCTACCTTCATTTCTCCTCCACCTGAACCCGGAGGACGCTTCTTTCTTTTCAAAACATAAGATACGATCCAGATTTTTTTTTTCCTGTCCATTTGTTTCAGGTATCATTCCATTTGAGAGATATTCGCTGTAGTCTTTTCTTTTTTTTTCTCTCCTGCCATTTATGAAAAGTGGTACGTCGTGCGCGCCATGCGTCACCTGAAGTCGGTGAGAATCCTTTTTGAATTTATTTATCAGTGGTACTCTTTTTGGTCAGTTGCGTTTTATTCTTCTCCTAATTGTTTCTACATTGACGGTTGACATTATCACGGCAAAGGTAAGGCAGAGAACGAGGAGGACTGTGACTGCACGCGTGGTGTTGGCCTCTCGGACGCCCCCTTTCCTCGCGGTTGTCGACGGTGTCCGAGGCTTCATCGCCGGTGGTTCTCTGGGGGGCTGTGACAGGGGTCGGTCGGTGTCGGATGGGGGGGGGGGGTGGGCGACCCCGGATGTCGACAAGAACACAGCGCTCCCGCAGCCATAAGTTGTAGCCACCCTCAAACGGCCTTCTCCTTCCCCTCGGCGGGACATGCCTCAAGAGGCCCCCTGTTGGAAACCCATGAGGGGTCACAGCAGAGCAACGTGCGAGACGCGGAAGAGTCCCATCACGCAACTCAGAGGCAAGACATGGAGGACAGCATATTATGAGCAATACAAGAAGGAGCATCTGGAAATCACTGCAATCTTACAATCAGGTATTCAATTTCTCTGTACGAAAGTGAGTGCGACGGTGAATTCCTCACGCCGCAGAGATGCAGCATGGGTCTTTTTAGCATAGTGACGGGCTGGTCAGCAGTGACTATAAAGCAGTCTTTAATTTCTATATACTTTTTTTATATAACGACTTTATACTCTACTTGTAAAAACTGAATTGTATTGAACTGTTTGGTCGAATCCAAAATTGTTTCTCCTTTTTTTGTTGCTTTTTGAAGTGCAATGGTAGACTTGACTCCCTTAATTTTCTGATTATTTCACAGAATATTATATAATCATGATTATTATCTGAATTATTCATGATACAAAGATGGTTGTATTCTTAAGACCTCAAATGATTTTTGCTTTTTCTTCTTTTCTCTTGTATGGTATGTGGGTATTATGATTGTGGTAAGTGTGGAAAACTGGCAATATTTTTGAACTATTTAAAAAAGACGTACTAAAAAAATGTGAAACAGATCCTTGAGCGGAGTTTAATGAAAGATGAACTTTGAAGTGATGTGATGATGTTGATTATTCAGATTCTACTGTTTTTTTTGCCAAAATATAGTTTCCTGTACAGTGAATTTACTGCTGAAGCTGCCTTTGGTACAGAGATATGTAATGGGTGGCCTACAGTGGTACTGTTTGATGGGTTTATTATTGCCAAAAATCTGTGATTATGTAAAAAATGATAATATATGTGTACCTGAAGAACACTGTTTAAGGGCTTGTAGTTGGACTGGTTTATTTTGAAGAATTTTATGGGGCTACAAGTTAGCTAGTTATTATGTTATTACCTGATATAAACATTAATACAGAACTTTGAAAAGGAAATAATGTTTGAGTAATACTTTTAAATACTGATTATACCACATGCTTAAACACAATTGTCATTGAAGTTTCTATTAAAAATGGGGAAAAATATATCTATATATTTATCAAGGGTTTGATTCCTTGTTGTAGTTTCACCCCCGTAGGTATTTTCTACTGTATGTTACCTGGAGGGGCTTGGCTTGAGCCATGATTTGTTTCTTGCCTCCGGATATTTGGGGATGCATCTCTTTGGTGCAGGGAAGACACTGTGTCCTTGCAGCCCCTGTTAGACTTCCAGCCGTTTTCCATCCACTGAGCTGGTGTCATGGTGTCGTGTTCCAACAGCTTGATTCAGTCAAGGGAGTCTTGTGTATTGAGGGGTACGGGTTGTATTTTTCAATACAGTGATGGCTGGCAAAACTATGTGTCGCTCTTTATTGCTTTCTCCACTATAAATCATTTCTGGATACAGACAGTGTGTATTCATGCTAATTTTTCATCAGTTCATTGACAAATTATGCATCCGTTTTATTTTTCAGGCTTGTGGTACTGGCTAATTCAGAGAGTTAGCCTGATTTCAAGTTTTTGCCTGAAATCACTGCCTCACCACAGAAGCAGGCTGACAGAAGTACCCCAATGTGTGGCAACAACAAAACCGAGAATATTGTGACATCACACAAATATGCTAATGAGTGTCATCTAAATTTTTTTGGCTTTAAACAACAAAGTCATCATACGACATTTAAAAATTATTCTCTTAAAAATTACTCTCTTAAAAAGAGTGGCTTGCATAGAAAGAAGAGGCAATATTCGGTACTTCAGTACAAGGTTTTATTACCTTGGGAAAAATGCAGATTTGAAAATACAAAGCAGTAATTAGGAATACAATGGTAGGAATAGGCAGAGTAAAAGCAAAAAAAAAAAAAACAGTTAAAGCAGTTTTTTACTTCTGAATGGTATTGCTATATAAAGGCTTGATTTGTTTTTAAATATTTTTTATTTTTCTCAATAAATACATAATCTTGTCATTTTAGGCAATCACACAAATGTATTGTGAAGATTCAGCAGAACCTCTTTACAATATAATATACATTACAAAGTATGTTTATTTTTCAATTTCTCTATTCTTAATATAATATTGCACATATCTAATGACTGTCTAATCTTAAACCGATGAGCTGGAATGTGGGAAGCCCTGGCAAGCCGTAGATGCGTAAGGTCATAAAATTAAATGGAATTAAATGGTTTTGTGGAAAAACAGAAATATTGGCATGACATAGTACAGAGGCAGAAAACATATAGACTGGAAATGAATAAGCAATAAAAAGACTATGCGGTGGACAATGTTAGCAAGCAGAAATGACAAAAATCATTAAATAAACTCTTTAAGTACAGTACATTTAGAGAGTCAAACAACTAGTTGGTCCATGGCAAGGGTACACGGTATATCAAAGGTAGGTCAGTACTGAAAAGAGGTCAACAGATGTGCTACGCTGTACCATGGAAGAACACTGTGCAATGCGTGACATGATTCATTTCGATTATGATAAATCTACTGACTTCAACATGCTGTTCAATCAACAACCAGCGAGTAAACTGTATGTTTATGCATACACCTGTTGTCACTTCACTGCAATGCACACTCATAACCGCCTCAGGTGTGGCAAACAAGCAAGTGCTTTTCAACTGGCCAAAAAAGGCTTAAATACCAGTAAACAAGCAATCTACTTATATGACCTTCATTACACTTCTTATGTTCAGTGCAACAGTTTCAGACTTTATATGAACTGGTTACATTTCCTACATTATGTTTGCACTCAAAAATTAAAACTAGACAGATGCAGCAATGTTTTGTATGGAACTGATGACAATATGCTGAGGTGTAAGCCATTTCTCTCTATGGGTCAAGGATGAACGCAAGCATGGCTAACTGATCTTTAAACATTATTACTTTGCTACTTTGATCCTCACATGGTTTTCAAACACAGATCTCTCACACGTACATAAAATTGAAATGTGCGATGTGATTGGTTGGAGCGGTCCATCTTCTAGTCCAGTCCTGTTGCCTTTCAGGTACTGATTCGAAGGACCAGCTCAGCACAAGCCAGCACATCTCCTGTACTGCAAGTCAGCATTCATTCTCATTAACTCTCTCACACGAGGAATATATGGAAAGAACACATCAACACACACTAACACAGATCCACTAAGTGAATGTATACAAAGATCACATCGATCCCACAGTTCATGTTCTCCTGGCATTCCACAGCAGTACCTCCTGTTGCAGAGTGCTGGGCCAGGTGGAATGCTTTTGATTAGGGCACCATTTTATACTAGTGTCTGAAAACCAATCTCAGTATGAAGAAATGACATGCAAAAACAGTGCTATTTCAGCACACTGGCCAACTGTCCCACACAATGGAAACCAGACAGTACATTTCCTGCATTAGCAATATGTATAAAAACAGGGACTAAAATAAGTGCTTGTAATGTCTGGGTGAACCATGTGTTGACTACCTACACCCAGACCCCTGTGCTTAACCTCGAACAGTCAGACAGCTCTGTTGTGAACAAGAATGATACTCCACCAACACAGAAAGGCTATTAGTTGCTCAAATGGTTCCCAGCCCTGCATCAAACAAAGCAAAATAGCATCCCATAAACATAAAAAGCACATATTTCGGAAGGGACAAATTGCCTAAGACTAGTTGCTTTGTCTTGATCTTCAGAGCACTACATAATGGATATAGTCACCTGCAGATATAGTCACCTGCATTAGCTAGTGAAAAAAATGCAGGGAAAATTGAGACAAATACCATTACAGTCCCCCTCTAAGAATAGAGTAGACAGTGACACTTTGGATGCATTTCCTATGAAACCAGCCAGATCTGCTGTGATTAGACATATACATTTCAGTCAGATGAATTTGGTGAAGGGAGAACTTTGAGAAAGTGCCGGGACCACTCTGTGCCAGACACCGAAGTCAACCGTGAGAGTCTGGTGGAACTGATCAGTCAAGTCAAAACAAGCCAGGACGCAGACATCATTAAAACAAAGCCAAGGAAAAGACAGCACTTCATTTTCATAAAAATAAAACCATGCTTAGGAACAAACACCGTGCATTGGTTGTAAAACACAAATTAATAAAAAACACACATATACACAGAACAATTCTGTGTCATTATTTTGTGTCACAAGAAAAAATATCCATGTCCTAACTTCGACTGACACTAACCCCATATCAGTGTTGTTATGCCGTACATGTCGTAACATACATATAGTCCCTTACATAGTTCTTTAGACAGACATAGTAAAAACAATCCCAATATGACAAGATAAGTGATGCCGATTTGACTGTTTATGCTGTATTCTTCGGTTAGGAGGAATATGTCCTGCTGATTATATAGGAGATATATGGGAGATTCTGCAACAATATTAAGTGGTTCAGAGGCACTTCCATAGAGCTCTCCCACACCAGGGATTACGTGACTCTAAAATAATGCAGGGGTGGACTGTGACCTTCCATCCACCCTCCAGTTCAACAGAAGGGCAGTGTCCTCTCAGCAGATTATCTGGCAGATCCTTTCACCCCAAGACACAGTTACAGCTACAGCTGCGCTCAACACAACCAACCATATCAAATGTCTGGGAAATATGCTCAAACTATGATCACTGTCAAAGGAAACATGGACTTAAACCCCTTTAACTTCAGTCTTTGGAAAAGAACGATATCAAATGAAATTAGAAGAGAATCAAAATCTTCTTGATTTTTAATTTTGATTAATGTTATTGCTCTTATTATTTACACAACAGCTGCGTATTATGTGTTACCTATGATTTTGTTGTTATCATTTTATTCTGGGAAATGTATTGTGAAATTTGATGTGAGATCTGCTACATTAATAAATCTGACCATGATTGTTGAGGTCTCTTTCTCTCATGCAATGGCCATGCTGCAAAAATGTGCAGAAGAAGCACTTCTTCTACAAAGTCATTAATTCACCAAACAGGTAAAACTGCCACACGATGCATCTGCGAACCGAAATGTCGCCTCCTTGAACCTTTGAGAGCAAAATCCTCTTTGGCCTTGTTCGTCAGTAGGTGGCACTGCAGCTGAATGTGATAGTGAAAGGTTCTGTTTCTTAGGAAGCTGAATTGTCTGTCAGGTTCCTTGACAGCAAGGAACCTGATGTTATCAGGATTAGATCAGTCACATAAGAGACTCGAAACTGAGCTCCCCTCTCAGTCTCAGAGGGACAATATTCTTGGCCATTTGGCTCCCTCAATTCCAGCTCTACGCTCTGATCCTCACTCTGTAACGCCAATAAAAGGGCAAGCACAAAACCACGCACTGGGCGAATACAGTCAAGGCTATGTTAACCAAAGCTGTCTATTAACATTCTATAGTCTATCATTTCTCATGCAGAGGAAAACAAATGTGAAACCGTGCCTCACTGGCCAAGATGGCAATTCCTTCCTTCCAAATGATGGATTATGATTAAGGGTGTGGACGACCCCCTGCTTCCTTTACAAAGAGAGAGATACGATTGGCTGCTGCAGTCTCTGTGAGATCCCTGGAGATTGGGCACACAGTTTGTGCTTCAGTCTCAGCCAGCTGAAAGACTGCCCACAAGTCTTGGCTTGCCCTTCACCTCCACCCACAACAAGGAGTATTCAAAGTGCCTTCAAAGACTGTCAGCAGCACACCAAGGTAGCCAGTTCAGTCATGACTGGAAGGTACATACAGCACTACAAAACAGACATTGGGATATTTATATAAGTAAACAATATATCTGAAATAAGTTGCCCAGCAGACATCATGACTTTGCAGTTTTAATGGTATGCCATTGTTCATGCCTTTGCTGCAAAAGAGTGCTTCATTCTATGAAATGCTCAACTGTCAATGTCCAGTCATCCTAACTAAATGTTTATATATCTGTGAGGAATGCTACTGACATTTTAGTTTTAAACTTTAATTAGGCAGTCTGACAGACGGAATCCATCCACATTTTGTCTGTACCCTGTTTGATGCAAAAATTACTATGCACTTCAAACCTGGCCTCTGTTTAGACAGGATTTGTGTAGTCTTTTTAATAAATAACCTGAATAGTCTGAATAACAAGGGGCTTGGCCTGCGAGTAAGCTGTAGAGAAAGGCTAACCATAAAACATGTATTAGTCTCCTACAGTTTTGAATAAAAGAAACTACAGAAGCTGAAACAGTCCATTTACTCATTGCATTGGATGCTCTATGTTTCCATCTCTTCAAGTCTAACACAGTGCTGGAGTCCCCCTCAGTGGTAACACTAATTAAGTCCACTATGAGGCATGACACAAAGGACATGATTACAGACAGAGACACTGCAGCAGAAAGGCTTGGCAGCACTGGTTGAAATGGGCTCACGTGTGATTTGGTTTCAGACGTGAGTTCAGTAACACCAGACTCTATAGGTTCAGGAAGTGGAACACCACTCCAGGAATGCACATATTTAGATAAGGTAACCAAGAAGAGGTGGCCCACCCTTCCAAAGACATACACAATCAGAGGGAGATGTTGGTTAAGAACTAACTGACCATTTCCTATTGCGCCGTGAATGGGAGTACTTGTATGCAGTCTGATTGTGCTCCACAGCCAGGCAAACCTCCCACATGGTAAAATCTACAGTTAGGGAGGAGCTGTGCTGTATTATCATGGCCTCTTCCTGCTTTACCAAACAAAAACAAATACAAGTGAAAAGAAGCAAATCAAATGGAAGGAATGAATCAGTCGGTGAATGTGGTGTGAGGACATCAAAGCTACTGTTTCCTAAACAACTTTGGAGAGTTTCTACCCATACCTGGCTGTATAACTCCTGACCCTGGACTTAAATTATGAGACCTCAGTATCAATCAGTGCGGGAGGGGGGTGGTATTTGTGGCCCTGCTCTGGGACCCTGTGGAGCTTGTGCCACCCTGTCACTGTCACATTGTGCTTCAGGCCCCTCCACTGTGTCTGTGGCAGTCATCAGAGCACTATGCACTGGGCAAGGGAACAAGCGTGGATACAGCTCTGTTATGGTTCCCCAAAATAAGAGAGCAGTGGTGTAGGGATGCCCACACATGCTCCTCAATGTGATGGACCACCTTCAATGTAACGCATTGAATGGAGCCCTAAAAAGGGTCAGGAAGGTTGGGCTTATGTGAGGCTTTAGAATGGAAACAACAACTTCATATCAAAGCCAAGAGAGGCAAACAGAGGGTACAGTGAGTCCGGTAGCACAAGCTTGCAGGGTGTTTTAGGTGTTTTGTAGGGTGGCGGCAGGCGTGCGGTCGTCACTGTGAGAGCGGTGGGCAGGCGGGGGAGGGGGGTCAGGGGCCTAGCTCTCCCAGTCGGCGCAGGGCAGCCCCTCGTCCTCGTCCTCGGACTCGGGCGAGGCCTCCTTGATGCGGCGCAGCGCCTCGTGGATGCTGCGGGTGAGCGGGTCGGCGGCGTCGCGCAGGTCGCTCAGGGAGTCGCGCAGCTCCTGCTGCTGCACCTTCTTCAGCTTGACGCCCTTGCGGATCTGCGCCAGGATGTTGTTGCTGTCGTCCTGCTGGCCCGGGTCGGGCCGCAGCACACGCAGCTCGGCCTTGCGCAGGTGGAAGCTGCCGCGCTTCAGGGAGGCCAGCACCTCGTCCATCGGCGAGCTCACTGCGGGACAAGGGGGGGGGGCTGTTACATTACATTACATTATTGTCATTTACCAGACGCTCTTATAGAGAGCAGCTTACATAGGTCACAGTTTTTACATGTTATCCATTTATACAGCTGGATGCTTACTGAGGCAGTTCTGGGTTAAGTAGTTTGCCCAAGGATACTGCAGCAGTGACCCAGCGGGGAAACAAACCGGCAACCTTTTAGTTACAAGCCCTGCTCCTTGCCACTATGCTACACTGCAACTCCACTGGAACACCAGTCACCAGTCATTCCTGTGCTCTGCGCTGCACAGAAACTCTCTCTTTATGAAACACAGGGAAGAACTTTTCCTTTCTTACTTACATCCCTACAACAGAGCTAGACTGAAAGCCTCAGCTGGCTTCCTTTTGCATGGGTGGGCCTACCTCTCCTTCTCTGGGAGGCCTCAAGAGAGGTGGTCTTCCTCAGCTTCTTCCTGGCGTTCACCAGCTGGCTGCTGTCGAAGAAACGGCCGGAGAAGGGGCCGAGGGGGGGCCCCTGGGAGGCCTCCTTCCCCTCCGCCTTGAGCTGCCGGACGGGACTGTCCGACTGCCCCAGGCCCTCAGCGGGGCTGTCGTCCAAGGAAGGGGGCGGAGGCGGGGGCGGAGGAGGGGGAGGTGGAGGAGGAGGCGGCGGAGACACGGGGGAGCTGAGCGCTGAGAGATCTCTCTCTGGAGGTAGGGAGGTGGGAGGAGTGGCGGCTGGAGGAGCAGCAGCGGCGCCCCCTGGAGGTAAGGAAACACTTTCAAGTTTGCCGGCGGTGGCAGAACTTCCCAGCAGCGCATGGGCCGCGCCGCTCTCCTCCGACACCAGCGGCTGTGGCTGGTCCACACCCTCACTGAGGGCAGGGACATTCCCGCTTTTCCTTCGGGCGTACGCCAGTCGGAGTCTGGTGGATTTGAGGATGACCTGACCCGGGTACCGCTACAGAGGAATAATGCAGAGAAATGGTTAAAATGAGAAAATGCTTAAAAAAGAAAAACTGTGTTAAGATGGAAGAAAAAAATCTAATCACTCCATCAGATCTATATTAAAACTAAACTAAACTAAAGCCACACTTCATATGCGGGAATATCCTTCCCACCTCCTAGTTAATGTCTGCTTAACTAATTCAATGGCAGTGAGATCTATTTGGACAAGTGAGTAATAGGGAGAGACAGTGGTGAGCGCCAGGTATCCTTTTACCTGCTTGAAGCTGCGGAGTCTGTCCAGAGTTCTCTGGCGCTCCTGGCTGACCCGGCTGCTCCTCCGCTCCTCCTCCAGCTGCTGCTGATCTCTTCTCTGGGGAAATGCAAAGGTCAAAGGTCAACACAGCTGTCCTTTCCACAGGCCTCATTCTCACAGAGGAGGGGGTGACCTACACATCGCGTGGGGTTTACTGGACTAACTCACCAGTAAAGACTTTAAAGGGGCAGCTAGGCTAATCAAAAGAAGCCAGAGACACTGGCTTCATGGTCGCTCTTAGGTCAGGCTGGGAGCACCAGATGCAAAGAGTTTGATTACTTAATTTCTTAGTTACTAAATCATGGTCCTGACAATGGCTTTAGAAGAGAAACTGTCATTTTGTTTTGTTAGCCACTGTAAAGAAAAGCTTAATGCTGTAATGAATGTCTTGATGCTTACAACAGGGACTGACCAAAGCCATTTTACAGAACAACATCAAAGCTCTGCAGAATGAGCAGAACATCTGGTTTAGAGCTATAATGTAAGCAGTGTTCGAAAAAACAGGCCCCTGTTAGGCTATTCCCAGCATGGTTCCTACATTTGCCTCTTTATTACCATTCTAATGTACATTCTCAGCTATTTCACAACACTGTGCACTGAGAAACTGTGTTTCATAGCAGTAAACTCCAGTGCATAAGACAATACCAATGGATAAAGGACAGATTGAAGAGACAGTTCCAAGTTTTAAATGGTTAACTCTCCAATTCTGTATGCATAGCATCATATTTGGAGAGAAAATTCTAAAACGTGTAACAGCAAACCACCTGTAACAGGACTGATTTAATATTTCCATGTTCTCTCTCTCTTCCTCTTTCTCCCTCTTGGCATTCAGCAGACAGCTCCACTAATGAGCCACCCACTGAGATGGAAATGTCACCTCGCCCCTGTATTCAAGACAACATTTACATCAACACTCGTACCTGCTGCAATGCCTGCTGGGATTTGTAGTCCTCTGGACTGCCTTGGCGGTTTTGCATTTTCTCATTGTGATTGACAATACAAATCTCCTGGAAAGAAATGCAGCATCCCATGTTACCGCTGATACAAAGGAATGAAAAGATACATAGACTAACCTGATATATGTTGTATAAATAGTGCTGCTTAACCATACTTACAAAGAATATGTGTGTTTTCTATAAAGCAGTCATGGGTTTGGATATTGCTAATGCTCAATAACAAAACACAAAATGTCCGCTGGCCTGGGGTGTTCCTCAGTAATGGGTTAATGAGCACTCTGTGAGGTATGTTACTCATAAAACACATGTGTACTGTTGATGTTGATGAATCAGCAGAGTTTGAGGGAAAAGGTGGGCACATAAAATGCTGGGAGAATTACTTCAAAAGCAAAATGAAATACCATTTTTCAGCTTGTAGCTTTACATAAAATGCCACTATTCAGCTTGTAACTTTAACATCACAAGTTTTCATTTTCAGGCAAGCAGGGCTGGGAGGAAAAATAAAAATAGTCACAGTAACTGCACTGCACCTGAGATTAGATGTGATAAACACCAAACACAAGCTGTTTCATTTTCCTGCTCAAAGTACCACTTTGTGTGCATGTGTCTGTGTGTCTTTAGATACATAAATCTAGCGTCACACAGTCTGTAAAAGTACGCTCATTTTCTTTACTTGACTGATAATTTCCACAAGTGAGAAAATATTGTGGTTTATTTGATTTACTTTCATCCTGCAATGATGTACCAGGAATAGTACAGGTTTCTGTCAGCTCTTCATACTGGAAGGTCTATCTGCCTGCCAACGCACATTCCTACAAGATTAAGAAAAAATATCCCCAGGGTTCTCATGCTGTGCACACACTAGACACTTTCTGACCACTAGAGGGACATTATGACAAACTGATCTACAATACCACCAGGGTCACTGAACTTCCATTGTGTGCTTTCTGAAATGCATTATGCTTAAATGAAGTCAGAGGTCAGACCACAGGGCCATTGCAGTTATTTCTGTAGAAAACATTAAAGAGGGCCTAACACTTCATGCTGTAAAAGGTATGAGGTACACCCTGCCAACCCTTATCTTGGCAGATGTCATACCTGCCATCACAATGATGTGTTTTACCAGTACTAGGTTCACACACAGGCAGCTACATGGGGGGCAAACATGAGTGTAAAATGGTAACAGCCTGTCCAGCTGACGTCACTTGTCAAAGCATGTATGCCTGGGAAGGATCATGCTGTTAACGCCGGGCCTTCAATATTCAACACTTACATTTTACGGAAAATGTCAAGGTGAGTACTGTCCAGTCAGACACACATATGCCTCTCGCTCAGAAAGGTTCTCATATCGTGGCTAAACAACGCCCCTTAAACCATGAATATCACATTCATGACATAACCACACTGAAATAGATAACCCATGTGGCTATAATGATTTGCTCAGTCTCTCTAAATGCTATTGTAAGTGAAACTGGTTTACAGACAATGGAACATGGTGTCTCAGGAAGGCTCCTTTACAGGTCTACAGGAGTTTCTGTCTACAGGCAAAAGGCAGGTATAAAGACACTCACATTTCTTTGTATTTGCCCTGTCTTGCAGTACACAGTGTACTTTTACATTGTGACCATCATTTACTCCCTTCAATAAATCACACTTGAATTGAACCAGTCTGAACTCTCACAAGTAGCAATTCTTACATAGACTAATAACTACAAATGCTGAACTACATACCTGTCTGCTGGATAGGCTAAGGTACCACCTGTCAAGCTTGATTGGCTTTTCCTGAAAATTTCCTCATGTACTCTCTACCCAGTCGTACAGAGTTGTGAATAACGCCTCTCTGTTGGCCAGGAGCGGCTAAGCCGTGACAGAGGCAGCAGCTCCACACGCAGGCCGCCGGTTGACACCCTTACCTTTTTGTTTTTGAGGTAGGCTTTCTTGGCGGTGATGCGCCCCCTCCTGGCCTCCAGCTGTCGCGCCCTCTGCTGCAGCTTGGTCAGCTCTTCTCTCCGCGGGTGCACGGAAGCCGCCATGTCCTCGGTGGCCTGCATGGCGTCCACGCTCTCGTAGGTGTCATAGTACACCACCTCGTCCTGCTGCTCTGTCAAATGGAACGCGTGCACAGACACACGCCGTCACCCAACAGTCCGTGCACAGAATGATAGGTTGGGTGCTTGGCCAATCAGAGGGCTGCTGTTGTCTGCACCGCAGCAAATAGCTTCAGCTGGATTACTCCAATAACATGCAATAAGTGGGATCCTGAATAAAATTTCAATGTACACACTTCAAACTCAAAAAACTCAAACTCAAAAAAAGTATTCCCTCTGAGAAAATCAGGAGGGGTGAGAAGATGTTCAAGTTTAAAGGTTGCCATAAGTAGCATCAATCCAACGACTTAGTACAGGCTGTGTTTGTTGTCATGATTACTGTTAGCCATGAAAGACATGCTGAAAAGGTTTAGGCTGTTAAGCGTCAATGAGAAACAGCAACCTAGCACAATCTTCTCACACAGCTGCAGCTTAAGAGATGAGCTCAGGTCTGACTTATTGCCACATCTAGATTCTTCCTTATCAATTTCACACCAGTGAGAGTTCTTAAAGTGTCTAAATTGTTTCTAATTCAAAAAGGAAATATTGAGACAGATATTATATATTCCTTATAGCTACAGACACAGTTACTTTCAGAGCAAAAGAAAATTGTTCTTCAAGGAGAGGAGACTGCTGAAGAGATATACAATGAAGCTCTTTCTGTTCTGACTACAGACATGAGCAAGAAGTACTTAATGATGCATCGTCTAGCTGATCTGCTCTACGTGTATCTACATGAGAAATGAGATTGAGACTCTGGGCTTGGGTTCAACCACCGGGCAGCTTTTACAAACCTAATTTACTTTCCTCTCTTCCTCATTTGGAAAATTTAGGGAAATTTAGTTCATGACCTTGGAAAAAAAAGCTGGAGCAGAAACAGGTTCTGTTCTCAAACATGAATCTCATCACCTGGGGCCACTGGGATAGGGCTCTGTGGAGACCACAGTGTGGAGTAGCAGTCAAAGACATGATATCAGAAGGCTAAGGTCTTCAGTTATGCTTGAGAAGCTGCTTTTGAACAAAAAAACTACTTTGCTCAGATATTTCAGCTTTAAATTTTTAATAAATTTGCAAAAATTTCTAAAAACAAATTTTTGCTTTGTCATTATGGGTTATTGCATGTAAACTGAGAGCCAAAAGAATGCAATTAATCCATTTTAGATCAAGTCTACTGTACAACACAGCTAAATGTGCAAAAAGTGCAGATAATACTTTCGGAATACTTTCTGAAGGCACTGTAAGCTACAGAGTTTCCTCTACAGAAAATACTTCCCAGAGCTGTATAAAATTTAGCTGTTGCTGTGTGTACTTTGGCAGATGGGTGAGTGCCCAGGCTGAGATAAATCACTGCACAGGTTGATGATGACATGCTTGTTACAGGAACACGCTGTGACTCAGCAAAGCCTGGGCGTGTCCCCAGGTAAGGTGGTTGCCGTGGAGGTGCCCGCCACTCATCCAACTGCCCGCTGTGTAACTCACCTGTCATCTGTCTCCTGATGCTCTCCAGTTGCGCAGTCAGCAGCAGCTCCTCACACTTGAGTATCTCAAACTGGATCTCATAGAGCTGCAGCTGCAGCTCATAGTACAGCGCCTCCAGCTGGTCCAGCCGTGTCATGGCCTCCTCTCCTCCCTGTAGGCCTTGCATCTGAGATACACACACAAATATACATGGACACAAAGACATGCAGACACAAAAATACAAGGACACATGGACATAGAGAAACACAGGACAAGTAGAGACGGTGGCAAAGAGCACAAAGCTAGAAAGGTAAATCTTTAGGTGTTCCCTAAAGCCTCCAAGTCAGTTTTATGAGACTTCTGTGTGATACAGTCACGCATGGAATTTAATAAAGAGAATCTAGCAAACAGTAGCACAGTGTAGTGTTTAGTTAACCTTTGGTATTTTTAGGAGGCAGAGCTGTGAAGCAGGGCATTGTGGGTACCTCCTCTCGCAGCGCGTGCTTCCTCTGCTCCAGGCAGATCTCTTTGGCCCTCATCAGCTGCAGCGTCTCCTTGGATACGGAGTACTGGAGCTTCTCCATGCGCTCCACCGCCACCGCCCACGCCGCCTTGCCGAACTTCTTCTGGTCCGTGCGCATGCGCTCGTACACCACTGTGAGGAGAAGCGATGAGTCTTAAACACACTCGCACTGACTCCTTTTGGTCACACTCACACATCATCAGGGCACTGCCTTTCATACACTTTCACATTAGACTGTTTTGCTTGGCAGACACTCTTATGTACCTTACATACTCTACATTTTTTATATATTGATCATTCATACAACTGGATATTTTTATCAAAAGCAATCTGGATTACTATGCTCAAGGGTACAACAGCAATGCCGACCTTGTAATTGTACCTGCTGCTGCCGGGTAACGAGCCCTGCTTCTTACCACCATGCTACCCTGCTGGCCCGTGCTACACGCATCACGCGGCTCATATCAATATACTAATGTAGTCTCATGGAAACATACACTGAGTGAGGATGCTTTGGAGTGCTCAAAAAGGAAGCACGTTTAAGCAGAAGTCTATTAACATGGGGAGACAGAGACACCTGGTGGTCTTACAAAGCCACTGCAACAACACTGGAAGAAGTTCTTGGCTAAAGATGTTGCAAGATTTTAACTGCACCTACAGATTCCTGGAATCAGGTTATAGCACTTCGTCTGGAGCTGGCCTTACTCTTTCTTTGTGAATCAACGCCTAAAAATGGAAGCGCGGATAGAAATGGAAAAATCAATAGCATGAATCAATGCATCCTTTCAATGAATTCACGGCCTTGTACAGTGTCAGACTCTACAGGAAGTCAGGTGATGCAGAGCTGCAGTGGAATGGGTCACAGGTCAGAAACAGACTCGCTCTCTGTTCATACACAGTGCTTTTTTATTTTCTTAAGCACCGACTGGATATGGATGTAATGAATGTACTTCTTGAGCAAATCTTATTTCATTTCCACTTTTTCTGAGTGAGGCCATCTACAACACTTACCGATGGCCATGAAACTGGCGTGGGTTTAAAGGTACGCCAAGCCCAAGAGTAATCATACAGCAGGTATGACAATGGTTAGAGTCAGGGCTGGGATACAGGTGTCTGATGGGTCTAAGGCTAGAGTTAGGGTGCTGGTGAACAAATAAGCATGTTCAGACTCCAGGCAGAGCTCTCATACAGGATTTAAGCTAATTACAGGGTAATTAATTACTGGGTAATACACCTTAATTACTGGGATCAGGCTGTAGGCCGACAAGTGACGTGTAGTGGGATGTAACAGATGCACAGGTGATGTTGCGGGGCTGTGCTGTTACCTTTCTGTGCCCTGGCGGTGATCTCGAAGTATTTGACGGTGAGGTCCTGGATGGAGAGGACCGCTGCGTGTGCCTTCCTCTGCCAGTCTGCGTCCTCCTTCCGCAGGGCCTCGATCCTGCGCGGGCCCAGGTAGTCGTTCTCCATGGAGATCTGAGGGACAGAGAGTCACGCCCTGAGCCCGGTCCTCACTCCTCCCTGCACTCCCGGGGGGGGAACCCACAGGCTTATTTTTGGGTGTCTGGCCTAGAGGTTCCTACCGGAGCTGCCTGAGCCCGATCAAGCCAACCTTGAACGGTGAATTCCCTGAACTTTGTTTCGTGTGCCGAGAAATTCCTACTCGCGTGCCAATAATCAAAGTGCGAACAGATGTTTTCGGGCAAGTCCAGGCACTACCTATGAATGGGCGATGAGCAATCGAGAGCTGACAAACACCAGTGTGCTTGTTCTCAACACAATCTCAATTTTGAGGTCTGTGGTAACCCAGTGCCTAAGTGAGGCCTTGCTGTAATGTGCCCCCCCCCCTCCCCCCACCTTTCTTGCCCATGTGGCACAGGTCGGTGTTACAGCACACCAGACCCTGCATGCTTTGGACAGACTCCTTTCACCAACGCTCAGACATGACCTCACTGGTGAGCTATCCCATCAGGCACTAGGACAAAGAGCTCCAAAATACTCAAGTGCTGTAGTAGAAAGAGAGGGAACAAGTGAACAATGCTTCTGCCACTTGTACAGCAAATGTTCCTTGAGTGTTCTGTGCTTATCGCTCAAAACCTCAGGCTAAAACTGCAGCGGAAACCGACGCAACTTTAAATCTGCAGCTCATGATAAATGCATCAGCTATGGCGCAGTGCCCTTTCTGTCGCTGGAATGCGTTTACGGTAATCAAGGCTGTGTGACGAACATCAAAGCCTCCGCGGTGTGTGGAAGTTGCCTATCCTGAATATAAACACCTAATAATTAACAGACTCAAGCTGTTAAATCTCTTCTGTCACCTTCTGATATACCACCACCCATGTCCCTGGTTCTTTTGATACCTCTAAAAATAAACATACTGCAGAAGAACTAGCTTTCTCCACAGTCAAATGGGTTGTGGGTTACGTGCCAGTCCTATACAAGGCCATTTAAAACAAGAGTACAAGGGTAAAATGACTTTAGTGTTTCATTTTAAATAGACTTTAGGCGTCATAGGGAAAATGGTTGCACTTTAAAGAGGACTGTGTGGAGGCGCATGCTGGTCAAACATTGTTCTCACATACAAAACATGGCTGTGACACATCTGGCTACATCTAGTTTCCCAAGAGAGAGCACTGTAGAAAACAGAACCCAAATCTCTAACTCAAGCATGAATGATTCAGTGACTTCACTCACCGAGAGCTAGTACCACCTGCCACCTTACCATGGGATTACACTCAGAGGGTAAATACAGACATCCATAATGTCCCTGAGAAGTGCATGATGCCAATGTGACAAGCCTTCATCACAGAACATATTGAGCTTTCCCTGCCTTTGCTTTTGGGGCTGTCATTACCACTGGGTTAGACTATCCATAAGATCACCCATCTGCGCCAAATGAACAGGCTGCTATGCCTCACTCCAAAGGCCCAGAACACCAGCCTGTTTCTTCTTACTGCCATTGACACACAGAGAGGCCACCTGTTCAGTTGGAACCAGGAAGACATCAATGCAATCTGCTGGGAAAGAGTGAGAACCTGCTATCCTCCTCCCCCAACACAAGAGTGGAGTTACAGGGTTCAGTACAGTCTGAAGGGAGAGGGTTAAAAAGCACATAACAGTGCAGTTCATATACATAGAAAATACAAGCTGGATATGTATAAATACTGGAGTGCAAAGACAATGGCCACACATACAACACGGAATGGAGAAATGGCTATGGTGGGATGTACTGGGCATCAGCACATGTAATGACAGGCAAGTCTTAGGACTGATGCAGGATGAGTCACTGTGAGGTCAGAGGTGACGGATGGATGTGTGGGACAGCTCCAAATCCCCACAAATATACAAAAATATATATAATACACAAAGAAATATACATCATATATATATGATGATATAGATCACACGCATGACCGCGTCTCCACATGCGTGTGATCTGAGGCATGACCAGCCATGTTTGTTCTCCGCATGCTGAAAGGTTAATTGGACACGCTAATCATTTCAGATGACTTCTGACTGAGTAAGCGCTGGGCGCGGCAGGTCATTTTCACAGAGGGGATTGGCAGGAGGTGAGATGTCAGGATCAGTACCTCACCGCTTCTAACAGCTCTCACCTTACAGTAAATGCAAATGATATTTGGGGTGGTCTGCGCTTCCCTTCAGAGTCTGATGGAGGACACAGAAATGAGGATTGCACTTTTTAGGCAATTACAAGATGTTGGGTTTTTATACTGAAAACAGTGCCTTTTATTTTCTTTAAACTGAAGTTGGCTCAGACCACATGCATTATGTGGAAAAGTTGCATTAATATTTTATTGTGTCAGGGACCAACAACAAATACAAAATCAATAACATTCTGAATGTAACCAATCATCATTACTGGCCTTTCAATGAATTTGACAGTGTGTTTAAAAAGCCCGATAAAGCTTTTGCGTCATCCGTGATTGCCTTGTGCCATCTCCTCAGTCTGCTCTGACCCTGACGTCTTCCATTTCCCACAAACACAGAGCAGTTTCCTGTGAGTCCTCTACATGTAGTCTATTCTGGTCTCTGTGCTCTCCGGATCCAGGGCCCGAGCAGAACGCAGGAGACAAAAACAAAAAGGATCAATCCCAGGCGAGTGCGGGCAGGCTGCTGCTATGTCCCGGGCAGGATGCATCCTTAAAACGAGGCCCTGACCTGCAGTAACCCTGAGCAAAAGAAAAACCACTGCCAAACCCTACTGGCCAAGAACAGCCTGCAGTCCTCCCTCGCAATCCTGCCCCACAACCAGCAGAAGCTTCTCTAAGCGCTGAACAGTCACACACGAGGCCTCCACCGGAAAGGGAAGCTGCAGGGCTCAGGATGCACAGCAGGGGGTGCTGTTGGCTCATTGTGAGTGCGAGTGGCTGGTTTAATACACAAGCGCCACACAAGGTCCTCTCCAGTGACTCAGATTGCCTCCGCAGTGACCCCGGGACACTTCAAGGACCGGCTACTGTCTGTCTCATGTTGTAAGGGAGCGGCGGCTTCGAGCAGCTTTTCTGGTTCATTTATGCTGTTAAGCGTCGATGCCGTCCTTCAGGCTGGTAATAGTCTGTGACACGATTTCATCCGGGTGATGTCATTAAGAGCCCAGATGAAGGCTGCGGTTATCACACGCCCACCATGGAGGTTAACCAGCTGTCATTCTCTGACTCAGTTCCCGTAGCCTCACCTGGTGTTTGTGTCAGACATCCTACCCCCAGCACCTGAATAATACATGACCAACACTGTTTAAGAGCTGCTGCTGTCATTCACCTTTTCCACAGTCTGATCCATGACAGGGCAGCAGCCGAACTGGGCAGGATGCTCCACCTCCCCGACGGCCGCACTCTACAGCAGGCAGATCAAATCACAGACCGCTTTCAGCCTGAATGCCGCTTTCACAAATCCTTCTGTATGCGAGAATGTAATTACTGCTAATTTGAAAATCAAATGAAAACGACTGAGTAAACTGCAGTACCTGTATCTCATAGTGCATTACAGTGCTTTCTGGTTGCTCAGTGGCTTCCTTTCAATGCTTTGCACAAAAATGTGTCAACTTTTCATTTTTTAGTATACCACTGGCTCAAGTAAATTCCTATCCAAATTTTTTTGACAAACACACAGCTAAGTAGACGAGGTCTAAATTTCGAGTGTGCTGTTTGTAACATGCAGTACAAAGAGGGCTTTTTTCCGGGATGTGTAGAGTCACTGAGTAGACACCAGTGGGCCTCTGGAAACCGAGCTCAAGCGGGCCCACCACTGAGAGATGAGACAAGGGGTCAAGGCCTGGAGCACAGAGCAGGAAAAAAGGCACAGAGGAACCCCCCCCCCCCCCCCCCCCCCGGACTGGATACGGCAGCACTCTGCCCCTTCTCAGTGTTCCAGGGAAGTCATTTGAGTCATTTGGGCTCCCCGCTCTACCTCTGAACGGTGTGCTGATCAGAGGCTGCTGGTGTTCCAGGGCTTTTCCTGCACACGGGAGTTCAGGACGTACTTGCTTCACCGGAAAGGTTACCTAGTGCGTTTAGCAAACTGCTCCTCATCTCTCACTCGCCGCCTCTAGGTTCCATCTGACTGAATTTACTCCGTGTCTTACTGGAGAGACCCTGAGACCCTGATTCTGCAGACTGCGTTCCTAATCTCCACTTTCAGATGGAGACAGGGTACCTATCGTGCAATACTTTGCAGTGTTTGGTTTAGTCGATTAGTTAGCTCACGGGTCCATCAATCCGCTCCACATTCCATCACCACGTTGTGGTGGAGCAGGATCTGCACCTGCACCTGTCTCACTCAGGATGACAAAACCACACACAAATTTGTTTACACTGTTTCACCCTTGACAGCTCCCAATGTACTGCAAGGAACAAAGGATGAAGCTGATCACAATAGTGCTGTTAGCACAGCCGAGTGCGAAGCCACGCGAAGGGCAACCACACACCAAAATAGGGACGCAGCCACGCACGCTTTTTATTGCGCAGTTGCATTCAAAAGCCGAATACACTCAACACGGAATGAAGAAACTGACATACAGCTGGTGCAGCTGCAACTAGAACTGTATCCTAATTGACAAGGCTTTTCAAATCAGTCCCTAAACAAGGCTCAATTGCCTCCAGCGGACGCCCGATTACCACTCTCTAGAACAGGAAATCCATTCATCACTTCCCTCTACAACTGGACACCAGCCTATTCGGGTTATCGTACATTGCACATCAATTATTTAATTGCACATTATCAATTTACTTATTCAAGTATTTGATTACAGACGTCCTCATCCGAGCAGACAGTACATTGTTTCCATCTCAGATAATATCCATTTATGCGGTTTGGTTGGATTAAGGTTACAGCAGCGGTCCTGGGCACTGGGAGGCCAGCTCTCTGTGCTACTGCAGTCTGCTGGGCCCATTTACTAACGGGCTGGTTCCGCAACAGAGACCTCAACCTACCAATGAGGCAGCAAGGGGACTGTGCCCACTCCACTACACTGTGTGTGACTTCATCAACAAGCAAAAAATAATTAAATAAATAAAAACAGCACATGACTTATTCATGTCCCTCTCAAAGTGCACCAGGAGACCAAGTCCACACCACCCCAGCTCCTGACAGACAATCCCATAATGCTTCAGCCACTTTCCATGTGGGTAACACCACTGGTATGTCTCAAAATCCCTCACAGTGAACACATTCATGGGACTTTACAAGACTGTATGCTGACAGAGCTGCTCTTCCACAGTTACTGACTCAAGGAAACACTAGCGTTTTCACAGAAGATTTACTCAGACAAGTTACAGTCAAAACAGGAAGAGAAAGGTCAGCCTGGAATGATGGAATAGTGGAGTCCTCTTCCTGTGTCGTTTTCTGCGGATCTCCATCAGCACTGTAACAGCACTGACCCGCAGTGCTGCAGAAAGCTCCCACAGTAAACTGTGCAGGAAAGCCAGGCTCCATGTGAGAACAGGAAATGGCTGGGAAACCACCATCGGTACCTCCTAACCGGTGACCCTGAATATACTGGGAGGTCAACGGAGAGAACACAGGCAATCAAACACACACACACACACACACACACACACACACACACACACACACACACTGACACACACAATGACACACACACACAAACAGACAGATGAGATTCTATAGTATTAGAGTTACCTCTGACTTAGAGTTCCACTCTGTCTACAGGTTCTTTGAATTTGTAGAGAATTTCCCTGAAATGGCATGTTGGATAATGTGATGTGACACTGATAATCAGAAACACGCATTGGCCTGCCAAAAGAGCAATCAGCTACAGCAAATGAGTATCAATGCTAGCTATATTCACTTATTGTGTAGTATGTAACGATAATGACAATAAAACGCATAATATTTTCAGGTAAATAATTTCAAAGACCCTCATAAACGCTTGTCAAGCATTCACTTAATGCTTGCTTTGTGCAGTTACCTAGCATTCATGATTATCTTAATGTTAACTTGCCACTTGATTGAATTTATAGTAACCGTGGTTATATTAAGTAGGCTGAGGGAAGGAGGCAACTGCAGGCACTCTCACGGGCTCCGCTGGAGGAGGCCATGCGAGGAGATGTTCTGGATGAACGCAGACACAGCCAGAGCTGCTCTGTATGATTTACGAAACTCTCAAGGTGATCCCTGGCAATAGTGTAGCACTGAGATTTCAGATCTGCAGAAAGATACTGGATGCATTAAGGCACCGCGCACCCAGAGAGACAACACGGCAGCTGTCCGTAGAGGGAAGCTGGGATAGGACGCATTTAACCCTTTCACAGCACACACACGGCCTGCTGCCAGAGCTCACTGAGCACAAGCTGTGGACGTTCCACCCTGTATGTTTAAACAGACTGCTATTGTTGGGGCCAATCAGAAATGAAATACAAAAATTAAAGAAGAACATGTGTAGAATAAAACAGACGGCTGTCAAAGATGAGATGGCAGATCAAATTTCACTTTGTTACACTGTTCCACTCGCATTTATTTATTTCTTTTTTATCAAAAGGATCTGATTACTCTACTTGCTTTGCTTCTTCGTTCTGTGTGCAAGGTCTGTTACCGAAAATACTGTCTGCAGCTCAGCGTGAGACTCAATGTTTAGCTAAATATTTTACAACTAGGGCTGTCAAACAATTTGAAAAATTAACTGCGCAGCTTAAAAAAATATATTGTGATTTATCACAGATTTAGCCACACTCTTAAACAGTACTGCAATAACATTTTAACAACAGATGTTACAAATTGAAGAACAAAATTAAATAAATATAATAGTAAGTTATTATGCAAAGTAAATCACAAGGAAATCTTCCATTTCCAAATCATCACGGACCTCACATAGAGGGATACTATGGCTGGGTTGCAGTGCGTAAACACCTTATTGCACCTAAAAATGCATATTCGCAAGTAAAGTAGTTCACTAAACCTGGCAGTGGTCTACTGAGCAGGGAAGGACAGTCATGTGCTCAGAGCAACAAGCAGATGAATGCATGTATGGCAAAAGAAACCTACAGGCGTGAATGCTTGTTTCCCATGGTGTAGGGAACCATGGCTGCTCGTTTATGGTGTGGGGTGCATTCTCCTGGCGTGGTTTAGGTCCGCTCAACCCCTTAGAGGGCAAGGTAAATGCCAATAAATACAAAGCCAGTCTGAGTGATCCCCTTCATCCTATGTTGAAGCATTTCTATCCTGATGGAGGTGGTGTCTTCTGGGCTGACAGTGCCCCCATCCGCAGGGCATGAGTGGTCACTGAGTGGTTTGATGAGCATGAAAACAGTATAAATTGTATGCCATGGTCACGTCAGTCACCAGATCTCACCCCAAATGTGCACGTATGGGAGATTCTGAAGAGGCAACTGAGGCGGTTTCCACCACCACCAACAAAAAAACCAGAGGAACCTCTCATGGAAGAATGATGCTGCATCCCTCCAACATTTTCAGACACTTGTAAAATGTATGCTAAGCTTCACTGTAGCGGTTTTGGCACTCATAGTTGCCCAAAACCCTATTATGACACTTTTTGTTGGTGATTCCATTACTTTGGCAGTTCTGTATATATTTGCCAAACAAATTCAAAGTGCAGCATGGTGAAAGGCCATCAGCTGTCAATCATAATGACCCAGGGATCACTTCAGCATCACAGTGGAATCTTACACAGAACAGGTGTATTTTCATAGAGAAACAGAGGAACCATAGGCAGTTAAATTTGCCTGTACATTTAAAATCTTTATTGTAGCTCAGCTTACAGCAGGGCTTTTCCCTACCAGTTTGACAACAGGATTGTAGACAAACAGAAAACCAATCAGATTCATCAGCATATCTGCCTCTTCATTTTGCTTAGTCCAGATGCCCCATATCATCAGTACTGCCTTGTGACTAATGGAATAAGCAATTCAAATTGAAATCTGGCTGGCTGCAGTGTATGTGACATTTGAATAGTGTTTTGAATGTTTTCTTTCGTAGTGCTGAGGGGGATGGTTTGACAGAACCCAGTGTATTCTGTGTATAAAAGAGCATTAATGCCCTATTTACTAGTTTTATTGTACCAGGGGAGGAAAGAGACTTGCAGTCATTCTATTCTTATAGTATGTCTACTGTTATCACATAAAGGTTCATATTAAGTTTTCGCTCTGCATTTTTGACAAAAAAATAATAGTAAATAGTAGTTCCTTTTCTCAGTTGACCAAACTAAAGTACATGTGTGAACTTACATAGCTTTGTACAGGAGTAGCTGCACTAGTCTTGTACAAAGACAAAAGGCAGAGGCATATCAAACTACAGTTTCTGTTTCTTGTGATTTTAAAAATGATGGAAATATCAAGCCATATACTTTTTTACATTATGTTACATTATTGGCATTTAGTGGACGCTCTTATCCAGAGCAACGTACATAGGTTACAGTTTTTACATGTTATCTATTTGTAGAGCTGGATATTTTCTGAGGCAATTGTGGGTTAGGTACCTTGCCCAAGAGTACAGCAGCAGTGTCCCAGCAGGGAATTAAACTGGCAGGAGTCTTGCTCCACTATGCTGCACTGCCGTCCCCTTTTCTCCATGTTGTTCACTACACCACAGTCCCTTTGGATGTTTAAAAGTCGCAAAACACGTCACCACCCCAGATCACGGGCCACCAAAGGCCTGCCCCTTCAGCACATCCGAACACTGCCCTGTAACACCGAAACCCCAAAAACATCAAGAAGCAAATACATCTATGACAACATCCCCTAATTTCAGAGACGCCACAGCCTATTTTGAAGGCTGTGAGAATTTCCTCAAGGCAGCAGTTATTTGCGTGGCACGTCCCGGACATAGCTGTGAGGGCGGAATGCGGGCCCACCTGAACAAACCAGCCTTTGAATGGTGGCTCCGGGGGGGGGGCGTGCTGACAGCGCCCCGCTGATCCGGGCCAGAGAGGAGCATTCTTCTCATTCTCCAGCGCCTCGCGGTTTTCCACGCGCCATCTTGCAAGGCAAGGTCTCTTACCCAACAATACCTCTGGGCTCCTTTAACCCTCCGTCCCTTTTCACACCGCTGTGTTCCATATTCCCAGGTTCGCTGCTGTCATAATCCTTCTGCACTGTGACAACCAATGAAATAGCCCATAACTAATTTGGGTGGAATCTATCATGCAATGTGCCATGAATTTTTGTGTACACTGTCCCTGATAAATAAACATACAAATAAATTGGAAGCCAAGGCAGGGGGGCTCTGGACTGCCCACTTTCCCACCCCCCAAAGTCTTGTGTTTGTACTGTGCTGCTGACTGATTCATATTGGTGGCGGTGCTGTATTTACGACAACAGTTCCTGGCTCAGCCAAACCAAAGCTAACCCGCAACTGCAAGATCTGACATATTCAAATTGTGTGTCCAGTTCAAAAACAGACACCAACAACCACTTTCAACTGCAGCTCCACAAATGGGCCAATGGGTTTTGGTCCTAGCGGTACAGAGGCAGAAGGAGGAAATCATACCAAAGTGAGTCATGGAAAGGGGAAAACAGTGTAGGTTACAAACACCACTGACTACCAAAGAAAACCATTTTTCCTTTTTTTTCCCGAGCAAAAACTCACCCATTGTAAAAGCCTTGTTAGTTGATAGCTTGTAATATGATTTTATACCCTACTTGGCTGGAAAAGCCATCAGGCTAGTAAGTGAGTGATGAAGGGTGGTCAGAGCAAGGTTCATGTTGTGTCATGTAGTATGCCTAGGAGAGTAAACTTCAACCGTGTTAGGTGGGTATGTATCATCCAAAAGGAAACCCAGCCCAGTTGAGTCACAAATCAAGGCAGGATCTGCAGGAAAAGGCCTACAAACCACAGTGTCGTCCTCGTTTAAACAAAACATCACACCTAGAGTTAAAAAAGCAAAGCAAAACCACAGGATCTCAACAGCAGCTCCCAGGCAGATTCAACGTAACGTTCTGTACAGTTAGTGGTGATGCATTATACAGAAATATACCTTGGCCACCACTAATGTGTGCCTTTCTATATTTAAAGCGCGTACAGCGCCAGCATCTGGCCTCCAGGTTAAACGCTGCCGGCAGGCCGCACCGTGCGAGGCCCGACCGAAACGGAGCAGGACAATGCCGCATTGTCCGCAGAGCCCAGACCCGCTGAAGAATCGCCCTTTGTGGCGGGGCTGTTTTTGTTGGCGGAGCAAGCGGCAGACGGCAGCCCGCCGCGGAGGGAATGCAGTGTCCAGGAATACAAACACAGTAACTCAGACTTTCATGTCAGGGGCATGTAACGGATAGGCCTACACATCCCCGAACAGATTAGAAAAATGACAACCCCAGGGAGGCAACATTCGAATACGGGACAGTGAGCTTTACTTTTCCAAGCACAGGAGTTTTTGATCTTTGTGACCGAACCTATATTAACTAAGACTAAAAACAGCAATCATCATGTCAGTAAGCGAGATAATCTGTTAAATTACAATGCAGACCAACAACAACGCAGAACTGCTATGGAATCGCAGCACTGTAATAACACGAGTCTAACATTTAATCTGCTCTGTCTGGAGCGGAGCCCATTGGTCCTTTCGAGCAGGCGTTTCCAGACACATGCAACAACAGCCACGCAATTAGCAAGTTAATTTCATCACACAGCGGGCAAGAAAAACAAGACACAGATGAATGAACCAGGCCACTCGAAAAAAGGTCAGGGTCCCTTCAAGACTCGGAGCACTCCAGTGCACAAAACAGCAGCAGGCGTGCAACTGATTAGGCTGGAACTAAGCAGCGCTGACATTTGACTAATTTATCGGGGGTGTTCCATTAACAGTCTAATGCAATTCGCAAAGACAAAGGAGAACCAGCAGCTCATCCTTTAGAATGAACCCAGCTGTAGAGATGGATGGAAAGATGCTAGCTGTGGCCGTGAACCTGATACCGCAAATCTCAACTACAGACATACTGCTTTATTTTCAGGACTTCTGGCTACAATGGTCCAATGGGTACAGCGCTTTGTGTTTTTAACCCTAACCCAAACCCTAACCCTAATCCCCTGACACACACACAGACACACACACACACACACACACACACACACAAACACAACCTGCAGTCTGCATTTATGTTACTGTTTGACTCATACAAGTTCACATCACGTGTTCAAAAATATGAATCAATCACAAAACTACACTCGAAAAATTTCTTGTTGATCCATTTACAGTAAAATTGTTCAGTAAACTCATCCTAACTGGGATTAATCTATAGTTGTAGTGGTAATAGCACAGCCGATGTCCGCATGGTGGCCAGTTAATACACCGTTTTAAAATGCAAAATAAATAATCTGCATCAACTCACTAAAATTACTGTGTGGCAATTTTCCAAAAAAGCTGCTACTTTCAGATCAATTCACAACCCTGCAGAATGCGCAGAGATTGCCTTGGTAACAACAGGGCAATAAGAGCCTGAGTGCATGAGTTTCTAAAGACCCCATACTGAAGGACTCCCTTTCAGGGAAACTGACAGGTGAAATTAACTACAGGCCCCAGCTCACCCAAGGATCGGAGAGGACGAACATTTTATTTATGTTTTAGAAGCTGCCATGACCAGACAGCCAGGCTTGCAGAGCACTGGCACAAAGCATTTGGGCAACAGGACATTTATCTAAAGCGGCCCTGTCCAAAATGCACTGCTTCACTACACTGCAAGCATTCTCCCACATCAGGGCCCTTCACCCAACAAAGAACTCCTGGCAGGGCCTGCAGGGAAGTCAACACTCTGTTGCCAGTAAAGAATGTATCCCTGTCAGGTCTGAGATTAAGTGCTTGTCACTCCATGCTGCAGACAGCCACTTTGTAGACACAGACTGTGTTTTCTGTTCAGAATAATATGTTTAATTGTTCAGCTCATTGCATCACCCACCCCCTACCTCATACCCCCAGTCCGTGGAGTTAGAGTGTGCCAGTAAAAAGCAGGAAATCCCGCTAGCATTCCGATAAGACCACTTGAGAGCAGGGCCTGCTTTCATTGCCCACGTCTCATGCCTGGTCTGCAAGAGTAAGATGTGTGTTTGATTATAGTGAGAGTGAGGGTGAGGCTTCATGAACCCCAAAAATGGGTTATCGGTGACTCACCGATTTGGACAAAAAAATTCTCCCTTGGCTTCCTGTCACGCTGACAGCCAGAGTGTCTCTTACACTGATCTCCAGACTCATAGACATAACCATCTCTCCCATCTTTCATAAGAGCAAGATATTTTCAGATTTTCAGGATATTTTTTCCTTCATGTTTCTGTGACAGCAGGAGTCTGATCTTCTGCGTCTGCCTCTCTGTCCTACGTCTGAATAAACACTTGGTGCCTATCTCTCTCTCACGCTCTCCCACTTACAGTTGTACAAAGTGTATATCCGGTCTTTTTTGAGGGATGGGGTGATTTGCACTTCCTGGTTTCTAAGCTGTGTGAACAGCATAAGCTCTGATATGTGACTGGCGCACTGGTGTTAACTGAGCTGAGTTTTAGGGTGGAGATCGTTGGGAATTCCCCCCTCACCTTGATCTGCTGCCGGCGCAGCATGGCCAGCTCCCTCATGTCTCTGAAGGGCTGCAGCAGGTACTGGTAGAGCTCGGTGGTGGCCTCCGCCAGCGCCCCATACGCATCGTCTTCCTCCTGGTAGATCTCCAGCAGCTCCACCATGCTCTCTGTGGCCTTGTGCTTCTCCAGGAGCTGAGGGGGAAGGGGGGGGGGGGGGGCATAAAGTAACACACTGTAAGGGACTGAGGTCATTTGAAAGGTTGCTTTCAGGAGAAGGCACTTGGCATGTAACAGCTTTACTCTACAGCTCTGATACCACTTCATTTCAGTGTGATTGTTACAGTGCTCTTTGCTAACTCTTGACAATTTTGACACCCTGAGCTAGGGGTGGGCGATATATTGAATATACTCGATGTATCACGGCTTGTTCTACGTGGTATGTAGTAAATGACTATATCGCGAACATCGAGTACAAACTGTCATGTCATTTTTTAAGCCGCTGGCATGAGGCTTGCTTTGGCAATTTGCTTCTCTCGCTTTCTCCTATGGCTCTCTCCCTCTCACAGACACAAAAAGAAAAAACTTACATACATACGTCACACACGCTCGCCTGCTCATCGAGACCACTCTCCTGGGCGGGTGTGTGTGACGTATATAGGCGAGACGTGTGTTTTTGTATCTGGAAGGAACAGGAAAAGAGCCTGGAGAGAGCGAAAGAAGCAAAGCGCCAAAGCGAGTTTATACGTGTTGAGTTCGGAAACAGTAATAGAAGATGGAGGCAGACGAATTGATTCTGAAAAGAAACAGCACTGGATCCATCGTCTGGCAGTGGTTTAGGTATCGCAAGGAAGATATGGAACAAAATATGCAGCAAAATATGCAGCAAAACCATTGCCTGGTTTGAATAAATACTGTTTTGTTAAATTTAACTTGGTTGTGATTTTCTCCTTTTTGCATGCAAGTTTAAAATTATTCCAATCAAAACCACTTATGAATATAAACAAGAATGTTTTAATGCAGACAAATGTTGCAGGCAGGGTTTCCGCTAGGATTTTTTCTTGCCGGTCCGGTGTCTGGACAGAATTTATTTTACTGGACAAATTTGAAACTTACCAGTCATCTCTCAATAGCAGTCTATGTTACAAACGCAAATATAATGAACACCTAGGTTGACGAACGACCTCAAATCAGTTTGACTATTTAATGAACAGTAACGATTAAGCAAAACAAACAGTAACGATTGAGCAAAACCTCAACATTAGCCGCTAAATTGTAGGCTATTACGAAACATCTGTAACCTGTAACATCTGTAGCCTGTTTAAAAAAAGGCTAGGCCTACGTGGCATCAAATGTAGCCTATACGCTACCAGGTAACATTTTATTTTCTCCTTTCTTTCATTGCAGCAAAGTCCTCTGCTGCCGACTTGAAATCAAACATGTCCAACATGTCTTTGCAGCTTGCAATGCGCATAAGCCGCGTCACTCTCTCCTCCTCCAGACAACTTCGCAGTGCCGTCTTAATTCGATTTTGCAGAGAGAAGCCCTTGTCTGCTGTCACACTTGACAAGGCAGAATACGGGCAATTTTAGCCAGTGTAGCCCGGTCGGGGTACAGCTCGCTGAACTCATAAATAATTCGAAATTCATCAAAACACAAATGTCCTGTTTAGGGATAGCCTTCATTATAGCTACGTTGTGTATGAGCATTATTACCGGACATTTTGACTAGCACGTTTTTTAAATAAATTTTACCAGGCAAAAACTGGTAATTACCGGCTAACGGAAACCCTGGTTGCAGGGACTATTAGAATCATCATACTGGAGTGACTGTATGCTACAAAGGGTTTAATCAAGCATTTATGAAGTGCTTTAGAGGAGATTTCAAAATATTGAGATATGTATTGCAATATAGCCTAAAAATATTGCAACATTATTTATAGACTATATTGCCCAGCCCTACCCTGAGCTGCAAAGTGCAAAACAAATATCATATGAAAATAATGTATTTAACAGGTACAGTAATACAGCAAGATAACAGAAGGTATGTAAATGTACTCAAAACATGCAATATAACAAATAGAAGAGCAGAGGCACTTTTTATGGATCTGAGAGCAGCATGCTGAATTTCTCTGGTTTAACTTCCAGAAATACTTTCCTCATCGGGTAAGATTTAAACTGCTTATTTGTAAAGAATGCTCTCCCCTGCCCTACAAGCGTTAGCACTGAACTACAGGCAAGGGGCTGATATGTCTGAGCCAGCAAAGATGGAGAATGTACATTTTGCATGACATCCATTTCCACACAGCATCCACTGAAATATCAGTGATACAAACACCTGCACTGAGCCCCACCCTACGCTTTGGGTGTTAAATGGAAGCTGTCCGATTGATTCAGTCTACCCAGGCCTACTAAAAAATTATCATGGATTCTACGCAGAGGGGTTTTTTTTTCCATTTCGCAATGAGTTCGACGAACCTCTTCACACAGCCAGGGCAAGCTGCTAAAACAGGATAAGACGTCAACTTTGTGTGAGGAAAGCACCGCAGTGCAGCAGGCTTCCCGCTCTGCCCACGTCTTTGTCAGTTCAGACAGACAGGGGCTATGATCCTGGAACCGACATTCACAGAATCGGTGACGGTAAAACCCTCCCACCAAACGATTCGATTTGTTAACGTGACAGAACACAGTGGCAGCGTTTTCAAGGGGAAGCCTGACTCCTTTCCCTGGAATCCTCCCCGCACTCCCTGCACACCATGGGTGAACGGCTTCACTGCATGTTGTTTTCACAGTTGAGAAACAGGGGGTGTCCATTCAGGATCCACGCTGACCTCAAAGGTGCCCACAAAACCAGCAAACTGTGACGTGAACCACATTTTCCCCATTTCTCTATAAAATAATATTTGTAAATGACTTGACCACACGTGAATAATTTCTGTCATGTATTTTTCCCTTCGTTTCATAACAGCAATAATGTTGACGTGTATCACTATCATATCTTTTTGCTACCAATGACTAAAGTGCTGTTTCATACAGGCCCGCTTTCAAAAATAAATCTCTCTCAGTCCCATGGATATGAATGGGATCTTTTTTCTCCTTCTACTCCTAATTCAACTGATTTCTTTCATGCTTTCAATTTTGTGGAGAGAAACACTGTGCGATTCAGCCCTAACACTGCAGCCACTGTTTACCTTGGCCATCCTGCCCCAAGGGGAATTTAGGAGAGCCCCCTCTCCGAACTGGGCCTCAGCAGCTGCGGGCTACCCCTTTAGGGCCATCCAATGGCGCAAACGCCCTGGGAAGAGCTCCTCATGTCACATGGAGGGGAAGGGACAGGTACCATTGTCTACCGCTGCTAACCTCATCCGCTCACAGTGACACTGAAATAACCAGCCTTACAGGAATTCCTGACATGGTGTGCTGATTTAAGAGTCTTGCATGACATCATTTCCTTTAACCCTCCAGGCCACATGGCTGTTGATAAGCTGCAGTGAATGGCATGAAATGTGCGGTTATTGTGGCAGAGTTTTCTGAGCTGACTGTCTGAAGTGCTTCACAGCCCAACAGGGACCAGAGTTTGGAAGCATGTCGCTCTTGGGGGTGCGGTTGCTGCTGGTCAGTGAGTAGACCTGTGTCGAGCCATAAAGCCGAGACATGAGCTCACTGCTAGTCCACAGCCAAGATACATGGAGCCAAATTGCATGTTTCCTTCTCTAGAACTGATACTTCTAGGCCCCTTCTCTTCTTCAAAAAGGGCACGACACGTCTATGTCATGCACGGATATCTGTTCTTTCATACATCATGGTTGTTATCACACAGAAAGCTTTACAGGGATTGAAGGTTTGTTGATAACTGTATGGGAAAAATGTACTGTTTTCTTTATCTCTAAGCTAAATGAAGACATCATGGCTGGTCTTTTACTCTGTTTTCATCTTACGGAAAGAACCTGTTAATGTTCAGTTCACTCCCCAAGTCATTCTGCACTCTCAAGAACAGAGACAGAAATTCCAGAAACTCTTGTTTGCGACATGGTCTGGAAGAAACATAAAAGAGTAAACCTGACAGCTTAATGAATTTTCACTGGTGTTTAACATAAACAAACAAGCCAACATCTAATAAACAGCCATTCCGATCACCCCATTTGAATGTAAGGGCTAATCTTTGTTTGGAGATAATGTTGAGTGCCGGCGTCAGCTCAGAGCAGGCCTGCCCTGAACTTCAGGCTGCAACTCGCTGGTCCAATTAACACCCGAATGATGTCAGTGTACGCAGATCACATGTAGGTCTATGCCTACAGTAACTGTAAAGGCCAGGTATCACGCAATCTTGTGTCATGCCAAACCCAAAAAGCCCAACACGCACACAGGTGAAATGATGGATGGGCTTGGATGTTATTGCTTTCTCCCTCACCTCGGATTGTAGAGTGTAACAGTCTCCAAGCAACAGTGACACACACTGCTTCTGAGCAAGAGGGCGACACGGTCTGAACAAACACGGAATGGAGTGCTGTTGTGAATGGAGCTCTTCTGCCAGAAAGAGAGCAGAGAAGGCACACTTTTTTCCCCATTTTATGTAGCAACAGCCCTGCCATGGCAGTACAGAGGCCAAGCTCCAAGTGCTTTACCAACTACTGCATTACCTCTGTGAAAGAACTCTTCATTCAGACTTCTTCGGCGCAAGCGGGAATTGGCTGAGCAGCTGCCATTGTCATGGCTATAATAGACCCTTGTGGAGCACTGTCCATTACTCATGACAAACCTTCCTGTGTGAGGCATTAGGTGCAGCACATTTGTTAGCTTATTTCTTCACAGGGCACAGAGCTTTTAGATTCTAAAAGGAATACGCTACTGAAAACCATAATAACATAACCAAATTAGATGCAGTTGGCTTTTGAGAAATTATATGTCATTTGTATGTCATGAAATGTGACCGTGTTGGTCGCTCTCTGACTTAACAGTGGTTGTCTTTTTTCATAACAGCGCCTAGACTTGTGCAAAGTAGCTTAATTAAAGAGACGGATGTGCATCCATGCAGCCAAACTGCACTTGTAAATGACAGGCATAATCTGCCAAGGGAGACTATAATGAGCTGGATGCTAACATGGGGAACATGAGGACAAATGCCCGGGAGCAGTGCAGAGGAAAGTGCAGGAAAGTCAGGCAGGGACAGAATGCAGTATAATGTATCCCGTTTTATCAATTTCACTGTCATAATTTCACCTGTGTAAGGCGAATAGTTATATTTGTGGTGTATGATCCTTGAGTCCAATGTACATACGAGACTAATAATGATCCACAGCAGCAATGTGACCTGCATCAGAGTTCACATGGTGACAAGTCATGATGCAAAGTGAAACATTATCTTGCATCATTCTACCGTACTCACAGTGACTAACAACAATCTCAGCTACATTACACTTTATCAGACCTCACTAAGGGTTTGGACTGATCAGAAAATTACTGCTAGGAATAGGATATGTCCATGTTCTGAGAAGACAAATGAAGTCTTAACAGGTAGAGGTTAGTGCCGGAAAGATTATGAGTGATTCTGCAGCTCTAAAAGTAGCAGGTAGCTTGTTTCGCCACCGGGGGCGCCACTCAGCAAAAATGACTAGAATAGGATGGGCGGCGACAGAGGATATGAACTGCAAGACAACAAAAGGTCACTGACCAGAGGATCGGTGCTGGAGCGTGAGGTCTGTTGATGAACTGAATGCAGGAATGAGCCAGGCCCTTGACCGCCTGGTGAGTTAGCTACACTGTGAGGCCACACACCCACTACAACACGATGTTCTCAGAGGCAATTTCACCCATGACTCATCAGTATTCAGATGGTGTTTGTTTACTTTCTGATCTCTGCCGCATGCTTGTCTTTTTTCGCAGCATGTGTACGCAAGCTGTTAAAGGGTGTGTAGCTGAGCGCCGCGAACATTAAATTCACAAGTCAAAAACGCGTAAACCGAACGCGTCCGACTCAGAGCGACATTCAAGTGTGATTCACTTTTTTGTAATAAATGCGTATCTAAAATGGCATGCGTGCGGGGGTGAGTTATGGGAAATAAAAGCTGCTTATCTGCTGAGTGGGCTGCAGCTAATACAGTAAACACACTACACGCCACTGGAGAAAGAAACCTCCCTGCTAGCTTGTTAGTCCAGCACATTAGCAGGGGGCAGGCAGGGCTATCTGTAGAACACTAACTTGGCTGTAACTAATGTAACCATGGATCCACTGGAGGCGGGGGAGGTGAAATCTCTTTTGAAATGTAGGCCCAACTTACTCCAACACGCTGCGGGCAAGTGGTTAAAGAGAACAGTGCTGACCAGGATTACGTCTACCAAGGTATTCCTTGCCTCTCTCTGTAACAGTGCCATTAATGTTTGTTAATCACAAATGTTTCATCATTAATATTATTATGACAGACATGATTAAAATGCGCAAGAAACCTTTTTACAACTCATTCTCTGAAAGCTTATTACAGGTAATGCTGGCTTTTTTTTAAATCCTTTTTTTGTATTTAATATCCTTTACAATGATACTGCCTCACAAATCCATGCAAAATACTAACAATATGACCCCTGATACATTGACGTAAAGCTTACAGGTTGGGGTAAACATGAAGCGCAAGCTAGGCTTCTTGTTATGCATTGCTTTTCCATCATTAAGACATCCTTCAATTTTCTGCTGTAGTTCTTAAAAAGTTGTAAATTACTACATATTTAGGGATCTGAGTGGCTGGCTGACTTACAGATGGAGCATTAACCGGCTTACACTAAGCTCTTTGAAACCGCAGCACACACCTGCAAAGCATTGTTTTACCATGGGGTTCTGGTACTTTAAGCCAGGGGAAGCAGGACTATGGGGCCTGAATGTGACTGGTTCAGTCCTCGCTCTAGACAGACAGGAAGTTCACTCAAATAGACTTCAAAGCAGAGGGTGGCCGCAGCAACGCAACCCTGCAAGCTGAAGCAAAAGACGACTATGCAGCTACACGGTGACGTTCCACAACTGCAATGTGTAAGAGAATGGGTGGCTGGCGGGTGGTTGTATCAACAACACTACCCGCTGCTTATGTTCGCCTGCCATCAGCATGATACCGGCAGTTTGTAACACAAACATTTTGTCCTGATAATCCTGAATTTGGCATAGGTGCCAGCTCTTACGCACAATGATGGAATTCCCAGGCTATGGCAACAGAGAAACAAGGAATGTCTCCTCCTGGATCTGGTGAAGCCGTTTTCTGTGAAGCATCGCTAAAATGGAGATAACCGGGTTAAACACAGTAACAGTGCACTTTCGTGCACACGGCCCACAATCTGAGCCATTGTTCACACAGCTGCTGCCCTCCGCCTTCCACATTCCAGACTTTCACAGCTATATGCATTTGCTTCCTGCCGTTCTGACCTGCCCGTTATTTTGATCTGAGGGAAGAGGCTAATTTTGGGGATGAATTATGTTTTTCCTGTGTCTACGGCTCTTTACTGCTCTGTCCTGTCAGAGCGCATAGCTAATATTAGTCTACCTTTTTGGCACATCTGCTAAAAACAGGAAAAGACAGCACCGCTCTTAAACAGCCATAGCATTGTACTGTGCTGTGCTGTCTGTCTGCTCTGCATGCAGTAAGTCAGAATGAAAGAGGGACAGACCATACCAAAACCTCTGACTTTCCTCTGCAAGAAAATCCTGGCAGACATTCCTCCAAGCATCAAAACACATAGAATATTGTGGTGGTGTACTCATTTCCTGAACCCGTTTTGCTGAGGCAGAGCTGTGGTCCATTGCCTTGGGAATGGGAGAGTCAAAGAGTTACGAGTTAAGCGGTCAGTAATTTCCTCTTTAAGACCAGTGTTCTCCCAGAGAGAGAAAGAGAAGGCCCAGATCACAGCCCTGTCCCCATGCTCATAGCTCACAGCCATGAGGAATGAGTCATTTCCCACAGCACCTACTTTACCACAGTAAATACAGGGGGATCTTTGAAGGACCACACCCATAAAAGATCATGAAAACACTAAGATTACATCAAACCTTTACAAACTCCTAATGTTGTTTTAATGGACGTCATACTAATATTTTTTCACGTCTTCCCACGTTATCTTAAATATCCATTTATTTTTCAACATAAACTCATTACTGTATCAAATATGCACATGAAACGCATTAGGGTAGTCAATTTATTCTGCATTTAGCTGACTACCTAGCAATGCCTTTTCATGTCTGGAACCCACACGTAATTACCTCTGGATGTTCTTGTGGAGACACATTGTCTTAAACAAGGACAAGCAAGAGGACCAAATATACAAAGACCAGCACTGACAGTAAAATCAAATTAATTAAATGGGAGGAACAAAGACAAAAAAGGCCACTCCCGTCAGAGCTGCCTGCTCAAGGTAACAAAGGAGCCGAGGGCTGGGGCCGAAGTTCCTCCAGGATTAGACGAAGAGGCAGCAGATAGCGGAGATCCGGTTACTGCTCCAGACAGGGCCCAGCTACAGTGTCCCTCCTCTCCGTGGTCCCGGCAGCAAGACTCAGCAATGTGATCAGCGGCCCACTCACTTCCTTGCTGTGCTCGACAGCTCGATTAATATCTCTTACTCTGAAACAGCCAGCAAACAGGCCTGAATGTCTCTTCCTCTGTCTGGAAACTGACTTTGAGCCTTCTGTGGTTGGCAAGCCCAGGATTTCAGCTACTTATAACTTGATCCATGTATCAGATAAGATTTACACACAGCAGTAAAGGTTGTTGCAAGCTAATGTTTGGTCATGTGAATGGAATTTACAGACTGGCTGTAATCATATGGTGCTACAAACCACATTTCATTAGTAACCCCTTATGTCAAATATAAACAATTGGCAAAGGAATATTCAGCTGTAACTCCCACTGGCTTGCTCTCAAGATGGTACAACTGACCTCACAACCAGATTGATAAGAGACTTACATATTAGGGCCTTTTCCTTGTTTAGCTTCGATGGCAGTGATCAGAAGCTGGCATTCAGAGCGATTAGTGAATTGCGAAATGCTTTCCAACATTTTCTGCCAACCGTCTGTCTGCTTGCCAACAGCCATGCAAAATGATTGCTACACTTCCAATTACAATCTGCAATGCAGAAATGACAATTATCTCGTTAAGTTAAAGTTAGACTCATTTTCCCACTTCTTATGTCTGCTTCTGTGGCACTGCTATCACCATCTCTCATGATCAAGATAAGGACAATAAAGCCAAAAATAGTTTTCAGTGATGAAAGTGGAACAGCACCGCCATCAGATGTTTCCATGTAAGCTTGAAAGACGTTGAAACGCTTAAAACAAAGGTGGCTATTCCTTCACTACAGCCATAGAGGATGTACAAAAATGTCTCTGACACCATAGAGATACCATGGGCTGATTTCCCTTTCAGGGAGGGGTTTTTAGTGATTTTGCGCATGGGTTACAACACAGTGCAGGGTTGAATGAGAGGTCTGGCTGTGGGGCAAGGACGGGATAGGGCAAGGTTGCGGTGCAAGCCCTTGCATGGCCAGGGCGGCTCCAGTTAAAAATCAGCGAGGGAAGGCAGAACCACTGACCGGCATCCTGTGAAAACAAGTCAGGAGGGATCCAAGCAGGGGAAAACGGGCAGCCCGACACCTCCCCCCACCGCCGAACGATGGAAAACAATCCCCCGCTCCGCCTGAACTGCACCCAGCAGGGTGACCCGGGGATTTGGCCTCACCAACAACACATACCGCCAGCTTCATTTACACAGGCTTGAGAACCACAGTGGAGATGCATTTTCAGCCACACGCATTCCAACAGAGAATCCCAAACCAAGCCCATGTCTCTCATGGTATTTCTGGGGCAGCAGTGCAACATTGTCATTTGGGTCTTTTTACCAGAAGTTTATAGGGTGAAGCCCACATATGGTATAACTGTGTCAACTAGTTGAGGTTGAAGTGTTTAAACAAAATAAAAAAATAAAGTTCATTAATTTACCTTAGATAAGGATGTTTGCAAAGCAAATAGCCATATAATTATCAGACAAAAAACATAACATTTAATAATGAACCATATTGTATTATTACACTGATAGCATAAAAGTAAAAAGAAACAGAGCCACATAATGTTCTAATGAACATTATGAACTACCTACTTCATCACAGTCACAAGTTTCACTGTAGTCCAATAAGAATTTTTTCACCAAATAATTACCAATAAGACAGCTCCAGGTCACAAATCCATAGTTTGGGCCCTGGCAAAGGTGGATCCACAACCCTTGTCACACACAGAACAAATTTGGCTTTTGCAAGTAAGCCCCTGCGGAATGTTTCCACACCGCCAATCCCCAATGCCCCTATCCAAACTGCCAGCCACCCTCCCCGCTTTGACCTCCCGCAGACTGGATACGGGTCAGGCCGAGGGCGACGCTCTGCCGTTAGTAACGCAACATGGAATACATCACTGCACTGCTCGCAGGACGGGGGCTCGGCCTGCATGTCTGCTCATCACCCATTCCAAACCCGGTGGTGTTGGCAATACGGGAACTGCTGGCAAAGGTTTTGAACTTTGCATGGCTATGATTCCGTTTGATTGAGATATGTAAAAAACATGGTGGCCCATGGCCTTTTTTAAATCTTTTCCTCCATTCATCATCACAGGACACATGAAAATTGCCTCAATTTTTCTTCATTCCAACAATGAATAGTATAAGAAAACTTGCAAATGTGATCACCAGGGATCTTCATAAGCTTCTTTTAGTCTTCATAGAAAAACATAATTTTCCAAACATCAAGATCTTGTGTGGGTAATCTTGTCTTTTCAGGCCTAGTTTCAGGCCTGGTGTGTCTCATCTCCTTAACTCTTTCTATTACTGAGCAAACACACTGACTGAAAATTGCCTTTAAACAACAGTACAATGAGCTGCCAGATGGGAGTAATTGGAGATACTGTAGCTGTACATAGAAGCACTGCCTTTACTGGAAAAAAACACAAACACTGCTGAAGGTTCTTTCAATGTTATCTGCCGTAAATCCTACTTAATAAACAATTGGTCTGATCGATACAGCACTCCAGAGAAGCATGAATGTGAAGCAACAGCCTATACCATTGTTAAGCAGTTTTGTGGACAAACAAGAACTATGCCTTCTAAGGTTGTCTAAAGATAACAGATTTCCTCAGCTTACATAGCATATATTCATGTATACTAATGGATAAATTTTTAATGGCTGTCTTGTCTTCAAATTCCCCAAAAAACAAGGAGCTGGTTCAACTCAGAACCTTGACCTGTCCATTAATCAAAAATCACTGCACACAATTCGGTTTTGGATATGACGCCTGCATGCTTTTCGATGGTATGCTAAATCTGGTCCTAAAACTAACAATAGTAACAAAAAACTACAAGTTTAAAAATGTCAGCATCATATTTCAAAATTCTGTAATGCAAGGCCTGACAGTACAAACAGAACGTGGTGGTGCCAAAAGAAAACACATATCTTCTGATTGCATCTTGGTTCCCTGAACTAAGACTCCCCTGTCACCTAGCACTAACATCCTTGACTGCTAGTGCACTGTGTGATTCCTATTACAGCACTCCTATAATTGGCTCGTTTTGTGTCGTCCTCATCACTATGACGCTTATACATGACAACATGCTGATTGTAGTGTTCTGTTACACAATGACACTGTTTCAATTGTGTTATGAGTAATTCTTGTACCTATGCTACTGTTCATTTGCCTTATTCTATATGCTTATGTAAGTCCCTCTTGCTATACTAAGACTCAGCTGTACAAAGACAAGGGAGTATATCTGCTGGAGTCTATCAATAACAGCCCCTGGAGGAGGCCCTGTCACATCACAATCACATGTTGTGATTTTTAAGTGATTCGATTAACTACATGCATTACACATCCACTATATGTGGAAGTCTTACTTCAGGGTATGTGTTAATATTGAGTTAGCATGGTACAATTCTTCTGTCGGTTATGTTGTGTTGTGCTTGCATGCTGGGCCAGGTGTACACTTGTGGTCTTGACCCTGTGTTTGGCTTGGTTTTGTGTTTGTTTGTGTGTGGATAGTGGTGTCTCTGTCTGTGTAACATTGTGTCATTTGTTGGATGAACTTTGTGCTCGACTTTGGGAGTCACTCTGGATAAGACCATCAGCAAGAATTCAGAAATGTAATGCAACATTAAATGTACTTTCATCTTGTACTTCGCTCTGGATAAGAGTATCTGCTAGATGTTAAAAAATGTAAACGTAAGGTTAAATGCACTTACATCTCATACATCTTTCTAGATAAAAGCATCTGCTAAGTGAAATAAATGTAAAATGTGATAAGAGTCCACTAAGTGAATGAATGCAAATGTAAACCTGGATAAAGAGACTGAGTGCACACTATCTGTCATGTAACATGTGAACATGGCTGCTCTACAAAAGTAGCACCCTTTACTCTGACATACCACAGTTAGTCAGGCTTCTTTCACCTGTGAACTCTGTGCTTGCCCTTGCCAGCATTACCATCCTACTGAAAAAAACTTCACTATGTCACACTATTGACATTTAGCAGATTCTCTTATCCAGAGCAACTTACATAGGTTCCAATTTTACATGTAATCCATTTATACAGCTGGATATTTACTGAGACAATTCTGGGTTAAGTAACTTGCCCACGGGTATAGCAGCAGTGTCTCAGTGGAGAACTGAACCAGCAACCTTTCAGTTATGAGCTCTGCTGCTCATCACTACGCTATAGTGCTGTCCCTTCGCCTACTCCACTTCAGCTACAGCTGGGAGTTTTATTAAACCTCAGAACCTCAGGTAACATGTCCAGCGTTCAGCAGAAATGAAGGCTCCCCCTCCTGTCTTTATTCAGTTCAGTCAGTCAAACACACCAACAATACACAGGCATGGTGACACTCTGGTACCGCCTACACAGAAATGTAGCAGTGTCATCCCATCCCCTGCCGAGAGGCCAAAGGCAGTGTGCCGCCTTGTCCGCACACGGTGGTACCCCGCCCCGCACTATGCCTGTGCATGTCTGGTCACTAAGACAGGACCTCCCCGCTGCCTGTTTCATCACAGTGACATCTATGACACCATAACGGAGTAGGGGTTTTGTGCAGAAACAGGGCCCGCCCGGCTGCCCTGACTGTGATCTGTGATGCTGGGTCAGGGAAGAAAGAACCATAAGCTCCTATGGGCAAAGCTCCAAACAAAGCATTGACATCGTTCTCCTCTGAAGCACAGACATATGTTCACTGAATAATGCTGACGCAGCGCCTGGAAAGGATGCTAATGTGACTTTCCCCGGTGCATTCATTTTACTCACTTTTAAGAGAAAAAACCTTTTGTATCAACAAAAGAGTGTCTTGAGAGGGTCCCAGGGAAAAGCCATCACCCTGCATACAGAGCATGACATTGAAGCAATTACAGTAAACCCCTGTCTAACTGAATCTGCAACCATAGAGGAGATCCTGCGTGCACCATTCTCCCCAGTGAGCGACCTTTTGAAGAAGTGGCCTCTGCACCACAGATCAGGTTTCTCAGGTTTGCAAAAGCAACAGAGCTAAGTTTAGGAACACCTGGAAACAAAGAGCCGCTGTGGTCAGTGTGCTTGAGTGTTTGGAAAGGAACGTCACCCACCCCTGCCTGTCTGAGGATTGTGCTTAAACGCAGCACGAAAAAAATACAGACCCTTGGCAAGCCTGTGGCAGCAACGCCATGGCACAGTGGGAGCTTTTCATAGTTTTCAACAGAGGCAGTCTCAAGATGCCAAGTGAATGAGGATGATTCAGCTATTGATGAAAGCTGACTTCAGCAACTCTTCTATATCGACTATAAAATACCTGATAAGGTCCCGGCCGACTCCCAAAACGAACGTATGAATACCTCAATATTTAGACTACATATATTGGCACATCTGTATAGACCCATTTGATTTCGTGAAAATCGTACAGTAGACGGGCAAACACAGCACATGGACGGTGGCTTACCTCGTGCAGTCGCTTCTTGGCTCTCTGCAGAACCTCCTCATATCCCTTCTGTCGCAATTCGCTCAAACTCTCATAATACTCCTCGGGGTCGTCGCTCTCGGTGAAAAGCACCTGGGAGAGAATCTTCCACCCGCAGGTGTCGAGAGCGTGACCAAGGTAGACCTGCAGCTGGTAACACAGGGCATCGATTTCTCTCTGACTGACCTCTGGAGGTCCGAACAACACAGTCCACATTCCCGATGGCTCCTCCGGGAAGGAGGGCAAGCACGGTTCCAGGTCCGAGTTGACGGAGCACAGTTGCAAGTGAACAGCTCTCATGTCCTGGAAGGAGAAAAGCCCGGCCCAGCTACAGTGCTCTCTGACATTGCTCTCCAGATCTTCCGAGTCCCCGGGTTCGACATCGGGAGAGCGAGGTTCTCCTCTGATAACGGTGGGATCCAATACTTCGATGTCCATCACTCTAGCAGGCCCAGTGCCCCGCGATGCTGCGCTTTTACCTGGACTTAAGAGTCCCGGATCCTTTCCGCGTGTGGGATGTTCTCCTTTAGCTGGACTTCTCTTGACCCTTGTCGCGCTGTCACCAACAGTCTTTTCTTTGACAGGACTTTTGGGAGTTTTGGGTTTATTGTCCTCGGTCATTCCGGAGGCTAGTCCTTCAGCCGCCACGACTGTGGCTTCCCCCCCTACGATTGAATCCCTGGCAGCAGTCCTTCTCTGTACCGTTCTGTTGTGACAAGTGATGGCAAACTTCCCTTCCACCTCGTTCCATGCTACAATGAAAACGAACTTGTGCTTTTCTTTTTCATCAAAAACATTTGGACGAACGGCAACCCACCCCGACTCTAAAGTGTCCTCCATTGTGAATGACATCTTAAAACAGCGAATATATTTTCACCCGTCCGATGACTACATACAGATTAGACTAGCTAGCTAGCTATCTTGTTGGTCAATGTATCCAGACAGATTTTAAGGCCGATAATAAATCCAAGTCCGGTGGCAAAGCGATATCATAAAATCGCTAGGAAAACGGCCATTTTGCCTCTTAATAGCCTCCCACTAAAAACGGGTATTTCGTACTGGTCCCAAATTTTCCATCAGTTCTCTCCACCTGCTTCCCTCACCTGACACTCGATCGCGGAGACCCCTTTTTGTGCATCCCCGACACAATGCGGACCCGTTCACATCATCACGTGTGAGTATCTGTTTACAACCGGACGGAGTCAGCAGGTAGCCAAAGCAAAAGCAGCCCTTGTGTCAGATGTGCCGTTTTTTCTTCACCCCCCTTAATCGCAGTAGCTAGCGACCTCCTTGCTTACTTGGCTGGATTGCTAACTAGCAAAATCTAACAAAATAGAATAACCTGTTTTTACAAGGCCAAAAACCCTCTTCAATTGGTGTTGTTGTCAGCCAAACGCTGACCTATACGCGTCCCGATTTCATCGCGAAATTTCATCGGTAAAGCCCCTCTCGGTTGCGGACAGCGGTCTGCATCTCCCCATAACAATGTTTTCATCTGACGAACTGCTGCTGACGTAGTCCTGCTACAGGAGCGTAAACATCTACACGTGGGGCACGCAGTGAACGTGGTGACGTATGGGCGCGTCTGAAATGGAAAAAGCCTGGGGAGTCATGTGGAGCGTCGTTAGCAACTCTGCGCAGGGTTGCCTGCAGTTGGAATCGTTCGCTTTCAGGTGTTTTCAAATAGAAGCTCTACGAGGCTGTCAGGTACCAGTGAAGGCAAGGTAACCGCGACCGACTAAAGTGCATATGTGACTTCACAAAATACCAAAATATGCCTGTACTGAGAGGACCAGGCATCTGTTGAGGACGCCCAACACGTCCATAACATGCATACTGTATTATGGACTTTTTGAAGACATTTTTCAGACTTCTTACAGGTGTGGTTCGAAGATGTTTATGGATTCCTTTCTTATTGGAATAAAGGAATGTAAGAGAGTAAAGGAATGGTCCTCCAAATTCCGTTGTATAATGGGGCAATTGCTCTGTCATCTAGCTCAGCTGCGCTTTAGAACTGTACTACTTAAACCGGAGTATCACGACTTTTATGCGCAGCTGCGTGTGAAGATAAACGTGATTGCTGTGTAACAGCACGCACGGGTTCAGCTGATTCGTAGTTAACCTGTCTGGAAACCGGAAGTTGGAGATCTACCCAGAGCCAGAGCCCCTCTATATAGATATTCTCTGCCAGAACATAGAGTTAACAAGAATGCCGCTTAATGACATAATTTAAGATTCTTTGCGAGTTGGATCCTCAATGTAATATAAATATTATTGCCTGTTGTAATTGCTATTAGGCTTACATATTTCTTATACACTCTTTCTTATACATTTATATTCACTCCAACCCTTCAGACGTGGGCTGAAGACACATCTCTTCAGACTCTACCTGGACTGACACCCTTGCCATTTTGACCTTGAAAATCTAAGACTCTTGGCTTGTACTTGTAGCTCTATCTCTTATTTTGTATTTGTAGCACGTTTTTTGCTTAGGTAGTATAGCGGTACTTTATTGTCCCAGTGATTGTATTCTATATATGTAACCTTAGATCAGATTAGTTCTGGCTCGTTACACCGACCTTGTGCTCAGCTTCAGCACTATCTGCATTGTATCACCTGTACACATCTTGCTCTTGTGCCTGTTTGCCCACTATGTGCACTTTTGTAAGTCGCTTTGGATAAAAGCGTCTGCTAAATAAATAAATGTAAATGTAAATGTTATACAATCGACTTCACATCCGCCAAAAATAAAGTTTATTTCGCTGAAATAAATAAATAATAAGACCCCTCCTGGATCCTGTCCTTATTGAAGTGTCTGAAAGGGAATTAAAGTTACGATTTTATTGTAACCCTCGATTTATAAGCATTTTGGTCTGGATCGTGTTACTCATGGACGTGCATAGACATTTGTTTTCGATAAGAGTGGCTGTTAAATAAATGTAAATAAATTGTTTGTTGTGCATATAATATGTATCTATATTATATTATATATTATATATATTAAATTAACGGTGCCGCACGGCGCAAAAATCCTGGTTATGAATAAAGAATGCACTATTTAGATTAAGCGTGTTTTGCCTGTCTGTGATTAGAAAAAACAGCCTACAATTTTTTTGAAGAAGATGTAGAGAGTTATCTCCGCAAACCTTAATTATAGGACTATATAATTTCACACAGTCAAAGTAAGTGACGACATAGGCCTACATGGGGGCAGAAAAAACAAAATATTACTACAGTTTGTGTGTAGGATGTGATGTAGGTCTCATTCTGCGAATGAGATGGTTTAGTCTCTCCTTAAACCACCTCAGTGTCAGGTTTAAGCAAATACGCACAAAAAGTGACCTCTAGTGGCTGATATGAAATTCCTTGAAGACACAGCAACTGAGATCAAGCTAAACCTCAGCAGTAAGTTATTAATTTAAACCACAGGTACCGATGACACAGCAATGGGGCTTAAGAAGCCACGTGACTTCTTCCGCAACATGCGCGTTGTTAATATTGTTATTATTACGTGATACATAGCCAACAGTAATAAATTTGCGTTGTTTCGGCATAAAACGTTATTTAAAAGATTCTAAACGCCATTTTTCCTGAAGATAATTCAAGTACTCATTGAAAAGTCAAAAAGAGGAAGTCATTGATATGTGTGAGTGCGCAGCATGTGGTTTTAAATGGCTCATATTGACAACATGTGAAAACCGACAGATGAACTTTCAATTCTCCTTTGGGATGTTTTCATTGTGACCACTAGATGGCACACTGTGCCCGTGGAATTCGTAATTCTAGTACGTTGGTACTAGCCGAAAATAACTATTCAGTGCCTTTTAGCATTTTTTTCTGCAACGTTTAGGGAGATAGATTAGGTCACATTTTCACCGTTTCTACAATATCCCGTTTTGCAATAATTGTTAATAATAAATATTTAGGAGGTTTCGTGTAGTTTTACACATGGTTGTGCAATCATGGAGCATATAAATGCCATGTTGTTGTGAAGTTTCATTCGTAGTAGTAGTAAGTAAGAAAAACACACAGAAAAGTCTCGCGATAAATGGACGTGTTATTCACACCATGTTTGCTGAGGGAGTGGGTTGTGTCTTGTTATGCATTTCGACCTAGGCCAAGTGTTCTTCAAGCAAACACTGTACAGTAAAATGGGATGGCTATGGTACCAGTGCCCCTCTCTGTAAGAAACCTCCTTGTCATATGCCAATTAATTTGTGAGCCAGAGGGAGTAGTATTTCACTTACTCGCTTTTTTTGCGATCACAGGGCTTCATTCAAGCAAGTTTTGTTGTTTGTTTGTCAGTTTTGCAAACAGTTGCATACCAATGATGAATTTTAAAATGATGTGAAATAAGTTAGTAGTGGTGGTGTATGGAGTTATGTGGAAGACACATAATTAATTTTGTGAGTGACAAAATCAGTTTGAATGAAAATTGTAACAAAGCTATGCCATTGGACAAAGCTAGTCTCTAGTATTTATACAATTAGGTAGGGTCAATTCAGAAACATTTCTCTTTTACACAGACTACTGGAGGGAGGGGATAACTTGAAGAGGGTGATGAGGGAAATCTATGGCGTCAGATTTATGTCGTATGTTGCGAGCGCGATAAAACATGCTCACGAGCACATTATATCATTTCACACGCGCAGATATTAACTGCCCCCCGCACGACATAAGTCCTCGCGCACAAAGCGGCCACCACGCGCGCGAGAGAGTTTCTGCTTGGCGAGCGCTGGAGGGCATCCACGCTCTCACAGGTTACCTCTGCTCTCGACATTTAGCTCTGCTCGCGGTAATCGACTTCACTTTCGACAATTTGGGGGCAGAAACCAAGGGAGGCACTGGCCCTCTTACGATCGGTCACTTTCAACGCAGTCACACCCACACGACCTCCTAGAACCTTGATTGACAGCTTCCGAACTTTAAGACGGTCAAATTTAAACACAGTATACGTCTGCTTATTGAATCTGTCATGATATAACTTTTTACAGGTTGTCAGTCCAACCAATTACTTTATAGTTGTAGGTAATATATCACATGTTCACTGTAGGGCATGCTATTATATTGATATTATGTTCAACAATTAAGAAAAGGTATCTGTGATCTGTACATCTTCTATTTTTTGTTGAAACATGCATTCTGACCTAATCCACATAAATAGTTGGTCATCAGTCTTGTACTGTATACTATACCATTCTTTTGAGGCAGTGCTATTGTATTAAAGTGTCTTGAAATTACTGTGGGAGAAGCAAGAGACCCATGCTCATTGCAATTTGAATTTACAAGGCGTACTTATTTAGTATGCAGCTACAAACTAACCACGGGATCCTCTTATGTTCATATCCTGTTTTCAGTTTATTGCAATAGGACCACAATACAGAGCCTCTGTGTTTATATCACTGCAGTCATCTCTGTAATTATAAGACTTATAGGATATATTTTCTGTCTAAAATTGTACTGGAAATATGTTCTGACATTGAAACCACAATAAATGGTGCAGGAGCAGGCTGCCCATAACAGAACAATAAAAAGCAAGAGATCACACTCGAGCTGTTGGTGACAGGAACTCTTTTTATCAAAGTAGGGGTTACATAAAAATGGTCCTAAAAACGCGTGATGAACATAGCTTCATTAGCCGTTTGGAATTGGGAATGAGTGCGAGGCTCCTCGCTCTCCCCTGCTGGAGGTAGCGGGTTCAGTTGTTAGTGCTGGCCTTCTGGAACAGCTGCTTCAGCTGCTCCTGGGTGGTAGCCTCCCTCTGCTGCATCAGGTCAGCGTGTCCTTTTGTCACGCCCCAGCTGTCCGGGGTGGACATGGAAGGACACTTGGGGCGCCCGGACGCCGGCTTCAGCTTCTCCCAGTAGTCGCGTCGGGCCCTGGAAAGTTACAGAAACGGTTATCTTCATGTAAAACACCTGCAGTGCCAGCTGCTGCCTGAGGCACAGACAAGAATGTCACGGTAATGGCAAGTAGGTATGTTACCCTGCAGTAAGATTTGTATGCTGAGTTAACACTGAAATATGAGCAGATAAACTCAGATCCTTCGTGTTACATTGGTTCTTATTTTCTGTGCAGACATGGGACATGACTGTGTGAATTAACCCAAAGCCAGAGCCAAAGTGGAGCACTGCATCGGATCAAAGACGTGCCACCACACTATTTGGTCAGCACCTGCACTGATTAATGGAAAAAGGTAGTTGCGATGCACACCAATCAGGCAGTCCTCACCTGGCTCGGACCCAGGGCTTGGTGTGCATCTCCAGGCCGCTGCCCCAGTTGCCATGCTTCTCAGAAGCAGTGGGCAAGAAGCCCCTCTCTGGTGCCAGCTCCTCTGCTATAGCGCGGATGTGGTAGGGCTCGAACCCGCAGCAGCCCCCGATGTAGCGGATGCCCACGTTGTATGCCTCCCTGGCATACTTGTGCATGTCCCATCTGGTCAGGATTCTGGGTTCCAAGGCTGCAGAGATGCGCCAAAACCATTGTTAGGTTTTTCATTTACAGTTACTGACTGGTTTAATTGCATAATTCTACAGATTTAGAAGTCTTACCGAAGGGGAACTCAGGCAGGTCAATGAAGCCCTGGCAGTTGCAGTCTGGGGTGTGGTATGCCAAGGGCTGGACCATGTAGTGAACTTTGAGTCCAGCACGCTCCACCCCCTCCTTCATGAGCTTCACGGTCCTCACGCAGGTCATGGGGTCAAAGTGGCAGTTGACCCCAACAATCTGGGCACCTGGAGGAACAAATCATACGTAGCCTTTAAGACAGACAGATCTGACACAATGAATCCTGCTTTCAAAGTCCTCTTTATCTGCATTTCATTTGACAAATACAGAGTGGATCTGGTTCTGAGGGTCTAAATGTGCCCTGCTTGAAGGTGCAAGTGTCCCCACTTGGGATTTGAAAATACCACACCCTAGTATCGTCTAATACTGTTCAGGAGCCTTGGCCGCTGCACAGCTTTGCTGCCGCTTTGTCAGTAGTGTCATGGACAAGCTATCTTGTGTTTAAGACTCTTAAGCCTTTCAGTCAATGGTAAAATACTAAGTCTGTTTTCCTCCCTGAAGATGTTATGTGTCTCCTGTTATTGCCATCCAATGCATTTTGTGGGTTTTGACCGGCTCAGTTACATTCCTTAACCGTGACATATTTCATTGTCTTTCTGTCTCAGGGCTCCCGGCCACAACCACTAAAGAGGTTACATTTTAAATGTCTGGCTTCTCATTACAGGCTTCAGAATGCCTCCAGAGGTCCCCTGTTTTAACATTCGCTAGCACACTTATCCGGATGGATATTTTCACAAAAAGTCAGGCTCTGGGATCCAAAAGCACCAAAATAAGATGTCAGTCAAATAAATTCCATAGTGGAGCGTACCAGCCTTGACCAGCCTGACTGCGCAATCTCCTGGACTGACTCCATTCAGATCTCCCTCAGGTCCGATGCACAAGGTGGCTGCCACAGGCTTCCCACTGGTCTTCAGAATCTGGACGGCCCACTCAGCCTCCTCTACGTGTTCAAAGTACTGCAGGGGACAGACCCAAGTTTACATACTGTAGGGATACACACCTGAAGCAGTGTCCAGTGGTCCAAAGCTAATGCTGCTTCAAAAAAATATGTATGATTACAGTAGAAAAACTGTTGAAAAATAGTAGAATATTTGTATATGCAAAAATGTCAGTCAAATGTAACTTTGTTAATGTTATCATGTGATATTCTAGGGTATATACCTTTTTACAGAGTAAGTAATTAACCTGTAACTCAATCTACCTTCTTCCATACAGAACTGTCATGATTACTGGCAGAGGATTTTTTTCTTTTTATTTTTGATATATTGTGTTTATGTTTCTGCTTCAAGAATACTTCAGTTTGTGGTTCTGCTTTTTTCAGGATCACACCATTTCGTAATTGACAGTTTTGTACCTCAGCAATTAGGAAGTCCACGTTCTTCTTGATGAAGACATCAAGCTGCTTCCTGAAGACAGCCTTCACTTCATCCTCACTCTTGCAGCTCAGGTAGGAGGGTGTCTGGGAGACTCCACCTGCAATCAAGGCATCACCCTCATTGGCCACTTCCCTGGCAAGGTCACAAGCGGCCTCGTTGATTTGCTGCCCCTGAGGTTAAATGAAATGAGGTGTCTGTTAGTGTCTGTGTAAGAATGCAACACATAAAACATACACATAAAAATATTCAGAGCTTCTGCATCATCCAAAACCAGCTCAGCTGTCACTGCAATACAGATACACATGAATTAAATCAATGAAGTAAAATAAAATACATATAAAAAGGCCTGAAAGCGCTGCCTTTGATTTCCAGCAAGTGAAAGCATGGAGACACATCAAGGACAATGCTTTCAGGAGTTCTGCTTTTCAGAAGAACACAGTCTTTGCTATGGTTACATGGTGTATGTCTAGCAGGATGTATGCCTAGCTAAAAGATAAGAGCAAGATGAACTCATTACAAACATTAACATGATATTTTTAATCTCACTTTAACAATTTTGACTCTATGCCATAACCTACATACAAACTAATCCTGTCGTGCCACCATTCACGCCAAGCATTAAACTGGTCTTACAAGTCACAAGTCTGCATTATGTATTTAATTTTACAATTCTCACAGTTACATGCAAATTTTGTATTGAAGCAAAGTATCGGATGAGCATATCATTTTTTGGTTCATGTTCGCCCAGACGATCGAAGTTTAAAGTAAGCAGTGGTAAATATGATCCTTAAAATTATTTTTTTCTTGGTAATACGAGGGTACTGTGTCAAGCTTCCTAGTGTTTTTCAGTTATATAAAATGTGGAGAGTTCTAGCTTTAGATCGGGGCAATTGAGTAGTTCAGTACAATGAGAAATCATTAAACATCTGTTAAAATGATGTTTTCGTGTCAGACAACAGGAATCGATCCCCTTGAATAATAATAATAATATAATGTAACGCATCGCGTGTATTCAGCAGTAGTGGACATGCCCATGTGTCACTTTCGCAACAGGTACACTAGCCTACTGTACCACATACCGTGAAGCTTAGAGTGTTGCCCCTGTTCTCCAGTTTATCGTCGCTAGCGTAGAACGTGAACGTCTGCATGACATTCGACCCCGCCCTCAGGAATTCCCGGTGCAGCTGTCGAACTGAGGAGCAATTGCAAGAAGTTTACAAGCAGCGTTACGGCATTTCTGCGCCCATTCAGGTGCGGCAACATCGAGTCACAGATTTGCATACATAGGTGGAAATGACTGTATGTTTACCAGCCTCGGGATGCTCCGCGGCGGCTTCGGGAGTCCAGGGTCCTGCCTTCACATAACCCCTCTTCTCCAGGGCAAACACAAAACCCCCGTCTCCGATGACAATCTCGCCAGCATCGAGGCGCTCCAGAATACCCTACAAACCCCATATGCAATTTTACTTTCTTCACAAACAGTCTGATAGCACGGCACCACTGGGTGTTTGTCAGTTCACGAAGGAAATGCCAATCCATGAACTTTCGCAACGTTTCTTTTAATAGATACGGTCATCTCCTCTAGGGCAGCTTCGTGTCTACGTAACATGCTTTGGCATAGATTAAAACTTTAACAGATTACAATTTATTTGCACTCAGCGCGAATGGGTGTAAGTTTAGCGTTCCCATTACATGCACTGATGTACAGTATTGTGTACAGTATTACCTATACTTCGGTATATATGTGATTCAAATAAATACGTTGGTTGTGCAATGTTGTAGCATATAATACTGTAATGAGCTGTAGTTTGCATAAATTTGCACTAACCTTCTTTGGTCCAACTGGTGCCATTTTCCTATCTTGAAATGTATGGAGAACTGTCTTCACTGCCGTGGCGTGTCTGCACTTGGAGAGAGATTGTGTAGATGTTGCACCTACGTTTATAGCTGCGTGAAGGAGGGGTGTGGTGTGGGGTTTCTGATGTCATTCCAAAGCATGCATTTGGCTGGTAATTTGTATGTTATGCAATCATTAAAAAACAATCCATTTTTTTTCTTTTTTTACTTTTGCTGTGTTCTTTTTGATTGGTCTAGATAAACATTCATTAGTGAACCCATGCAATAAAACTGCAGTTTTTGCGTTGGAGTAAGAAATGTCAGGAAATTAGACTTAAATCAATAATAGCTTTCATGTTTTATTTTAGATATGGGGAAACTGTGTTTATTTTTAGATGGATGATCATGGGGACCTTCTATATGTAAAGATTCAAAATTAAATCTGTTTAAATACATGTAGATAAGGTTATGGACGTGTCTCTTGGTTACTCCTACAGAAAAGGGCTGCTGTTGTGTTGAAATTTTTCTACATTCTGCAAGGCATGGAAGGTCCTGTGACAGTTTTCAGGTTTCATTTGTAGCCCATACTCAACTCCACCAGCTGGAAGCTCCAAAATGAGTCTGTAAGTCTACTCAAACCGAAGGTATAAACAAAGAGCTTTAGAAACAAAGTGCTACAAAACCAGTCGTACGTAAGAGCATATGTTTTAAATTAAACATTTAGTTTATGTCCCTCCACTCCAATGTGTTTGTACTTTTTTGTGGGCACCTTTAATATAGGCATAGGCATATATTTACATTTTTCATTATGGTAGCATGTGTGCACTGGAAATGAATAGACAAAAATGTAGACATCAGTTTTGATCATAACCTGCATCCTTGCTGTATTTTGCAATCTAAACATGTGTCATCAGCTTGGTACATACACCTCTCTTAACATGGTATTCTTTCAGTGTTATTTTCTATTTATATTCCCTCTATATATTGCTTCCGATTTGATTTTAAGTCTATAAGTCAATCTGTAAAAGCATGCTGGAAACATTCTGAAGTAACACGGTTAACTAAGGCACTAAGACCACACGTAACAATCTGAGCAAATAACTGCAGTAACGATGCCTCTGAACACTATTGGCAGCATGAGGAGAATAAAATGGGCTTTGAGAGTCATTTCAGCTGTGCATGTCCAATTAAGGAGGGGCAGTGTACCACTGTGGTGGCATTGTAGAGCTGTGGTGGCATTGTAGAGGAGAGGTGGCAAACCACTACACTAGACCGTTGTGCTAGTCCACTGCTGAAGGACTCCAGAATGATATTGTTCATTTGATGGGGCGTAAACCAATAGCACTCCCTATAAACCAATCAGCTAGCAGTGTGATTGGGTGCATGATGTCAGCTTAACATGATCACTTTAACCACTGGATTTGAATCCCTACATAGACTATTTCCATTTGGTAGGACAAATTGAACACATTCTGTCACAAGTTTTATTGCATATGGGCAAAGGGCTTTATATGACGCATTGAACGTTTTAGATTTAATGCTGTGAATTTCCACTTGCTCATATTTAGTTCCAAGCCATACAGTTCACAGTTTCACCTTGGGGCTAAGTACATTGGGATAGTAAACCTCAGAGGCAAACTGTCTGAACACATTCTATTTTCCAGTTCTGATGTTACAAACTTGAAGACTCTAAATTTCTATTTTAGATTACATCAGTTTGATGCGCAGGCTGCATTTTCATTTCATGTAGCATGATATCATATAGACTTTTTTTTCCCTTTGTCATTGTTCTCTGCCTCACCCAACAAAACTGTACGAGTGTGTACAGCAGAGTAAAGGCTGCTGCACCAGCAAGCAGTAAGTGCCTTGTAGCCTAGCACACTTCTGGTTTTGTAAGTGTTCAGACAGTTTTTTGACTTTTCGTGTTTTCAGACGTTTGGAAAGAATGATATCAGTCATGATCTGAATGTATCTGGCATCCAAAAGCAGGTTTTTAATCGTTTAAAATGCCAGGAGTGCTTGAACACATATGATTTGGTGGTTCACTGTGTGGCTAGGAGTGAGCTACACCAGTCAGTCCTATTCACATTAATATGTCACACAAATGTGTGCATGTATGACACATGCATGTATGTCACACAATGCAGAATGAATATAACCATTGAGGTCTGATATGTGATAGCTTTTCAAAAAGAACTGCAAGGAATGTGTTCCATTCTAGGGTTACTTACTTCTGATTGGTACATAATATAGCTTAGCTACCAGGTTTTGCCAAGTATCACTGGTTGTGTTTTGATGGGGACTTTTTGCTGTTTTTTTTCCTCATAATTTGCACCTAAGCATGTTGTGAAGCACAGGTTCTTAATAAACATTTAACAGTGTTTCTTTGTGTGGTCAGTAATATGCAGAATCGCACAACGGCTGCAGCACACAATGGTATAACAGTTATAGCCTGAGGAGCACTTTGTGCTAATAGAAATCATGCACTAAATGTGCTCAATGTGCGCCTTCAGTGAAAACTCATCACACAGCAACATGGGCTGTAAGTTTGGTTTATTATAACAGGGTTTCGGGGTAATGCTCAGATATTTATTTCAAAGCAAAACCGGCTGTTGCATGTGCTTAATATCTATCAGCTGATATGGGATTGTGCTGGGGGCGTGGCTTGTCTTGCATCCTTTGCTTGAGTGACAGCAACTAGGTGATCTGGCTCAGATGCTTGCATTGTCCTGAGGCTTTCTCTCTCCCTCTCGCTGTCTCTCCCTCCTGGTGTTAGTCTTGACTTCATGTGCTGGCCTTGGCCTTCTTCTGCATTTCCAGGAGGTGTCGGATCTCCTGTTCACTGGTGGCCTCCTTGTGCTGGATCAGATCGGCGTGTCCCTTGGTCACTCCCCAGCCTTCCGGGGTGGACATCGAGGGGCATGTGGGACGCCCAGATGCAGGCTGAATCTTCTCCCAATACTCACGGCGGGACCTTCACAAACAAAAGAAGCACATGGTCATAAACCTAACACGATCCTAATTTCTGACTCCGCTATGTCTTAAATGTGACCTGTGTCTGTAGTCATGGCTAAAATGTCTGTGACACACAGCAGAAACATTTTTAAAGATTCTTTAAAGATAGACACATCAGTGCATGTGTCTGTATTCTCAGTGTATTTCACAAAATAGCATGGAGACCCAAAATCTGAGCAATTCAGGCACTGAGGTACAGGGTAAAATCACCAGGTCCCCTTCTGCTTCCCTTACAATAATTGCCACTACCCACCTGGCTCGGACCCAGGGCTTGGTGTGCATCTCTAGGCCACTGCCCCACATTCCATGTTTCTCAGAAGCAGCGGGTTTAAAACCTCTCTCAGCTGCCAGTTCCTCTGCTACAGCGCGGATGTGGTAGGGCTCGAACCCGCAGCAGCCCCCGATGTAGCGGATGCCCACTTTGTATGCCTCCCTGGCGTACTTGTGCATGTCCCATCTGCTCAGGATTCTGGGTTCCAATGCTGCAAATAGGAGCAATAGCATTGTGAAAATATGTGGTTCGGCGTCATTTCTTTATACCCTCTGGAAAAAACTTGCAGCCTGGCTTACCGAAGGGGAACTCAGGCAGGTCAATGAAGCCCTGGCGGTTGCAGTCTGGGGTGTGGAAAGCTAAGGGCTGGACCATGTAGTGAGCTTTGAGTCCAGCACGCTCCACCCCCTCCTTCATGAGCTTCACTGCCTTCACACAGGTCATGGGGTCAAAGTGACAATTGACCCCAACAATCTGGGCTCCTGAGAGAGGCACAGAATGAGGTCAAGAATGCTGCCTGGCTGTCTTCTCCAGAAAGTTAATTCACGTTGAATGGACAAGGGCAGGCTTCGCTTAGATTAGATGAGTCCTTCTCCGTGTAACCTCCAGTGACGTGGCAGGAGAAGTAATTATGAGTCTTTTCTCTAATGAGCATAATTTAATGCAAGTAGGTAAGGTAAGAATGTGTGTAGTATCACAGTGTGTTTTGAATTCTGTGATCCAGTGACTGTGATGTATGGTAGTGCATGTACTTAGCTTCACCATGGGCTGTCTAGTCTGGTTGCACAAGTTAACATCTGGTAGGGCAGGAATAGTGTTATGCTCACACTCACTGGTCTGGGGGTGCTGTTAGCCTGGTCTGACACTGTTGCCCTTTCACCTTGAATGGATACACTTCGGTTCTTTCGTGCTGGAAGTCGCTCTGGATAAGAGCATCTGCTAAATGAATATAATGTAATGTAATGTAAATGACTCTTGGAACATACCAGCCTTGACCAGCCTTACTGCGCAGTCTCCTGGACTGACTCCATTCAGATCTCCCTCAGGTCCGATGCACAACGTGGCTGCGACAGGCTTCCCGCTGGTCTTCAGAACCTGGACGGCCCACTCAGCCTCCTCTGCATGTTCAAAGTACTGCAGGGGACAGAAGTTATGATGTCTTCACTGATGGGGTTTGAGTGATATGATCATCAGAACCTTAAATAGAATGTCATGACTAGCAATTAACTGATGAAACATGATGGGACAACAACAACATTTCCAATGAAGTAAACATATTCATCAACAGCATGTTAATGTAAGCTTTTGTACTGACATCTTTTAGTACATGTTTTAGAAATTTTTTATTTGAAGTGTAAACATGCATTTGGAGTAATACGACTGGCCATTACCATGTTAAAAATCAGCAGAAAAGCATTTGGTCCACAAAACTGAAAAACAGTGATTTTTCCCAAAGCTTCTGATATGCCGTTTTATTAAATATAATCAATGAAATGAAATATAAATCAATTACCCAACACAACAAAATGAAAAATTGGCCATTTCTGACAAAGGAGAGGGTTTATTCTTTTATTTTTGCACTGTGGCCAAGGCAAATTCATTAAATGTGATTAAATGTTATGCAACATGTGCTGAAACCCCCTTACATGAATCCCAATGATTATTTCTGGCACAACAGGTGTTGTATCAGACAATAAATTTCATTTTACCCATTGGTTTCAAGCAGAAAAAAACAGACTTAGATGCTGCTTTAGAGGTTATGTGTTGCTGCTCTGTGAGGTCAAATCTTGCTCTTGACACACTAAACACTCATCCTCACTTATCAGCAGACAAACAAAAATGGTTTTAATGGTTTGGTTTTAATTTTGATTTAATGCATTTCTGAGTTTTCTGAGTGGTGGCTGCAAGGATTCTGCAAGTGTTTTTTATTTTATTTTATTTTTTGCAGGTATCCTGATTTTACAATTTTTACTTTACCTCAGCAATCAAAAAGTCCACGTTCTTCTTGATAAAGACATCCATCTGTTTTTTGAAGATAGACTTCACATCACTCTCGCTCTTGCAGCTCAGGTAGGAGGGTGTCTGGGAGACTCCGCCTGCAACCAAGGCATCACCCTCATTGGCCACCTCCCTGGCAAGGTCACATGCGGCCTCATTGATTTGCTGCCCCTGAGGTCAATACAAATTTTCAAGGCATGATTTATAACAATTAGGTATGATCATAACAGGATTGACATTATGTTAGACGTAGAATATTTGTCACATTTATTATGCATGTTTGAGTTTGGTTATTGTATCTTCATAGTTTGAATCCATACTGTAGGTAGGCCTCATTTAAGACAAGGATTTTGGTTTCTCAGAAAAGAGACTTTATATCACCTCTGTGTCATTCAGGACTTACATTGTAAAACAAATGGGCCCTGTTTAAATCAACTTGGAATGAAAGTAGTACAGCTGTCTTGTGTCTAAATCTTTAGCCCAATCAGAGTGCAGAGAGAAGCGCGTAGTGGTGCACTCACAGTGAGCCGCAGGTTGTTGCCTCTGTTCTCTAGTTTGTCATCACTGGCGTAGAATGTAAAAGTTTGCATGACATTCGACCCGGCTCTCAAGAATTCCCTGTGCAGCTGTCGAACTGACAACCAGGTGGACAAACACACATTTTTATGTTAGGGTCTGCCCAAGCACAATGTCACAAATCTGTTGCGCATTCTTCATGGCACCGACTGATTTTTGAGAACGAAATGATTGGTCGCCTGCTGATGCGCGCAGACCCTCTCACCTGCTTCAGGGTGTGTCACGGTGGCCTCAGGAGTCCAGGGTCCTGCCTTCACATAACCCCTCTTCTCCAGGGCGAACACAAAGCCTCCGTCTCCAATGACAACCTCGCCCGCATTCAGACGCTCAAGAATGCCCTGCAGAGAAGAACTCAGTATTCCGCTCTGCTTCCCTCTGCGCGGCATGTTTCTCATTGGATTACCACAGCGTTTTTCATACTAGTCTAAATATTGTACATTCCCATCTGTTGTTGATTTGAGAGTCAATCTCAACTGCTTGCCATGATTTCAGGCCAAGCGATATTGCATCTGCGCTGCTGTTGCTGGAGCTCAAGGACTCGGATAAGCAATTCATTTATTCACATCCTCATGTGTTCTTCCAGGCCTGACTTGTTCAAGCTGGCTACTTTTATTGGTACAGCAGTGTGTAACTGTAAATTCTCCCATGCAAAAAAGCATTCATTCACCTCCTGAATCCATCTTGAATACCCATACCAGACCTCTATGTTGATAATCATAAATAATTATAATGGTTAACCAAGCTGACAATGACTGAGAAGTAGAATAATTAAAAACTACCACAGATATTAGATATTTCTACTGCATTGTGCATGGCACTGATCTGCACACTACAACTGTATTTTAAAATTACATTAAAAGTTAACAGTGCTGACGACAGTGATTCAAAAACCCTAGGATCTTCACTTTTTTGCAAAGAAAAAGAGTATGCTTTTAGGCCATGAACTGTGGCAAAGAACAACTACAAATTCTGAAGAATAAAAAGACACTGGATAATACATTACCTTTTTCACGGGTGCCATTTCTCCAAATTTCAGAAGTAGCACAAAGCACTATGCAACAGCAAACCCTTTCTGAGACCTGATGCACGTAGTTGTGCACCATCCGTTGGTATTTATTAATGAAACGGAAAATGGGTGGGTCCGATCTCATCCCCAGAAGCTTCTCTGATTGGTAACTATTTGTTTGATGAGGTTTATTAAGTAAACTGTTGGCACTTGGCCCTATTTTAGATGCTCCAGTCAACCTTTAACCTCTTTACCCACCACTGAGCAGGAGAAAACACCTGCCGACTTGTACCTCATACACTGATAGTTCATCATATCAAAACAGAAAAAGGTGAGTACAGTATGACCTTTTTAACATTCATATCATGGAAATTACAGCACAAGGGTCAACCAAATTTGCAGCACATATTTAGGGAACCCACAACCAGGGAGAGAGCCACACAACTATTTCAGCTTGGTTTTAAGAGGAATTCTGTTACCTCCTCTTACCGAGGACTTTGTGTGTTTGGCAAGATTGAATTATTTCCACAAACTCTTGAGTTTTAACCTACTGTAAATTCCTCTGTGTGAATTATATTGGCGGACAGTGAGGAAGTAAACCTCATTTGCTGTTTCTCATGTGAGAAACCTTAGGCCTGAGAAAGAGAATGTGCTCTCTAGTGTTGGCTGCAGACTATATCTACTTAATTTAAACCACATGTTGGTCTAGCATATGCAGAAACTATTTTGAGCACAATAGTAAACGTGAAAGTTTTTCTTCTCAGGTTTGTTATCTAGCTATTGAGCTTAGTGCCCAGCAAAAACTCGAGAGTGCTTACACCATCTTGTTCTTTACATCCTCAAGACATAAATCACTTTCTGGTGTAATCATATTCCTCCACTGAAGGAGCAGACTAAAGAGATGTGATCGTAGACACGAGACTTACTTTAATGCCAAGTGCTATGCTTTCTTACTTTGCACAAACTAGTCAGAATGTAATCAAGTAAAATTAATATCTGTGATGTATTCGTTTTGAGTTTAATTGTAGAAAAGAATGTTAAAAAACTGTGATATGTCATGCATAAAACACATCGTTTTTCTGTCTCCTGTCCTTTAGATTGCACCGCTGTTTTTCAACTACTAGAGAAGCAAATACATACAAATATGCAAAACCAAATCTCACTTATACGTAGAGGCACGCTGTGCTATCAGTACGCATGACCCAATTCTGCCTGTCCTAGACCTCCGGCGGCTCAATAGTTAACCCGTGAGGAAGACTTGACAGGGGAGCGATTGGGTGCTGTTTCCCTGTACTCAATTTGAAGAGGCGAGCCAGGTGGGAGGACCCTTCAACTGTTTACCCTTAGCAATGTGACAGTAGTTACACCGCGTTAGCGTGTAGATTTTGCCTTACTGAGTTAGGTAGGCTTTGAGTCGTGCAGAGTAGTAGCTATTGAATATATTGAACCATGTCTGCAATTCTGAAAGCAATTAACATCCAATTGCGAAGAAATATAAACGCGCATTCATGTTTGTGGCGACTTCCCCAGCGAACCATAAGCTGCACCTCGCAAAAACGTGCAGAGGAGGGGTAAGTCCTCTTACAGTTATACAGTAAATACATCTACTCATATGGATTTCGCACTGTATTCGTTAGCAATAAAATTGCTTTTCCAGCCGTCGTACGAGGCGTATAAGTAACAACCCCGCCACTGAGTTATTTGATCAACTGCTCTACGAAAAAGTTCCAGTGAGTTAGAAAGAAGTAAAAATCACTGCTCTCGATATCTGGTAGTTTTTCCCTGGAGTGCCAGTACCATTTAATGTACAGTACCACTATAAACAACATGTTTATAAACAACGTTAGTTTATGAAGCGACATCCTTTGTACCTTATTATGAAACGTCAACAATGAATCGAAATTTTGACACCATTTTCGAAAGTTTTTTTCATAATCAGGGAATTGATGCATGAAGCTTTCATTTGAAATCTCCCACTTTGCAGTACGCTGTGACATTTTAACATTACATGCTTAAAATGCATTGTTTCATTTTTCATTACGTCATTTCAGTGCTGCAGATGTTGCTCAAAATGGCTTTGAAAGCCCCTAGAAACAGAGAATAAGAAATACAGCTCTTAAAAAAAAATACATGATTTAGTTATTCAGCTGTCTATTCTGACTTCCATACATTCTTTACAGTTTTCGTGTTATAACCCTTTATACAGGTGAATAATTAAGTAATATCTGCTAATACCTTGGCCCTCAAGGAATCCCCCATGTGGTGTCAAATCACACAGCTGCTCTTTCAGTAATGGACATCTCTGCCACTTTGAAGCTGCATGTTTGAACTGATTGGTAAACCTGCCCTGCCTCGCTCCTCCTGCCAGGGACCATGGCGCCACTGTGCTGGGGAAGAGATGGAAGGACACTGCAGAAACGGTGGTCATCGGAGGGGGCTGCGTGGGGGTCAGCCTGGCCTACCACCTGGCCAAAGCTGGCATGAAGGATGTGGTTCTTCTGGAGAAGTCTGAGCTGACGGCTGGCTCTACTTGGCACGCTGTACGTCACTTCGGGCTATCAGTCAAAGCTGATGTGGTTTGGGGTCAAATGTTAGCACTTAGTAGTACTTCAGCATCACAAGTAGACATCAGTTTGGGATTTCACATTATAGCTCCTTATTTGAATCAGTATACATGAGTTAGGGTTGAGATTGACTTCCAGTTAGGCCATATGCACACAGAATTTTTGATACTGATTTGTTTCTCTGTTGCCATTTGGCAAAGTAGTTAAAGACTGACAGCAAGGGTAAATACAGTTAAAATAATCTATGAAGCACACATAATCATGTAAAATAGTGATGAACAAGAAATTGCAGCAAAGAATACAAAGTACATTAAATTATTAAAAAAAAATTTAAAGAACAAATGTCATTAAATGATGCATTTATTGACCACGGAAACTTACCCCCTCATCACAGAAAGGAACCCCTACACTTGAAGCTTAGACCTGATGTTCTGTATGATGTGCTTGAAAGGGTAGTTTCTACTGATGCTACTGACAGGAAGTAGAACTTTCAGGTGCCAGAGAGAGAAAAAATGTACACAGATCTGGAAATTTATAGATCAAGGTTTGTTTACTTGTGCACAGAGAGTGTGATATAATCCACAGAGCTGCAGATGCCAGTGGAGGTTGACAAAGGGCTGGGAAGAAATAAGGTTAGGTTAGGTTAGGTTAAATAAGGAGGTTGGGTGTGGAAAGGTTTTAGATTATAGGGATATACTGTATGTAAGTAAAAGGAAAAGAAACCAGAGTTGGAAAATAGCTTTACTGAGAAACATTTTCTGTTCACCTGCATGATCACTCCTACAGCCCCTGTGTGGTACATAAGAAGGTAGACACTCTGTATACACACAGTAACAAACTTATCAAACAAATTAGTCAGTAAAACAACAAAGTTGCTGACATATTGATCACAGTGTGGTTCTCAGCATTACAATGGAGTTGACGTTCATGCATGAGTTTTTTGTTATGTTTCATTCCACAGGCAGGCTTGACCACGTACTATCACCCAGGCATCAACTTAAAAAAGATCCACTACTACAGCATTAAACTGTATGAGAAGCTGGAAGAGGAGACAGGCCAGGTAAACGGCATGTCAGGAATGACGCAACCAAGCAAAACCCCGAACTCTGCTTAAATCAGATTAGTCGTGTTGAAGGTTGAAATGGTCAAAAGGTCATAGGTTTGCAACATTTGTAAGAGGTGAGAGAAGTCCCATATTTTAGACATTTTTTGACCTCCAATCCCATTAGTCTAAAGCAGAACTTGGCTAAAGCCTGTGATGAATTTCCAGTTTGCTTCTGTGCACTCGGTGTCCAGCTCGGCTGTGACTGTTGGGGCTCTTGCTAGGCTGTAGGTTTCCACCAGCCAGGCAGCGTCCGCATCGCGTCCACTGCGGCCCGAGTGGACGAGATGAAGTACCAGATGACGCGGACACACTGGCATCCCACACCCCAGTTTCTGATCGGACCTGAGAAAGTCCATGAGCTCTTCCCTTTGCTGAACATGAATAAGGTCTGTACAGTATGAACACAGTATGGAGTCCTGAGCATTGGCCATACCTTTTGAGCAGTGTCACACAGCAGCCCTGACAATTCATTTATTTTACATTTTGTACCATTCGGTGTATAAATGATGCTTATTGGGTACCATCTCCAAATAAATACTCAAGCTACATTTTTGACCACTGTTTTGCATAAAGCACAGTAGCTCTGTTTTGCCCCCAGAACATGCAATAGCTGCATGTATCACCATTTTTTTTCTCATTCCATAGAGTTTTTAGTATTCCTCCCACATGCTGCATGCTTTTCTCTTGCCAAACCACAGTAGTGTAGGCACATTTCTGAGCTGATCGCTGAAGTGTGCCTTTGTGTGGGCGCCCCCTTCAGGTGTTGGCTGGGCTCTACAACCCTGGAGACGGGCACATCGATCCCTACTCCCTCACCATGGCCCTCGCAGCGGGCGCGCGCATGTACGGCGCGCAGATATACAACCCGGCGCCCGTCACCGCCCTCACCCCCACATCTGACGGCAAGTGGGACGTCCAGACGCCGCACGGGACCATCCGGGCCAACCGCATCGTCAATGCCACAGGTCTGTGTGTCACGTCACTCTCAGTTTCGAGCGTGGTGAAAGAGGGCGTAGCTACAGCCATCACACAGGGTTACTGAGGAGCAGCATACAAATGGGGTTCACCTTACTGATTTAAATGCCAGCATCGGGCTTCACCAATGACAGCCATGGCAAGGACTGTGAATTGGAATTGGGGCGACTTGCTCCAGTCGGTCAGCATTCCCTAAATGATGGAGCTCTGTAAGGGACCTTTGACCAAAGAGAGGCTCTCTAGCCAAAGAGCAGAGTCACGTTGTGCCAAAGTCTGCCCAGTCCACGCAGTACCAGTTCTGGGAGGATTGTGTTAACCAATCCTACTTTTTTCCCCCGTTGTTTATTGGGCAAAGTGACCTCCCCGCTGTCCTTGTAGTTCAGTGTAAATACATCATTGAGTGTAAACCGGTGGTTGTACTTCTTAAATGTTTCCCTCAGTTACCAGTGCTTTGGTATTTAATGAAAATGCTGTGTTTATAGGAATAACTACTTAGAAAATACTATGACAAGGATTCTGTTCCTCTCAGTCCTGATTTAAGTGTAGAGCATACTAACAGCAGGCTGTAGCAACAACAACAGAGACTATGGACTTGACTGAGGGTTGCTGAAGGTTTTTTTTTGGCAAGCATTTGAATCTGTGTCAGTGAAATTCAAGCAAAGAAGGAATGTTACCAGAATGAAAGAGTTCAGCAGTATTCATCAGTCTCAACAGCTCAATGCTTTTGAAGTGTCAGGTTACAGCAGTCATTTGAGGTGAGGTGCAGGAAAGAGGGCCTTGACGTTTGGCCGTGTACTTATTTCTTGATACCCTGGTACAATTCACATTTGTCCTCCAGTCTGTGTGGTTGGCCTCGGGCCATGTCTCCGACTGTCCTGTACTAGCTCATTCTGGATGCTGAGTTCTCATTGGGACCTTTGACCACAGACAAGTATTACAGCGTAGGTACAGAGTCACAGGGCTTTAGAAGGCTGCCCGTCCTGGGTCATACCAGTTATGGGGGGATTTCGCTGGTAAACACAAAATCTCCCCTTGGATGTTTATCAGGCAAAGTTCAGAAAACTGTCCCAGTTTTGCTGAAGTTAAGTGTCAAATCACAGTGTGTTTGGAAACTGATCAGTGTATGTTTCAGGTCTAAGAGATGTGTATATTTTATTTATAAGGATTTATTTTCAAAATTCCCTGCTTATTTTTAAAAGTTTCTATGAAGTCTTGAAACAGATGTTGTGATTGAGTAACAGTTGTGGCATTTGGTCACCAAATGTACAAAAGTGTTATATTTTTACATATTTGGAAAATTGCCAGAACATAATAGCTCATATACAATAAATACTATAGAAATGAAATCATATCATGAAATTACATAACATCCATTTTAGAGAAATCTTGGGTCTTGGCTACGATTTTAGATTTAGCACACAACAAATGCCCTCATGAACTCATCAAAAGATTTTCATTCAGCTCTATTCTGAACTCACTTGTACAAACGGTATCAAAAGAAAGTTGATGTGTGCAAGGCCATGGATGGCAAGAGCCAGTAAAGTTGACGTTTTCAAAAGTTAAGTGCATGGGCAGTAAAATATACCCTATTTGAGCTACCATCATGAAATATGGCTGGATTATAGATATACATAGGCAGCTCTTTCTGAAATAAAATTGCTGTCACAGACATTTTATGGCTGCCAATTCGTATGGTGGCCCAGTTCCAAGATGCTTGCAAGCTCTAGTTTAAAAGTTTGTAATTATAACGTCTCATTTATATTCATCAAACTAGCTCAAATGAATTGAAAGAGGTTCCTGGGTTGAGTTTGCTGTTAAGTAATGTGCACAGAGACTGTAAATTCATTTGTGTGGGAATCGTTTACTACTGACATAAAGGGGGATTCTTGTCAGTGTTCACAGGGTCTGCAGTCTTCATCAGATGTGCTGTTGCATAACTAACAGTTTCTGCAGCTGTTTCCAAATTCGTGAACATTTTGTCTTGGGTATCTCCAAGGGGTGCGTGACTTTTGTTGGACACGGTTTCCCTATTAATGTGGTGGTGCATTTGCTCTGGCTTAGATTCCTGGTCCAGGAAGTCCAGAAGTGTTGCAGTGTCGGCCTCAGCCAATCCTGGAGCTGCTGTTCACACACGCCTCTGCACAAACTGTTAACATCACCACTGCCGGATCTTTCTGTGGAACAGGGTTTTTTTTTGTTTTAGCTGCAGTGTGATCTTTGCCCCTCTCTCCCAGCAGGGTCGTTCCCCCGTTTTGGGTGATAATGCGTTTGAGAGGATGTAGTACAGTATGTACACTTGACTGCCCACGCGGCAGCGCATTTGCAAAGTGGTCATCAATCAGTGTGAAGTACAAAACCCCCTTAGCGGAATCATCTGTCTAATGAATAGCTGCATTGTTTGATAAGCTAAAAATAAAGATTCCTCGCTATTTTATTGAGCTTTTCCCACTTTTAGCCCCAGTTTGGTATTTTGCAGTTGTGAAGACAGCTGTGATCTTTTCTCCAGGTCCCGCAAATGGAGTAAATTGTGCCCTGAGTTTGCAGTAGATGTGTTTTAAGCCCTCAGAAAGTCACATATGCAACCATAAAAATTTTATAAATATATTGTAAAAGTACACATTTGAAGAATTGGGGGGCGGGGTATTATCGGAAGATTGAGTGATATAGTGATATAAGTCAAATAAATAAATGAATTTATTGCGGGTAGATGAGCTGATGACTGGTAAAATGATTGGTGATGGTGAATGAATGATGAATGAATAATCATTTATCCTGTATGGCATTTAGGAAGTGAAATAGCTCACTAAATTAGATTAGAAGACTTAAGTTACACAGTGTTGAAATCAGCTAAATATAAATTTTGGTTTGTGTAAATGTTCCTGTCCAGCCAACAATGTGTTAACACACCCAGACTAGAGTTTTTTGGCAGCAGCCACCCTGGAATGATGACTGCCTTCATGTTGTTCTGAGAGTCTTTCATAAGTAACTAAAGCATCTGCCTTAAAGATGCTATGCTTGAAAACTCTTGTAAGGAGATTTTGAGTGAATCCTAATTTCAGCTCAGTTAGCTCTCAGGAATTCTGTTCCTGTATGTATGAGTAACTCCCTGGTTAGCAAAAAAGTGGGAAAAGAAAATTTTCTAACCTGTTGTAAGAAGAAACTGTTAAAACAGAGCTGAACAGACACTTCATATTGACTGTGACCATTTCACATTTCCACCTCTATTGCCTTCAGTGATAAAATGTCACATTGCTGCTGGAACCATTCATTCAGCAGTCAAGTGAGTCAGGGAGTCAATGAGTGAGTGGCACTGCTGTTCATAAGGCTGCTTCCTCTGATCACAGTCAAATGTTATACAAAGTCCATTTCTCTCATCTATTTCAGGGCAACCCAACTCAAAGCTTTACACTTTCAGTGCTTTTTTCTGTGGAACGTTATGTGATCCTTTGAAATTTTGCTTGCATTTTCAAGCAAGGAGCCATACTTCCCTAGAAATTGCATGAGTTACATGAAGGTACAGTTTGTGGGTCATGCTTTTGCATGGAGTTGGATGTTGGATGTTGACAGTTGACTGACATGTCTCCCATGTCTCCATAAATAGCTAGTCTGTGAAAGGTGATCCTGAGGTGCTTGCGTAGCATTCTGGGAGCTAAGAGAGTCTCCCTCTCATCATGGGTATCCATGTAGGTCACTGAGGAACAGCTGTTGCCTCACAGGTTACTGGAGGCCAGTAGCTAGAAACAAGGCCACCACAATTCCTGTCAGAGGTTTCCTTCACATGATTCGGGTGTGTCTTAAGATGCTGGTCACCATATCAGATATCACAGTCAGTGGCAAACCAGGAGACGGCTGAGGGTCATGTTTCTTGGCTCAACTCTTAGTTCAAGGCATTCTTACTTGTTGTATTTCCATACAAGTTACAGTAAGGACACAAGATTAAAGTGTGCTTAAGAAAATTGAATATGTCCATCATTATTGCATTTAAACTTTCAGCAAGAGATAAAGGTGGTCAGAAAGTGAACTTTACTGAGTGCTGATTTCATTTGAAGAAAATTAGTTTGTAATAGAGAGCAAAATTTGAAATTGGGTTTGACAATACTGTATTAATTTTCTGTTGAGCATGGCATTGTTTTTAGAAAATGTATGTGACATATTATCTGGACTGGTAGATTGCAGGAACTTGGTTACGTATCTTCATGAAGTTCCTGAGATCTGATAGCAACTGTTCACTTTTGTAGCACAAAAGAAAGTTTGTTGGGAAAATTTAAATGCGGCCAGCTGTTGTTGTCACAGTGTATCGTGCTCCTACACAATTTATGGGCAGAGATAGGGGGTGTGTACCATACGTGGCTGCTCTTTTGCTGCAAACTGGACCCTTTCGACAAAATGACACTCTGTTCATCCCGATGCTATTTTTACAGATGCTCATGAATGTCGCTTGTGTGTTTTGCACTATAGTAGACTGAAACTACCCATCTACAGCATGACTGCTTGTCCCAGTTTGTGTCTCTTTTGGTGTTTTACTCTTAAGAATATAAATGGGATAAAAATGCAATGAAGAAATTTGTGGGGTGTTAAACAAAGAAAAATGAGGCAAAGATGGCATCAGTTCAGTAAAGCACAGTGAAAATTGATATACTGAAGGAAGACCTCAGATTTGCTTACTGCATGGCAGAAATAGCATATGTCAACAACTGTACCAAGTGGTATTTATCTCAGTAGCCACAACTGGTTCCTGCAGGTCAAAGCTAGTCTTAAAGGCAAACAGCTGTAGTCCCATGGTCTTAGCGAAAGGGCTACATGTTTTTTGTTGTGAAGAGAAATATTTGCTGTCTGGCTTTTAATATGGAAAGGCTGCAAGGACAGTGAGGAGCTGTTTATTCACTGTGTACAACATGTACAAATGTTCCCAAAAAACAAAAAGGAAATGAACATTTTGGATGACTGATGCCATCTTCTGTGGTTCCTAAATCTTAATGGCTTTAGTTAGATAGCAGCTGCCCTATTTACCATTTCAGCACCTTCATTGCGGTAATGAACAGTTTTGGCCACAGTCTGATAGTGGACTGGGCTAGAAATACATTTCCAACATTAATGGGGATGAGCTCATGTTATTATTTATTTGCTTATGGGCTGAAAATATGACGTAAAATGAATTTTTGCAACAATAAATCTGTAAACTAAAGAATATGCCATATTTAACAAAAAACTGAAATTTTTTCTCTTTTATAAAGGTTTCAAAAATTTGTAATGAACTCTAAATGTATTTTCCCAAAGTACTTAAGAGGAAAAGTGCTAAAAAGAGATTTTTTTCATTGTTGTTTAACATTTAGTATACATGTCAAATGGTAGTTATATGTTTCTTTAACAGTCCTTTACTATATAATATTTCATACCTTTATCAATATCTGTTCATAAATGTTCAAAATTTTAAAATTCTGTATATAGAATAAATTGTCCTGTTGCATAACGTTTACGTAATAGTTTATGCAGCTGTTCACAAATTCCTGCACATTTTGTCTGGTCCTGAACAGTCTGAACAATGTGGTCTGTTCATTTTTTTTCCACAAGTCCGCAATTTTTAAAAAAAATTTCAGTCACAGCTGAGCACGTGATGGGGCTTACAAATAAAACAATGTAACATTTACTTTAAATTCATTACTCAAAGGACAAAGCCCCCCAGCAGTCATGTTGAATACACCCCAAGGTATGGAGGTCTACAGTACAGGTCTGCTGTACCCTACATGCTAATCTGCAAAACCTTAACGTCATGTCGCTCGTCTTATCAAATGCTTATGTCCTTCCCCAACCCCTAGCCGGCTTTATTTTTAGCATTCGTGGCTGTGAAGTGTTGACTTTCAGTGAATCACAACCTCAAGGTTCCACAGTGACTGGAAGTTATGCAACACCTCACAAACTATGTAGCACAGTGTGTGTTTCTTAGCCTGCAAGGTGTGAGTAAATAAGCAAATGTGATGAGAGCAAAGTATGAGCTCCCATGCATACGGGTTCTTATGTTCAATAATACATCACCAAAGAAAAGACTGTGAGCAGGAGTTCAGACACCTAAAGCCTACTCATGTTGCTATCGCTGGTGTGTGTCTAGGACTGGGTAAGAGCCGGTGAGAAAGGCGTCCAACCATCTGTTAGATCACTGCTGAATGAAAATGAGGTGTCTTGCACCCCGGGGGTTAGAAGAGCATGCCCAAGGTTGAAAAACTCGCAGTGCATGTTTCTCTGCCTCTCGGATGAACATGGGCTGCAACCCCCCTCCTTGCCCATTTCCTGTTTGGTGTACGCTCCTCTTTCAGCACAATTCGTCTAAGACCCATCAGAATGCCCTGGTCAGAAGTGACAGCCGCATAAGGTGTGTCAACATTAGTCCAATCTATAGATCTAAACATGTTCATAGGAAGGGGGGGGGGGGGGGTGTAGAGCTGAATCGCTCTATTCTTAACTTTGTTTTCTTGGCACTCTTGGTTCTCCCATGCGGTGGAAAATAAGCAGGATATAATTGCTGTTTTCTAAGATTGTGAGTGGCTCTCCAGGCCACTGCTTACTTTCCTGAGGTTAACCATTTGAGCCTCACAGCCCCTACTGCACAGCACTGAAGAATTAGATTGCTTTCTAAGCCTGCCCAGTAATTTATGGATACTTAATGTTGCTTCATTGTCTCTGTCTTTTGTATTTATTGTATTGGATGTCAGGTTTCTGGGCCCGGGAAGTGGGGAAAATGATTGGCTTTGAGCACCCCACCATCCCTGTCCATCACCAGTACGTAGTGACAGCGACGGTGCCAGAGGTGAAGGCCCTGAAAACTGAGCTGCCTGTGATCCGGGACCTGGAGGGCTCGTATTACCTGCGGCAAGAGCGGGACGGCCTGCTCTTCGGACCGTACGAGAAGGAGGACAAGATGGTGCTGCAGGACTCCTGGGTCAGAGATGGAGTACCTCCAGGTACGGAGTCCAGATATCCCCAAAATATACCACTGGCCCTGGAGAGTACATGCAGCTAGGCTGTTCCACTATCACTCTGTGTCACTGTAAGGAATATGTAAGTCAACAGTTATGCTCACATTCATATGTGCTATATGTGCAGAGTGCTATGAATACCTATTAACGGAGACAGCTGTGAGTGTGTATTCCCATTTGAAAACCCTGTTGATTTTGTGTGAGGGCTGATTGAATGATCATCACTGTAGGCTTTGGGAAGGAGCTGTTTGAGTCAGATCTGGACAGGATCATGGAGCACGTTGAGTTCGCCATGGAGATGGTGCCTGTCCTGAAGAACGCTGACATCATCAACATTGTGTCCGGCCCCATCACATACACCCCAGACCTCCTGCCGATGGTGGGACCTCACCAGGGTGTCCGCAACTACTGGACGGCCATCGGCTTTGGGTGACTGCTAAAGACCTTCAATGCATCCAAGAAATACAATATTATACTGTATGTATTTAGCCAGCAGACACCCTAACCTAGCATAAATATCATCCACTTAGTGTTTCATAGTTGAATCTGCTCCACCAATAAGCACATCACCTGTGTTCATTAATGGTTTTAAAAGTAAAATATGCCAAAAAAGCACACAAGAAAGAATATTTAAGTGCGAATCCTGTTGGGGTTGGGTGTCTACTCATTCATTGCAGTCCCCACTGTATAATACTAATGACTGCTATAGTAATTAATACTAGTTGATCTGAGTGGGTGTCTGGTGTAAGACCCACTGTGATTGGCTGATGTCAGTCGGTGTGTCACACAGGTATGGAGTGATCCACGCAGGAGGGATGGGCAAGTTCCTGAGCGACTGGATCATGAATGGGGAGCCTCCTTTCGACTTGATTGAGTGTGACCCCAACCGCTACTCCAAGTGGACCACGGTGCCCTTCATGTGCGCCAAGGCCAGGGAGTCCTACGGTTTCAACAACGTCGGTAAGGCAGCGGAGGTGTAACTCTACACCACGAGTCAAGACGGTGGGGTGGGTTCTACAGGGAGAGACAGCAGACAGCCCCCAATCGCAGCTTGTTGCAGTCTCCAGCTCCTAAAATGCGAAAGGGAAGTTCAAAGCAGTGGTGCATCGCAAAATCCTACCCCACAAAGTTGAGAAGAGGGCAGGTGGAAGTTTTAGTTTTGCTGACCATGTTGATTGTCCCTTACTGAATGGTATACAGCTGCTGTAGGCCAATGTAAATTTCAGCTTGTACATCCAAGCTTTTTTCTCCAGTCCTACATTTGCTGTGTCAGAGTGCTTCTTAAATTAGAATTTCTCTTGTTACATTAACCAGGGACTCATTCTCTGCATGGACCCATTCTCTCACTATATTAACCAGAGACATCGTTAGGATTTGAAAACATCTGGGGCTAAGCCCATGTTCCGTGATTTTGGTGGTGATCGCAAACATTAACAAGGGGATAAGCTAATGTTATTATTTATTTGCTTATGGACTGAAAATATGACGTAAAATGAATTTTTACAACAATAAATTTGTAAACTAAAGAATATGCCATATTTAAGAAAAAAATGACATTTTTTCTCTTTTATAAAGGTTTCAAAAATTTGTAATGAACTCTAAATGCATTTTCCCAAAGTATTTAAGAGGAAAAGTGCTAAAAAGAGATTTTTTTCCATTGTTGTTTAACATTTAGTATACATGTCAAATGGTAATTATCTTTTTATTTAACATTCCTTTACTATATAATATTTCATACCTTTATCAATATCTGTTCAGTCTTGGTTAGTAAATAATGCGCTGATTCTGTTCTGCCCACATATGGTACAACCCCCTTCTCCACATCCCTTGTGTGTTCATCCCATGTATCAGTGGTTCAGACTGGTTCAAACCTGTCAGGAAGCCATTGGATTTGGCCAGGCAGAGAATGTATGCCAGAATCAGAATTCCACTGCATCAACCCAAACAACAAAGTCGAATGTTGGTCAGATTAGTCAATCGAATCTCCCCTGTTTCCCCCTTGTCAAAGGTGTGCACTGTATGGGGAGTGAGTGACCCACACTCTGTGTTTTTTCTCCCCTCTTCCAGTGGGGTATCCAAAGGAGGAGCGCTTTGCAGGCCGTCCCACACACAGGGTGAGTGGGGTGTACGACCTTCTCAAATCCAAAGCCTCCATGGGCTTCCATGCCGGCTGGGAGCAGCCCCACTGGTTCTACAAACCTGGAGACAATGTGGGATACAAGTGAGTGACACCCTCCAGCCTGGGAGCCTTAACTTAAGGCTAGGATGTATGAACTGCTGCACATAGGTGTCATAGACCTGGCTCAGATACTGGAAGCAAATTCACATCAAGGTGAAATCAGTGTCCCTCAGGCACAAAAATATTAGTACCATGTTTGTTATGGTCATTTAGATGTTGAGTAAAGTTTGACTTAATCTCACCCATAATCTCAGGTGTACCAGACAAATATACTGTGTAATCTTGAGCTGTGTATGGTGGTTAATGTAAACTCTAAGAAGACATTGAAATGACAAAGTTAATACAGGCAGTTACTTTTCTGATGATTGGTCAATATCTATTTCAGCATAAAGGGCATTCAGCTATTTCAGCGCCCATTCTCAGTGTAGAGTTACTGGAGCGAAGGGTCTGAATAGTATGTGTAGGCCGCTGTGGTTGGGCTGCTGTCCACACAGGACTGTGTGTTCCCTCAGTGAGGGAGGGGGGAAATTGGTCTGCCTATGTTACTCCAGTAGTCTTGGCTACATTTCCTCATGCAGGCTTAATAAAAACTATAAGACAGACAACTTCCCAAAGGACGTTGTGAAGCAATGCAGTCATTGAATGGGTTCCTGAAACAAAAGATGAAGTGTTCCCAAAATTATTGCCACCTTTTGGACACATCATATTGGTCATTATAGTTTCATTTGCTGTTTCTTGCATTGCTTAATATGGAATGAAATCATATTTGGATATGCGTGTCCTGTCAGTGAACAGCTGGCAACCCCATTTCAAACATCTTGTACAGTACCTTGTGAACATGGTGTTTCTCTTTGCTGGCCAGGCCCAGTTTCCGGCGGACTAACTGGTTTGAACCGGTCGGGAGGGAGTGCAAGCTGGTGATGGAGAAGGTCGGGGTCATTGATCTGACACCCTTTGGGAAGTTCATGGTCAAGGGGAAGGACTCTGTTAAGCTGCTCGACCGTCTCTTTGCCAACGTCATGCCAAAGGTGAGCACATACACTAGTCTACCTGCACTGCTCCCAGAAATGACATAAAAGTTCCTCACTATCAATATATTTCTGTCAGTTCATTTACATTTAAATAATGTAGTCCCTTCTCAAAAGTACAGCTTTCACAACCTCTAACCCAGGGCAACACGTATAGGTTATGTTTTCATATTGTATCATTTTGGTGAATTACTGAAGAGATTCAGCTGATGTACCATATTCAAGGCACAGTAAAGCCCCAGCCAAGATCCAACACTGTAACTTTTTGGTTATTAGTCCTGTTCCCTCATGTCAAGACTGACACCCATATTCAGCTTCTCTTTTACTGAAATAATTAGGTTATGATAGGATATGATACGTTAGGACACAATTTATTCACTGTGTTGTGTTGTGTGACTAGGGTAAACCACTGAAATGATGCTGACAGGTGATGATACCAGTGAAAGCAAAAAGGTGTGTGAAACTTGCTCTGACCCTTTACATCAGTTAAACCACCTGTCGTGACTGTGCCTTCTTCCAGGTTGGCTTGACCAACATCAGCCACATGTTGACCCCTACAGGAAGAGTGTATGCAGAGGTAACCGTAACCCAGCTGGCCCCGGGAGAGTTCCTCCTGATCACCGGGTCTGGGTCCGAGCTCCACGACCTTAGGTCAGTCCTTGTGGATGTAAAATCGTGTGAAAGCATGTGCATACAGTTCCATTCGGCTCGTTTCAGCTCGATAAATAAGTGTCTGACCAGTGTCTGAGCAGTATGACACAACTGTGAGAGAATCCCACTCATTGGAATGTATTAGATGGAGGTACAAAGCTCTGCAGTTGCTTCTCCTCTATCCCTCTCTCTTCCTCTGTTCCCCTGTCCCCCTATCTGATCCATTCTCCGCCCGCCCCCAGGGTAGCTTTGCGTGATATCATTGAAGTTCATGCAGCAGACAGATACCAGCCCCCTCTGAACAGCTGTGCCACTGCATCTGCTCCCCTCTTCTGCTCCAATAGCTGGGGCTTTCCGACACAGTGTGATAAAAACCGAAATCCCTCCAGCATTTTAATCGGTTTGCTCAGCATCGCATTGTCAGCCTTGCAGTGTCACATCGCCCTCTGTTGGCTGTGAACAGTACTTCAAGTGCAGCAGTCAGCTGCAGTGGGAGACAATTACCCTGCGGCCTGGGCTCTAGGATGTGCTTTCTTTGTCCCAGGTGGATTGAAAGGGAAGCGGCAGAAGGCGGTTATGATGTGGATATCACCAATGTAACAGAGGACATTGGGGTGTTGGGCGTAGCGGGACCCAGTAGCAGGAAAGTCCTTCAGAAGCTGACAGATGAAGACATGAGTGATGCTGCCTTCAAATTCCTCCACTGCAAATCCATCAAAGTGGCAGGGGTTCCTTTGAGAGCCATCAGGATATCTTACACAGGTGGGATGGGAATATACAACAACAATATGTGCCTAAAATGACAAATTCATAGACACACATCCATCTTGCCAGAACCATGTGTGTTTCTACATGTGCATGAGTCCATAACTGTCTGAGAGTGTAAGAATTATGTCTAACACTTGTCTAGTAATAATAATGATACTAACAGCTGCAACAACAAAAACAGTATTATTGTTATTGTTATTGTTGTAGATGATGTTGCTGTTGGTGTTAACACTTTTTTTTATATATATATATTTTCTTTCTTAAATTCTTGTGTTTTCTTGTGTTTTACTCTTAACGGCATTTATAAGTGGAAGGCAAAGGAAGAATTTCATTGTACAGGGAACTTGTTTCTTTACTGTGCATATGACAATAAACTTTGAACTTTGAACTGATAATCATAACAATAACATTAGGAGTAGTGGTACATTACTGTTCCTGTCTGTGATTATTTTTTTTTTATGTGTGTGACTGTACATGACCGTGGTTTTGTCTGTGCCTCTGACTGCGTGCCGCTGACCGTGTCTGTGATCCAGGGGAGCTGGGCTGGGAGCTGTACATGGACATGAAGGACATGGCCGCCGTGTACCAGGCCATCATGGAGGCCGGGCAGAAGGAGGGCATTGACAACTTTGGCACCTACGCCATGGCTTCCCTGAGGCTGGAGAAGGGCTTCCGAGGCTGGGGGGCGGAGGTGAGAGGACGGCTTCACAGGCTACGCTCCCTCCAGGGCTGGCGACCGTGTTGTCCTCCATTCAGTGATGGCACTTACCGCACTGCCCATTCAGAGTGAACACAGACTGCTGCCCTTGCCCTTGCACACTGTGGCCATGTAAAGCTGAGCAGCTGCCTGCATGAGGTGTGACTAAGGAAAAATATAGTTTCCACTCTCCCCAGTTTAAGTGAAGCTGTTATGGAGATGCATTATTGCATGTCTTTCCCAGTAAATTACGGAAATTTGAATAATGGGAATTGACAGTTTAGCCTGATGCAACAACAGAACAGGGATAAAAGAAAAATTCAGCAGGTTACGTGTTTTTTAGTATTTAGAATTATCAGGTCTTATTAGATACTGTTTACCGTAGCTGTACTATGATGTGTATTTTTAAAACTTATTCATAAATGCATAATATAGAAGTTACGTATTACCCTTAGAAACAATATTCATGTCTTGCGTCTTTAATAACATATATGTATTTCAGTAGAATGCATGCATTTCATGTTGTGAGCCGTAGCTAAATAAGCATTATGACACATTTAAAGTGTCGAAAATAGTGAACATCGGTGAATGTCATGAAAAGCAGAAGCCAAAGTGATATTTTTTGTCAAAAAAATGGGGGGAGGGAAACTAAACCCAGTGTTGCAAACATATAGTTTCAATAGTGTGATCTTAGTGATGTTTCATTTGTATCCTGGGGCAACAGAGTGACAAAGAGGTAGCAGTGAGTATAGTGGTAAAGAGCAGGGCTTGTAACAAAAAAGTTGCCAGCTCAATCCCTCGGGGTGCTACTGCTGTATTCTTGCACAATTTACTCTAAGTAAAATGTAAGGTAAGCCATACTTGACTAAGGATTATCATATGGGGAATGCTCCTGGTTTTTAGTCTCTGAACCATGTCCTCTACACAGATGAACTGCGATACCAACCCCTTGGAAGCTGGCTTGGACTACTTCATCAAATTAAATAAGGTAATGTTTCTTTCCTCTTTATGATTACATTGTGTGTTTTTCATGCAGCATTGCCTTGTTTTGTTGAGTATCTGGAAATAGGGCTTGAGACTGTTGTGGCATTTTCCTTTGGGCCTCTAGGAGGTGCTGCTGCACACTTCACGCAGAGGAACCAGGTTTGGCATCTCTGTTTCTGTTCTGCCCTGAACTCTGCTAAACTGTGTGTTATGTTGTAAGGCTGGTTCACAAATGGCTGGTAGTTTATCAAATAAAGTAATTATCTTAAATTCTTTACTTGTAAAAAAAAGCCACAAAACAACAGCACACAAATACCCAACGATTTCTACGTTCATATATTAATCTGTGTGAACCAAGAGCAAGAATGATTCAGGAAGTTTGTGAAACAAGCATAATGTCACTGATTTTAAACAATTCAAAGATTCCTCATCATACACAGTTGCACACACATACAGCTACACAGTTATACACACAAGCACACACACACACACACACACACAACTCGTCAATACAGTGACAGACAGTGCCTTGACTGTGGCACTGTAGGTCCTAAGCACCCTTTAGGGGAGTCACTGCTATTTATAGCAACCTTGAGCTAATTTGTCCTTTGCACAAAGTCTGCGTTATCCTTAACAGACTTTAACACCTACTAATGTCAGAAAGTAAGTAGCATTGCATGGTTTGGATGTAAATAAATTATGGAAAATCATGTATATTATAAGCTATTTGAATGAATGACTTTGTTACATAACTAGCAGAACCAAGTTATCGAAGTGGTAGCGGAACAGATGAGCTGAAATCTGGCTGAAGGGCAAAACAGCAGGCTCTAAATCAAGACTTCGGTGTGGTGACTGTCGTGCTCCTGAGGAAAATAAATATATTTAGAGAAAGAGTCACCCAAAGGTCAGTCATCAGGACAGAGGAAAATCAGTCAAGGTCTCCACAAAGCACAGACAGGCCTCTGTGGAAAAAGATGTAGGGAACCGGAATCCAAGCGCTAGACACTGCCAAAACCTTCCATGCTGTACTGGGAAGCATCATGTAAGTGACTAATAAAACCCCTCTGGACACAACCGCTGAGTAGTTCAGTTCACCCACAAAGATTTGTGACCAGTGGCTACGTGGTATGTTTCTATGAAGGGATTTGCACACTGAATCCAGTGCAGTCACCGTTTATCCTTTATTCGATTATTTATTCAGCAGATGGCTTTATAATTGGTGCCTTATAGAGAATCAGAAAGTATTAATATTGTCAGTGGATCAAGGCATGTTCCTCTCAGAAGAAAAGAAACATAAACCACTTATGAGACAGGGGCTAAAAGCAATAGAGAAAGCAGGTGCGCGAAGCCATTTAAGTATGGCTGGGGGAGACCTGACACTGCCCCAGGGTGCAGGAATCTGGTGAAACGCTTTCACATGCACGCCCTTCCTTTTCCCAGCCCGCAGACTTCATAGGGAAGAAGGCCCTGCAGGAGATCAAGGCAAACGGGCTGAAGCGCAAGCTGGCCTACCTCACCATGGACACCGAGGACATCGACCCCGAGGGCAACGAGACCATCTGGCACAAGGGCAAGGTGTGTTCCTGAAGATCTGAAGGGGCGGAACTGAAGAAGGACATTCAAGCTCAAGTGTTCAAATATAAAGCAGTCTTTGTGTGATTACAGTAACCCCATTTTTGCTGGCAGGATGTCTGTAGTGATATGCACCTTTTCACATACCCAAATCAAATGTGAATGCTAGATCACATATTATGATGCCTTATACAGTATGGCAATAATAATAACATCACTGTGGTGATAGTCTAACACTGGCCCAGTTTAGTCGACTCGCATAGATTTAAAATCTGAATAGGTGGCATGATTGTAAATATTGTATGAGTCAGGTCTTGCTGTAAATCATTTTTATATTTTGCTCTTTGCCAATATAAACAGTATTACACAAGCTAACTGCTGAATCCTCTCACTTGTTTGGTTCAGGTGGTTGGCAACACAACCTCGGGGGCCTACAGCTACACCACTCAGCAGAGCTTGGCCTTCGGATACCTGCCAGTTGAGCTGGCCTCCGTGGGCCAGAAGGTGGAGGTGGAGCTTCTGGGCAGGAAGTACACTGCCATGGTGGTCCAGGAGCCTCTGGTCCTGACGGAACCGACCAGAACTCGGCTGCAGAAGAAAGCGAAGAGGACGTCGTAGTGAGGCCCGCGGCAGGCCGGATCCTGGGTCAGCTGACCCTTGTGCACCCCACACCAGCACACCGGAAGAGGGCAAAAAAAAAAAGCAGACTGATAAGCTCTAACTGTCACAGAATCAACCTCCACTTCTTGTTGGTGGCCTGGCTGTGGAAGAGGTGAAAGGAAGGGAATGGTGACAACAGCATTCGCCCAATACATTTTAGAGTGTAGGAACAAGGGAAAAGCACCGGGCATGCTCTGAAAACCAACATTTAAACATCTGTGACATCTGTGCTGTCTTTTTAAAACATACAGTATGGCAGAAATAATGCCATCTGTAAATTCCATTAAATGTCTTACCAATTGGGGTTACATTACAAATAGCCACCTCAGTAAGGTTGTTTTTGCACCTGCCACATTGAACGGTGCTGGACTTTTATCTGCTTTGATTATTAATGCACTATGTACTAGTACTTGTGTACTTGAGCCAATACATGGTAAATGCTTTTGCATAGTTTTTAACTGAGGCAGGCGCAAGGTAATTATCAATGATGAAAAGCTCAGGGAGAAAGAAATCTCATTACTATAAATATAAATCTGGAGGAACACATGTAAACAGTATTTTGTTAAGATTGCTTCCTGCAACATTGCATTTTGTTTCACCCATGTCATTTGCTGTATGCTTTCACTGTGGTAAATAAAGGGCAATGATATGGCTTTGTGTCGTTTTTAAACGTGTCACATTGTTGTCAGTTTTTCCCCTGTGCTGAACACTGTGATGTAATGATCAGGGCAATGGGTTGTGTGTTTGAATCGTTGATTGTTCAAATACTCACTAAAGCATTGCCTCGGTTTAGTCTGCAAATTTAGCCATACAAATGAATTTATCCTGAACTACTGCATAGACGTCTGTCTGGTGCATAAAGTTCTCTACAGACTGCTACACTTTTTTGCCTTGTTTCCTCTCTATTTGCTTGTCATCACTTTTTAAATGGAATGGGGAGACATGCACAGCTTTTATGGATAACATTTTTATGAAGAATACATATGGTCCTTGAGGATAAATGATGTCTGCAGTGGCATATTGTGATATTGTGCACTAATTTGGAACAACAAAGGAGGATAGCAAGACTTCAAAAGTACAATGTCGGTCATGTTTCTGTTTAAGAAACTGGTTCATAATATTTTGGTTACATGTGAAATTACAGCACCAAGATGACTAGTGCATCATTTTAGACCAGAATAGCCCATAGGTGAACCTTGCCCATGTGCAATTTTCCCATAGTTGGCCATTTTTAGCATTTTTCTTTCCCAATTTTGAATCTGTGTTTTACCTTAATTCTGCTTAGAGCTTTTAATAATGTGAATTAGTCTTTTCTTTTTTCTTACTGGATTGTTTTCACTTAGATTCAGATGTTATCGAAGAAAAACAGCCTAAATCCTAAAATTAAACCGAAGGTCTTTGATTAACCCATGCTTTAGTTGTGATTTTTTGAACTCCGGCATAACATTGGACAGATAATTACATTACAAAATCATTATATGGTTGTTATTGTACTGTTTGCATTTAATGGTATGTTTTCCATTGTCGCGAAAGTTAGTGGTTTACTAAAAAGCAGAAGAAAAACAATACAGTGAAGAGTAGCTGCAGTATTTCAATTTCCACACGACAGTAATTTGAGTCTTTGCTGCCGATAGACTCCATGGCGGCGTTCTACCAAATTTGACAGTCAAGTAGCCTCTACTGCGCCCTCCGGAAACTGAGTTTATATTGCTGGCGACTGGTTAAAAAAACCCCGATTAGCTTTCACAATCACATGACTGAGTCTCATTTCATTGGTCAGAGTCTCTGGATTTAAAGATGTAGCCTGATAATTTGCTGAACAAATACAGAACAATCGGCTGAAGAGTGTCGTAAACCAGTGGTAATTGCTGGAGTAGTGTTACAGACGTTTACTGGTCTTCAGATGTGCATATCTTACAACTGAGCGATTGTTATTGTGGAAGCTGGAGTGACTGTATCTTTAAATTGCGGGAAACTGTCATAGGTTTTAACCAGCTACTTCCTAGTTTGTTTCAGTTCAAGTGAAGAAGGCGGGGACTAAGAATGGTTCATGTGAAGTCTGTTTGTTTCATAGCGGTAGGAATTGTTTTGGTGTCGTATATTTCCATTTTAGAGGCAAATGAACCTGTCAGGAAGCCACCTCACGTTGTGTTTATTTTGGCTGACGATTACGGCTGGAACGATGTGGGCTATCACGGATCTGAAATCAAAACCCCGAACCTTGACAAACTTTCCTCTCAGGGAGTCAGATTGGAGAATTATTACGTCCAGCCACTATGTACACCGTCCAGAAACCAACTCATGACCGGCAGATACCAGGTGGGTGTCAGGTGATATTTGACTTAGCAGAGCGAATCAGCTTCGTCGCTCATCTGACAGTGTTGTAAACGAGACTTACCTCCGCCAAAGTTCTGGAGTGGCAATGATGGTATGTTAAGCGGTCTCTGTCTCTCTCCCTCATTTTAGATCCACACAGGCATGCAACATCAGATTATCTGGCCGTGTCAGCCTTACTGCGTGCCCTTGCAAGAGAAACTGCTGCCCCAGCTGATGAGAGAAGCAGGCTATGCCACACACATGGTGGGCAAGTGGCACTTGGGCATGTATAAGAAAGACTGCCTGCCAACCCGGAGGGGATTTGACTCCTATTTCGGTAAATTCTGGACTCAAACTTGATTCACAGCCTTGGTCCTGGGGGTCTGAAGTTTGGTAGAATTATCTGACTTTCTATCGCTAACAGTTTCGCTTTTATCGCGAACAGTGAGGAAATAGGTTATCGGGTTGGTACTTGCTGCTGCGGGAAATTTCAGTTCTCCCATATCCCATAGAGATTTTTGGAAGGGAAATTGGTTGATTGAATGTATCAGCTATATTGTACAGCCTTAGATAATTATTAAGTACCTTTCCTAAATGGAGGCTGCTGTCCACAGTGAATAAGCCTTAAGAACAACATCAAACATAAAGATAATCATAGACTCTAGAATGAAATATTACACATAAAATTTGGGGGAATTCCAATTTTCCTAACAAAGGAATAATAATTGTAACAATTAACTGCCAAGATTCAAAATCTTGGCTCAGCTGACCAACTGGCAAAAAATGAGGTGGCCTGTAATAAAAAATATGTAAAAATGAAGTATTTTAATGGACAGCTATGAATAAGGTAGGATGAAGGCAGTAAATGAGGGCTGAATTGTCACATAACATATGGAAAGTGTAACTTGGCGTGATTTAAAGAAATCTGTCTTTGGTACTAGTGCAAATTGTGTGCAGATTTTTTGTTCTCTCAAGTAGGCCTGAGAGTGTCTGTCTGTACTAAGTCTGACGGTGCGTTCCCAGGCTACCTCACGGGAAGTGAAGACTACTTCAGTCATGTACGCTGCTGCTTTGTCCCCCCGGCAAACCAGTCCCACTGTGCTCTGGACCTCCGAGATGGAGAGGAGGTAGCTACTGGGTTTTCTGGGCAATATTCCACCCACCTGTTCACGGAGAGAGCCACCCGCATCATCGCAAAACACGATCCACAAAAGGTAACTGAAGCCTGTCTCCAGGTACATCAGAGTGCCATGCAGTTTGTTCCAATTCAGTATTTTTATTCACTGGACCTCAGACCATGTTCGAATCTACAGTTTACAACATGTAAAATACATTTGAGTCTTTAGTTGAAACCTATTGAGAGATTGTTGAAAAATATGTTTTTTACGCTAATATTGCTAATAATGATAAATGAAACTAGTCATGCTTTCAGTATGTTCTATGGCTGAATTGCTTCTGAAGGCTACATATGGGGTTTGTAAAGTACTATAATGACACCATATCTATCCATTCTAGTAGTTTCTGTCATCCTTTGTTCTATATGCTTGTTTATTCCATTGACATTGTTGCCCTGTTGGAGGCCACACTTCCATATTTAAGGTCTGTCTGTGGTACTCTGGCCTGACTTCAGGGACTCAGCGGTCAGCTAGGGTGAATTTCTCTGGATGGTGCTTGCACTGACCTGTTGCCCTGTCTGTCAGCCCCTGTTCCTGTACGTGGCCCTGCAGGCTGTCCACGCTCCCCTGCAGGTACCGCAGCATTATGTGGAGCCCTACGGGTTCATCAGCGACGCCCATCGCAGGCAGTACGCGGGCATGGTGTCGGCGATGGACGAGGCGGTGGGCAACATCACCCGGGCGCTGCAGGACAGCGGGATGTGGGGCAACACCGTGCTGGTCTTCTCCACAGGTAGGGCACTCGACACAGCACTGCCCACCTGGGCAACACCTCCTTTTCCACAGGGAACGTGGGAGCAACACCCCTCTGCACTCAGCCACTGCCACAGGATTCATTAGTTTGGTGTGCAGCTCTGTGCTTCTGTTTTTCAGGGACAGAACCCACTGATTACCGGTATGTTAGTTACATGACAGATGTGGCACGGGTCAACAGTTCACTTATCTGGTAAGATCTGCTGGGATTAGCATCTGTCCAGCGTTGTTAATGGGTCTTGAGCCCTTCTCCTTTTTAATTTAGAAAATTAAAAATGGATGTCCAAATATAAAGCTTAGAGACTGATTGCAATATCGACCTGTAGCATTAATTATGGAGGATGTTTTCACTAATTGGAAACTGAGAATTGTTTTGTATCTTTCTGTTCTTTAATTGCACAGACTGAGCAACAAGGCTATAATGATAATTCTTGAATTTGTGTGATGAATCTTTCAGATGGTATTTTGTGTAAAAATTGACAGGGATGTCACAACCCCCACTGACAGTTGCAAATTCATTGGAAATTTAACAGTTTCAACTGCAATACTGTATGGGGTTTATGTAGCTTCTCCAGTCAGTCACAGGGCAGCCACACATGTTACTCAACAAAACCACGGCCTATAGTAGTTAATTACTTCCACTTTGTGTTTTGGATCAAAGCAATCCATGCATTCTGCTCCTTCTGTGTCCACCCAGAAAGAAGATATAGTCTCTCAAAAGGTTTTATCGTGAAACCCAAAACAACAGATGTGGATTATTATACTCTTGTTGCTTACTCTTCATGATTAAAGAATAAAAAGATGCTCAAATTCTTCTCAGATTGAGAAAAAAACATCCTCTGTAATGAACATTCCAGGTTCCTGTAATCAATAGCATGGTAAACCTTTACAAGCGGGCATATTTTTTTCCTAGTTACTCAGGTATGTGAGTAAATAAAGAGTGCGCTGTGTCTTAACATGATGAAGTATAAGCTTTTTTTAATGTAAACTACTCTGTATTGCAAGCTTTACATACTTGCAGGGACTTCCTAATTTTGCTCGCTCTCAGAGGATCGACTCGGTGTTACACATTTGTTGTGCAAACGCATCTTTCAAAATGCAAGGCCTCCAGATTTCATCTTCTATTTGACAGTAGGTTTGATAGTAATTCATGTTAACTTAATAAACAAGCTTGTCATGTGTATTTGCTTCAGCTAAATGGCCTTCATTTTTATCAGAACTTCCTTTTGAAGTGTGGATACTGTGGTGTTAGTTTTCACACTTAAAATGTCATGCAGCCTTTATAATTTTCCATGACGTACTTACAAAAGCACACAACAAAATGACTCCTCAAACTATGTCAAAAACATCATTTTAATGTTTATTTAAACATATGGCTTATCCGATTTACCAACAATAGGCTAATTGTTGTTTGACGAAAGCAAATAGTACAGCAATCATCTCCTGTAACCAGCACAGATGCTCACATACTGTTTCCAGCTTATGCTAAACTTTTACGATGTGTCATGGTAACTAAAGTGATAATTTAATTTGTTTACTTGCACATTGTGACCTCAGCTGCATTAAAACAGTGTTAGTCCTGACATTTCCCCAAAACCGCTGTAATCATGGTTACATCTCTGGGCTCCAACAAATATTTTCCATTAAACATGCCAACTTGTTGTATCAGAAGGCAAACTAGTTGAGGCTTTTACAGTTTTGGACCATAAGTCCTCCAACCTATATAGAATACAATGAACACGCATACATTTGACAGAGATAACTTGCAAGAGCACCACAGGAAAATTACATTCATCAAAAGATTTATGAAACTGCCATAAATATGAAATGACATGCTGATATGTATAAAGCTGATGAAGTACAAATACATGTAGTTATGTGTTTCACAGTGACATGATTATCTCAAAGTGGTGTCTGCAATACTTAGATCATCCAGTAGGGGGGGCTGCATCACTACTGCTACCCTGTTTTCTTTCAGTACTCTTGACTCTCTCCCTGCTTTTGTGGTCCTGGCTCATTAGCACTTAGTTTGCACGTAGGTTGATGTTTGAAGTGGAGGTCATAAATAAAGTACAGTTGCCTTGCAGTGGAACCAATCAGTCTGTATGCATTTTGTCCCCTGGTGTCAATGGTGACACTCAAGCAGTGAAGGTGTCCTTTGCCTTTTGTGTGTCCTGACAGAAGAAACTACTCTGCTGTTAGATCTTTGGCATGTGTGAATCTCACTACTCAATTGTCAGGACGACTGATGGTTTTTGGGCCCCTGCGAAAGTGCACAACACACAAAGTAACTCTCTTTGTCCATCAGTATCGGTCTGAGACATCCAGTGATCCACATCAGTGATCATGTTGATTGAAGTGATTGCTGTGACATTGTTTGAAGAGGACATGAATGGTAGTCAGCCAGTGCACTCGTTTAAGTGTTTGAAGCAGTGCCCGCAAAGTCCTGGCCACCCATTTCTGCTCTCTGAAACCTTCAGCCTCTGAAACTATTGGTCAGGAGCACAGGAACCATGTTGAGGACAAAGGAAGGTTGGATCATTTTGCCAATGAGTACATTTGCAATTGGAAACAGTGGGAGGATGCTTTCCCCAGTGCTACAGGCAGGTTGACATGCTGATGGGGTGGCAGGGAGCGAGAGAACAGGCTAGGGGACGTGTGCTGCGCTGAAGACAGACTACTCTCAGATGGAGCCCCAGTGGGCAGTCTCTCATGCAATATTGAAATGTGCCACCTGCTGTTACCCTCATTGTCATGGTGATCACTCCCTGAAAGTCCACTGTTGTGGATGGCTGCCGTTGATAGTTGTGCGATGTAATCAGCCTGGTTAATTTTTACTCATCTTTCCATTGGGGTAAACTGGAAGGTCCTGAAAGGAGTGTTTCTGGTGTGCAGGCATTAGCATCCTGATGCACTCATTCCAGTTGTGGTGCTTCTCTTTTTGTTAAATATGCACTCTTCATTCTGATAAAAACTATATCTGATCCCGTCACAGTCTCTTCCTTTTGTCTGTCATTTGTGAGTTAGGTGTAGGTGAGTTTATGCATAATAAAAAGCAAAGTCATAACCTAAAAGTCCTGTGATTTCAGAATCCAAAATTGTTACAGTTTTGAAAAGGATGTCATTACTTCTGTGTTGCTTGCAGTAAGGGTAAATTACGATTTTTATATTCTCTTGTGATAGACAATATACAAGGTATGTTTGAAAATATCAACATTTTGTATTTTTCTGTTTTAGCTAAGGTTTAGTAAGCAGTGTTTAGAGTTTTCTTCCTGAGTATATTTTATTGCTCTGTCATTTAAGTTATTCCTAGTTTAGACAGAAGCCACTTTTAAGACTTATAAAACAAGGCGGCGGTTAAAATGGAACTTATTCAAAATATAACTAACAGTTCACTCACATCTTTACAGCAGGCTTACTGTAAGCATTGAAGAGAAGCTCTGACCGGAAAAGTGTGTTGGCGCAGAGTAGGAGACCGGATTGAAAATGAATTAGAGAGGAGAGCGCTTTCCAGAATATTACTCCTCCCAGCTCTGCTGCCTGGACTCACATACGCTCCTCTGTGCTTCCCAGCAGGACGGATGCTGCTCTCTGATTGGTCGGCAGTGTTGACATTGGACAGGCCTGGAAGCGGCTGCCAGTCTGTCTGAAGCGGCGTTCATCCACAATGCAGCTTCATCTCACGCAGCTCACCTCCTACCGCCATTTTCCTCGAATCTCCCCAGATGTGTCGGGGCAGGGGGTTTGGAGGGGACAACCAAATGAAGTCCAGATTTTTGCTGTTTGCTCTGCGATCGGAGAGGGAGAACTCGTGCAGCAGTCTTCCATGACCTGGGCAATGACATTCCAGGGAGTTTGTTTGTGCGTGAGAAACAGAGGCCTCATTTTTCACCTCGAACTAACTCTTCCCTTAAATGGCCATTGGAGTTCATTAATGCACTGAGCTAGCACGCCGTTTTTCCTTCAGAGCAGCCATGGGCCCTTCTGTTTGTGTTGAACACATTCCATGTTATTCGGCAGGTGGAATGAGGAGGTTGCTGTAAGTTTTTTTGCTATTGTCACGTCATCGTTTCCCAGCAGAGGGACAGATTTCCGGGCCTCAGACTGAGGTTGGTGGACTCGAGTAACTCAGCCACACTTTGGTAGATTGTAGGGCAACTTTAAAATAAGGACATGAGGCAGCTGTCAGGGGTGGCTTACATGAAAGCTGAGAAAAGCGAGTGAAGGAGGGTGGGTTTAGTGAGGAAGGAGGAGGAGGCAAAGACAGTCAGGGAAGGGGGCTCCTGAGTAGCTCAGTGGCAATCACCTTGAGCGCAAGCTGAGCTCTGTAGCTTGATCTCAGCTGTGTCATTGGCTAATGGTGACCGCGAGTCAAGGAAAGGGTTGCTTGTCGTGCCCCTCTGTGGCACCCTGCAATTCATCAGCGTGCGAGTTTCTCAGGTGATGTCAGCAGAGTAGAAACCCATCTTCCAGTGAGCGCCCACTCTGCTGCAGTGTGTCGTGTGTCTTGAATTGTGAAAAATAACCGTTGGTTGCATGCAAATGTGTCAGAGGGTTGCGTTCGTCTCGTCTCAGTGCTCCCGCACAAGGGCAGAGATTGTACTGGTGAGACGAGTCTACGTCTGTGTACAGTTCTAACAAAAAGGGGAAAAAAAACGTTAAAAAGTTAAGGAGGTTTACAGGGCAGGAAAATCTGAGAAAGGGAGTCTGCATGTGACAAGATTCAGACATCACTGGGCTAAATGCAGGAGCACGTGTTCGAGAGCACAGAGAGAGAAGTTTAGCAGTTGTCAGAGAAAATAAAGAGAGCACGTGGAATCACCAGAACCAAGTCCAAGTCATAACTGAAGGGAGAAATAAGTACTTAAATCCTGTTGTTTGCTTTAAGTAGCCTGTTACTTCAGTGTATTATGTTTGTCACACATTGGAATATGTATCGATGCAAGTATATGATCATAATTATTGAATGAACTCACCTGGTGTGTCCCACCTGTTCATGTTCTTTTTTCACATGGAGATGTGGAAAAAATAAATACATTAGTATAGTCTTTTAAAAAAATTAGTTCTAGAAACTACCCTCTGAAGTGCTAATATGAGCGAGTTGCATGGTCAGAGCTTTCCTGTTGTCATAAAGGGACTTCTCTGAACTGGTTATTTAGGTGTAAATAATGGTCTTGACCTTTACTCTACCTTACCAGCTGAGCATTTCAACATTTTTCTAAGAAAGCCAAGAAAATCTCCATTAAGTTCTCCATGTATTTGACCTTATCCTCTCTCTGGAAGTATATAATCGAATTTAGTGGGCACCTTTACAGGAATGCGTCAAGTTTTGAAATTAAGCAGAAGAAGTGGTCAAAAATGACATTTTATCCTCGATATGATTTATTTTACTGACCTCCTAACTCATAATGTTTAAGAATGCACAAGTATCACATGCTCAAGTCCCTGTGTGGTATATATTATAGAAATGTTGATAAGTGATCATCCTTTGGATACCACTAATAAAATTTGTTATTCTTCTGATAGACAATGGAGGGCAGACGCTGAGCGGGGGCAACAACTGGCCACTGCGGGGCAGGAAGTGGTCCCTGTGGGAAGGAGGGGTGCGAGGCGTAGGTTTCGTGGCCAGCCCCCTGCTGGCTCTTCCTGGCACTGTAAACCGAGAACTCATCCACATCTCGGACTGGCTCCCCACTTTGGTGGGTTTGGCTGGGGGAGTCATCAATGGCACCCAGCCCCTGGATGGCTTTGACGTATGGAAAACTATCAGGTGGGTCTTAAGGCGTGTACGTTTACGCTATCACCCAGCAGCCTTCTCTGAGCCAAAAGGTGTCAATGTGTGCAAGGTGTCCCGCACTCCAGGATAAATCGCCTGGTCTGAGGGTAAAGCAACACCGCTAACACCGAATACTAAAAGCACCCCCTTATTTTCATGTTTATTTTGCTGCCATGTAAATGTGGTCAGTAGGACAGGTTCCAGTGCCAAGCCCCTCTCCCACAGAGATGCTCCTTGATGGTGATACAACTACCAAAGTATGTCCACCAGGATATCTCAGATCTCTGTCATGTCCTGCCCACTCATTGTGTTAGGCTGGAACCTGTCAAAGGGCACATTTCCTATCCAAATATTCTGTTCTGCACGCAAAGGCTGTGACACATTCCTATCCCCAGATCACAGGCCTCTCAGTGAGTCTGATTCTAGGGTTTTTAGAAGCGTCTCTGCCAGAGAAGCCTCAGTGGGGTCTGCCCTCCCTCCCTCTCCCCCTGTTATTCCAAATTGGCTTGTTTGTCCACCTCTCAGCCATTCCCGCTGACTGGCCCCCACAGTGCCCCAGACCCTCTGTTTCTCTGACATTGGTCTCGGATCCAGTGCATGGAAAAATGTCCTTGTTTGATGTCCCCCACCACTCTGGCCCTCTCTGTAGGAGCTCCATCAGTCAGTAAGCCTTTTGTTGCAGGACTGATGAGGTGTCAATGAGGAGGAAATTCCACAAGTCACTCTCACTCTCTTTTCCTTGACACTGGCACTTGACTTTGGGAGACAGAGGGTGTATTTTACTCATTTTCACAACATTGCATGGCTGTCTGCTAGATGTGGCAGTTCAGACCATTGCCAGCAGAGTCTACCATTGGACCAGCTCTGGGGTGTATTGATGATGTTTGTCATGAGGGGCCTTGCGCTTCCTGGGTTCTCTGTGCGAATTTCATGTGACCCTATGAAGTAACACACTCAGAATCTGACATATTCTCAATGTGTTAAAATATTTGGTCTGTATCTGCCTCTGCTTCTACCATACTGCCTCTGCAAACCAGACCTAAAACAGCAGCTGCAGTGAAAATGATTAGGTTTTACTGTTACTGTTGTTTTAGTCTTGTTTTAGCTCCTTTGTCCTCAAAGGTCACTAAGAGTTTTCCTGCTAAAATCTGCCAATAGGTATCATAGCTATCATTTAACATAGAAATTGGAATTTATCTTCAGTTCTAAGCTCTTGAAGCATTTAAAAATTAAAATAAAATAAAAGTAAATGCAAGAAAACGGAATGCAAGGTTCCAAGGTGTCACACATTTAATGTTTTACCTGGGCGCCTTGTTCAGAGAGGTGCCCTAAAAAATCATTTATATATTACACCTCCTCCTCCTTTATATATTGCACCTCATAATGTCTCCCATTGTACTGTAAATAATGTATTATAAACTGTACATGCAAACTGTAGTTTTTTTATCAGGATGTTTGTATTTGTTATATTGTAAATGTGAAACTACGAGTCATATAGATTTTTATCTAGCCATGATAGTCATACTATGTTATGCATTCTGCACATAGGGGAAAGGATCGATTAAAAGTCTCACGCTGTCCTCTTCCTGCCTGTGTGTCCAATACAGCACTGTTCTCTTGTGGGCTGGTGACATTGTATATGTGTGTGTAATCTTACACAAACCACAAGTGTCCGGGCCTGTCATTAACTGCATCCTAGACCCACTCCACTTCCTGTTTACATTCACTGATCCTAATGAGCCTCGTGTGAGCTCCTCAGAGGTGTGCGGTCGGCAGGCCTGACAGCTGCGTAAACGCACAAACTCTGGACTTACACACCGAATCTCCTTTAGGTGCTGGAAATTAATAGAAGTCAGGAAAGTATGCTCTGGGGGGGACTCCTTTTAGTGGTTTGAAGGGGAAATGTTAAAAATATGCCGATTGTGTCTGTTGCAGCAAAGGGACCGCCTCTCCGAGAGTGGAACTGCTGCATAATATCGACCCGCTCTACGATGACATCGCACCCTGTGAGTACGGCACTCAGAAAGGCTCTTCCTGCTTCCGTTGGTCTGGTCTGGTTTGTGCTTCTCTCCAAAACATACATTGAGTATGTATGGTACGTGGGGTACAAATACAGAGCATGACTTATACTGAGTACAAAGTGGATGCCTTACATGTGATGTGTGTAATATATTGCACATATTTCTGGGCATGTATAGAGAAGACAGTTTACAATATATGGATAACAGTACATGATGTATGTTTATAATATGCTGTGTTTATGGCTGGTGCCTTGTACATGAGGTACATGTGTAGAGTAGGTAGTGCATATCACCTGTAGCACAGCACATAGATTACAGCTGTGTTTGCTCATTTTATCACAGTCGTGTTCATTGTGCATGTAGATATGTACGTGCATAGACGCTAACTCAAACTGACAGGCGCTGTTTATAAACAGTGTTTAAGTGATGTTTCACCTGTGAAAACAACTGTGGCTTAGCTGCTCGTCAGTGATGTTTTTATGATACACAAGAGTCCATTAACATGAAACCTGAGTATGTCTTTCATGTGCGCTGGCCCGCTGGCGACCGTTAAGTGGTGATAAGCTTTTGTGCTTGCTTTATGATTAATGGTTTATCGTGCGCTCTTCAGCACTTTATCAGCTCCGACGTTTAGCCCAATCTGAAGGTAACTTCTGTCTGGATGTGAGATGTCTGGTTTCATGTTTCAGTTTAATGTCTGAGTTTGTTACAAATCTGGAATGATATCAGTGTGTACTGTATGGCTTACAAGGGAAACATGTGACTAGATGCCCACTGCCCCATCATCAGTGTCATATATATATGACTAGATGCCCACTGCCCCATCATCAGTGTCATATCCACTTTTGTAAGTCGCTTTGGATAAAAGCGTCTGCTAAATAAATAAATGTAAATGTAAATATCCATCCATACCATAGAGGTGGACCTTTCATGGTTACTCATGATGTATTTGGCAACTGCACATTCATATATATATATTGAATAATTGTTATTGGCATAATGTTCCAATTTAGGTTTATCTATATCTGTCTGTTGTTTTGTGTTTCATCTGAGTTACTTATCTTGAGTACATAAGCACATTATGGTGTAGTATGTGAGAGGGAGTAAGTGTATGGCTAGCTTACACACTGTGATTGGAGAAGACGTCCCAGGAGAGCTCCAGGGAACGAGTCTTGTGACTCCAGACTGTGGCTTGCCCTGCTGGGAGACGCTGTGGGGTGCGCTCATTTTCTCCTAATCCCCTCAATATTGGCAGGAGGGCCCATTTCCGCTTCTGAGAGCGTGTAGGCCACCTGGTCTACAAGTGCGCTGGGGTCAGGATCTCTCACTGCTTGCTGAACAATGGGTTGTGTGTTCGAACACTCTCCCTGCCTGGTGAGTCACAGAACTGCAGACTCGGCCTCAAAACACTTGATTGTTTTTACCATATTCTTTGAAACTAGTGTCCCTCTGGGACAAGCCTTCAGGTTACTCATGCTTTTGTGACCGCTCTTAACCCTCCTTGTGTACTAGCAGACACACAAACGTGAGTCTAACTGGAGCCATATTTCATCCAAAGGGGTGTGGCAGTTATCATGAAATGGTCATCGCTAGCGTCAAGAAACTTGTCACCTGAAGTTGCTTACAGAGGGAGGAGTGTCCCCTATTCCCAACTACCACTACTGCTAGGTGTGAGGAGGCTGAAGGAGTCACTGCCTCCTGCCGCTCCCGTCCCGCCACCACCATCACCCCTCCCATTGCAATGCGCCCCACAGGCCAGGCCCGCTGATGAAAGCGTTCCGCCAGGGAGAGCCCTGGAGGGGGGAGAGAATGAGAGAGGGCCCCTCTGCCTTCCCACCGGACCCAGGGAGGCCGGTTTTACTGCGGTGCCAGCTGGGGACAGCGGGGCTTGGCGGCTCATCCAGGCTGTAATTACGCAGCAATCAGCCAGGCATGCGAGCCCACTCTCGCTCGATTTATCCTGACAGCGAGCGCGGCCCCAAAGGTCACCGGGGGCCGCCGATCGCGCTCCCCGGGAGAGACAGCGGCCTTTGTTCTGCAAAGTTATCGCTCCTTTTGTGCCGCGGCCTCGCCGATGCGCCGCGATCCAGCTGGCTATTTTCAATTATTAGCCTCCCGTAATGCCAGAGTGGCTCCCTCTGTAACTCCGCGCCTTGAGCTGAGATGATACTTATGCGCGCCAGCTTTCATGCTCTGGCCGGACCCCAGCGCAACAATAGCGAGTCCTTTAGATTTGGGCAGGAGATTACGCCTTTCTCGCCTGGAAGGAGGAGCGTTTGCGGTCCGTGCTTTTCAAAGGGCTTCCCCCTCATGTAGAATAACAGCAGCTGCCGGTTACAACATGTGACGGTTTGGAGCAGGCTGCCAAGCAATACTTATGGCTGCTGTTCTTTAATGCAAATTGACCTATGTTTTTCGCTCATGGAGAGGGAAGCCTTGGCGAAGCGTTTTCATGGGGAAACTGCAATGAGCACATGACGACAGAAGTTCATTTTACATTATTGTATATTCTTGTCTGGTCTGGTTCATGAACCTCATCACACAGATACAGTGAGGAAAAGCATATCCTTCTGTTGGTATCCATTGTTATTACACTCTCCTCTATTTTCTTCAGTTGTGCTTTATCATAATTAACATTAAATTAACATTAATTTGTGTTTGCCACAGCTATGTAGATTTCCATATTACTTGTGTTGCTAGTAATTTTTTAAATTTATTTAATTATTGATGGTTCATACAGCTGATTCAAACTGATTTGTTAGCACAATACTATAAGTGTTTGTGGTGTATAGTCCTCTTCAAAATCTTTCATATGCTTTTTTGACTATCCAAACTTAATTTACATGATATATGTCCTGTCATGAAACATTAAGTTCACCCAGTTTAGATTTATTGTTTATTTTTCTTAAGCAAGCTTTTTTTTTTATTAAGTGAGCTTTCACCATTGTAATGTAACCAAATCTCTGAAGAGTAATTTCTCAGGAATCCTTATTGAAACTCAGTTGTTTTTCATTAGTTTGTTTTGGATCTGTGTAAAAATAAAATGCTGGGGCACACATTCCAGGGTGGACTTTGAAAATTTCTTTGTGTTGTCCAATGAGGAGATGAAAATTAATAAGCGGACCAGAATTGTGGTTGAATTAGTGGTTTCTGTTTGGATCAACATTATTACAATGTGGAAGAGAAGGATTTGAGAATGGAAAGCCCACTGAATGAGATTAAGATTTATGTGTCTGCTTGTAATGTGTAAAGTAGGCATGAATGCCATAAATGTGTTTAATTTCACAGAATAGATTGGCTGTCTTCATGACACCGCTGAAAGAGATGTGAGACGTTGCAGTCTCAAAACTACCATGATAGGAAGTACAAACTCCTGATGAGGAACTGTTACTGGGACCTGTGCTTGCTCTAAACCGATGCTACCTGAAGAAGCTCCCACGGCTCCACTTCCATACACCATTCATACATACGTCAACACGAAGGTTCAATTCTCAGGCATCATGTCAAACTAAATTCATATAGGTTTCTTCACATTTCCAGGTATTGACACACTTGTCAAACATTATTATGATGGCCACAGTTTTTACATTTACATTCCTTAATTTGCCAGACTTTCCAGCATAAATTGAACTAGGCACAAACTGAATTTGGCCTTTGGATCTTGTATCGGTGGAAAGCGTTTTGGCCGATCAGTGTCTCAGAAAGTAGACAGAATCCTCAAAACCACTCCTTAGTTGTAGGTATAACACTGGCACCATTCTTAGACTAAGATTATCATAACATCAGTAGTGGTTTCACTCCTGAAATTATTGAAAGGTGTGCGCTGCAAATTGAGCATTGCTCAACTTGGCACAAGCGTCCCTCATAGTGGGCACACAAGTAGAAGTTTAAAAGGTACCCTGAAAATTGGCCTTGGCCAATTTACTTGTGGCGCATTTTCTGGCAAGCTGACAGTGCCTGTAGGAAATGATATACTTCACAAGAAATAAACCCACTTATAGCCTTATTCAAATTCAGGTTCCCCGCTGGCACAAACCGGTTGATCCGTCTCCAAGGCTAGTTTCAGAACAGGCCTGTCATCAGGCTGCTCGGCAATAGTGTGACAACAGCTCTGATTAATCCTAGGCAACCATAACAACAGAGCGCATAGCTTATCTTTCAATATGGGCAGGGGAAGGAGTCGCTGTTGTTTTTACAGGATGAGGTCACTGTAGGTTAGCGTGAGGAACCCTGACTACACAAGGCAAATGTTTTTCAAAGGATGTGAACGGACATAAAAGCAGTGTTGAGTGGGATCAGATAAGTCACATGAATGAGTCTTAGAGCTGAAGAATGTTTGACACCTATCTCTGCTCGTGTCCTCTCCTCACCCCGTGGTGTTCGTTAGGGAGGAGCTTGTGTTGGACGGAGCCCTCAAGGTTTCGTTCTCATCAGGCACTTCGCCTGGAATACTTGTGATCTCTTGAGATGTAATAAACCAGTTCACGCTTCCAAGCCCGCGTCGGAACCAGGGCCAGTGATTGGCTCCCCGTGAGTGGCCCAGTCGGAAAGGGCACGCTTTCTCAGGTCTTGCCTTTGTCTGTGATGGGATCTGTCGGTTTCATCGGGTAACCTGACAGGCTGCCTTGTTGTTTTACAGGACACTGACACGCATTTGCTTTTCAGTGTTGAATTGTTCGAGGGTAGCTAAAAGCTGGAATGTTTCTCTTGCTGTGAGGGTAGTGGAAATAACAGAATCTTGTTCCAACACAAGCCAAACTGATAAAGACCTGGCCCACTGGGTTGCAAAAGATAAGCATTTTAAGAATCACAAATTCAACAAGCAGTCTGAAAAGCAAGCACTTATTGTGCCAAAAGGCAAGTGTCCTATGTACAATATGAGCTTTGTTGGATAATGGTTATTAATGAATGAAAGCCTTCTCCATCTGCTCTCAGCCCACACAAAGATAGTGACTTAATTGTCTGCACAAAGTGTGCAGTAGTCTATAATAGGTTGTTGGTTGATATGTGCATTGTTTGGGAAGATGCATTTGTATCCAACAATTTCTATTTTGGACTCACCTGTCCCCTAAACATTTCTCTTCTGATATTAACAGGGAGTTGGTCCACTTCATACAAGGTTATACACTGTGTAAGGTGTTAGCCTGAAAAGAAAAACAAGAGAGATGCTCTGCCTGTTTCTGAGGACCGTGCCCCTGCTGATGGACTTGCTGTTGGTTAGCCCGGTTACAGATTATTATGTTGTGCAAAGTTTGTCTGGTCATGGAGAGAGCATTTTCAGATTAATGTATACAGAGTAAACTGCAGTAAGCACACTTACTGAACAAATCCATGCATATATAAATATGTATGGATGGATAAAAAGTTCAGCAGAAACATTGAACATACTTGTTGGTCTATGGGGTCTCAAATAGGGAATCCAAAAACCTGCTAGCAGCATAAAGGGTACATCAGGCCTTGGGCTGGTCATCAGCTCCCTCCGAGGGCCCCGATCAAATCTCTTGTAAGTTAAGGTCTGACTCGGACTGGCCTGGGCATGAGGAGGTGCTGGACATTGCCCAAATACACCCCCTCCAAACATTTTGTGATCTCCCCTGCTGCATTGTTGGATCCAGATGTGGGAAACGGTTAGCAGCACCTCACCGTTGTTTCGGAATGCGAGGAGAGGTTCCCCCAAGGCCAGAGGAAAGAATGGAGCACTCTGTTCTCTCTGGAGCGGAGGCTGGCACTCTGACTCCAAAAGGCACGGCTGGATAACAGTAACATTTCGTAAAGCCAACCCAAGATAATAAAGTGAAGTAATCTTTTTATGTCCCTGCTTCGGCTGGTGGTTTTATACGTAGCAACCTCATGGTAGGCAAGCTATGGCAAAGAAAGTTAATAAAACATTAATGTTTAGGGATTAGCGTTGAGGGTGTATGTTCTATCGAGGAATGTTGGGAAATTTCCTTTTTGATGAAATGGATTGGTCTTAATTACTTGCAGTTAAGAGCATATTGTTGTGGTCAGCCTCAATCCCAACCCATGGTCGTTCTTAAAATTTCTGTGTTTGCGCTGTGGTGCTGAGTGTACAGATAAGCCGTTGAGCTGAGACAGTTGAGGCATTGATTATGCAACTGTGCACTGTAAAATGTTAAAGGCTGTCATCAATTTATTTCTCCTGTCGCAGATGTGAGACAGACTCTGTTCTTTCCCCAGACAGGCAACTGAGCAAACTGTATTTCACTTGTGCTCACGTGTGTGCAATGCATGTGCGTGTGCGTGTGTGTGTGTGTGTGTGTGTGTGTGTGTGTGTGTGTGTGTGTGTGTGTGCATGTGTGCGTGCATGCTATAATTTTTTATTATCATTATTGTTATAAAGAAGAGTCAGGCACAGACAGTGTTACGGATTTTGTATGGGTGATCTTAGTGGTACTGGGAAGGGGAAGGAAAGTATACCCATACTGTAAGATTCAGGCTTCTTAGGCCTTTTCCATAATTAAGACGTATTCTTGCAAATTATTACTGTTGTATATGCTTTAAGATGCTGGAGCTTGCCCCAAGGATTACAACGAATACAGATCAGTAGTTCTAATCTCAGTACTACTATTGAGCAAATAGTTGTTCAAAACCTTATAACACGTGTTGATGATAACTTGGATCCTTATCTATTTTCATATTGATGTAGCAGAGGATGCCATGGTTTTCTGCTCTCACTTAATGCTGAAGCACACTGAGCAACCATTACATTGCATTACATTATTTTCATTTAGCAGATGCTCTTATCCAGAGTAACTTACATAGGTTACAGTTTAATCCATTTATACAGCTGCATATTTACTGAGGTAATTATGGGTTAAGTACCTTGTCCAAAGGTACAGCAGGAGTACCCCAGCAAGGAACTGAACCAGCAACCTTTTGGTTACAACCAAAAACATATGCCAGAGCATCATTTATAGATTTTCCATTAGCATTTGATACAAATGCCCAACATCCCCCTGGCTAAAACGAAGCAGTTAAGTATCCTTTCTCCATACACTGGTCTAATTCCTTTTTAATTAATGCGCACCATCTAGTTAAAGATTATAACACTCTCTCTCTCTCTCTCCTCCCAATCAGTGGTGGGGCATCACAGTTCTGTGTAAGATCCCCAGTTCTTCTTACCTTGTACACGAATGATGTCAAACTCAGTAAATATAAAAATTCATTTGTCCCTTTCTTATTTCAGTTGCTCAGTTGATGGTAATCATAAAAGTTCAGGCCGGGAGCAGTGCAACATAAAGGATGACTCTACCATGTATTTTTAAGGGGGGTTTTGAAATTATGGTAAAGCAAAATAAAAAAACTGAGGGATGTGTAGAACCATGTGTCATGAATTTGTTGGTTGTGCAAAGCGGCTGTTTCTCCTGAGTTTCTTGTAATGCTCACTGGATATCTGTCAGTTTTTACATAAAGTTGACATCAGCTCATGTTCTTATAGTTTTGTGTATATATTCGTGCATGTCCTTTTCATTGTGCTAGAACTGTGAGGGCAAGTTTGATGCAAAGCAAGTTTCTGTGCTCGACAGACAATAAAGACATCTATCTAACTATAGGAAGACTCCATGCCAAATGCTGAGTTGAGGTGGTTATGCAAGGAAACCTAACCTTACACCCAATCCATCTCAGCACTTAACCTCAATCTCTAAACCTCAACCTTGTACCTCTGCATGGAGCTCATTTCAAAAATTCAGGAGATTAACTGTAATGAAATTACAATGAAATCGATTGTTCCTTTCCATTTAGGCAGTCCGGTCCATTTCCAAAGATTGTGTAGATTTTAAACCATGGAAAAGTAAACTTATGGGTATTCTAAAACAGTCTTTTTGTTGGAATTCACATTTCATTGCCTTTCAGCAGCTTCTCCATTGCTTTTCCCAAGAAGAAAAAGGCTCTTTTATGTTGTGTTTATTTTAATACTGTACACCATACTTCCTCCCTGCAAAGTATGTATTTCTCAGGTGTTTGCCCACCACCATCTTGTCCCTCTTCAGTTTACTCTCAGCAAAGGTGTTCCGTTTTGCTGCTGTTCACGGAAGCCTGTTTTGTTTGGGCATATCTCTGTGATAGCATGTTAAACCAGAAGGCTGGAAGGAGTAATAGGCTCCATTATCAGCTTTCCTTCTTTATTCTTGTCCAGGCCCTGGCAGCGAGTCCAGGTTGACTTTGGCTCCGACGCCCAGCCCAGGCCCGTGGTCTAACTCCGGCTTCAATGTGTCTGTTCACGCTGCCATCCGCTACAAGAGCTGGAAACTGCTGACTGGATACCCAGGTACCGCACCACTCGTTCATTTGCGTCTGACTGCAAATGAGATTGTCCAAAAGAACACAGATATTTCTGTTTCCAGCCACATCAATTGCAGAGATTTATTTAGTAAGGCACATACCATGGATTAACCTCAGCTAACACTACCCTGCAGTAAAATCTGTGAGAAGTCACGAAACTTTACATGGAAATTTGTAGCGGGGAAACGAGAACGTTTCTTTGAAAACATTGAGGTAACATTCTGTGGCAAGCATGTCAAACTCCATTTCATGTGCCAGCTCTCTTTCAGCTTATTTTACAGTGGCTTAACTGGTCTAATCTGTTAATGATACGTACATTTACACTAATCCGAGTACTCATTATGGAAACATTTCTTGAGTTAAAAGCATAGGAGAAATTGTCAGCCGTAAATTACATGGGGGGGAGAAAGCAGTTAATAATTAGGTGGTCAACGCCGAGCGGTGAACGTCGGGAAGTTAAAAAAACAGAGAGCAGCGGGCGCTGCATCCCGCCAGGAGTTTTACACCCCTGCGGTGCCGTGGGAAATCGATTACCCCACAACTGCCATGGGCGCGCTGGCTTCTCTGTGGGTGTTCGCGTGGAGACGGCACGCTGAGAAGTGCTGTAAACTCTGTAGCATTCCCCGCTGGGCGAATTCGCCCTGCTTAGTGTCATTCAAGTTCAGGAAACGAACCCATTATTTGAACAATGCTCCACTCATGTATACCGAGCTCTGTTTACGGTTCCAGGATGAATGCTCCGAGTAAACAGGGCAACAAACAAAGAAGGGGGCGCTGAGGTTTGCCCGCGGTGTGTTTTCTGTTTGTTGTGTGTGGGGTGCCGGCATTAAGCTTACACACGAGAAAAAGGTTTTTTTTTTCCCCTCTTTTTTGTTTTTGATTACAGTGAATTGCTGCAAACAATAGCAGGGGGTTTTATACTTTAAAGTTTTTTTTGTTGTTAGTGCGTCACATTTTCCGTCCTTATAAAATGCTTACTATATCAAGTGTTCTTTCAAGAAACAGAGGACAATGAAATTACATTACAGCATGGTCATTTAGCAGACCCTCTCATCCATAGCAACCTACATTTGGCAACTTACATAGGTTATAATATTATCCATTTATACAAATGGATGTTTACTGAGGCAGTTGTGGGTTAAGTACCTTGCCCAAGGGTACAACAGAAGTGCCCCAGTGGGGAATTGTACCAGCAAACTTTCAGCTATGAGCCCTGCTCATTGCCATTATGCCACACTGCTGCCGTAAGCTAACGCACTGAAAATATTCAGTTCTTGTGTCTACATCTAAGTTGAATTACTGCACAGTAAGTCTTTGTCCCAGCATAGAATATAATACATGTTCTTCAACTAGATGGTGTGATTGACAGCAGACTTGATCCCCATGTGTCTTTTCAGGATGTGACCACTGGTTCCCTCCACCACCGCTGTCCAACACCTCAGACACCAGCAGGCCAGCACCTCCTCTGAAGTCTGTTATGCTCTTCAATGTGGAGTCAGACCCTGAGGAGAAGCACGAAGTGTCTGAGAAGCACCCGGAGGTGGTGAGCTTCCTCCTCACCAGACTGGAGCACTACCAGAAGACCTCCAAACCCGTCGTGTTCCCCGACGACGACCCCAGGTGTGACCCGGGGCCCACAGGGGCCTGGGGACCCTGGGAGTAGAGGCCGGAAGGCGAAGCCTCAGCAGCCATTGAGGAGACTCCACCACACACCCTTGGCTGCGTCTCATAGCCCTGAGCTGGAGAAATCACTCAAGTGATTGTAGGATTGTAGGATGTCTGAATTTACGACTGTGATAGCGCACTGGCTGATGTCCCTCTGATATGAAAGGCTTAAGAAAGACACAAGACTAAATGTGCTGGAAAATGTTTTTAAGAGCTGGCTGTCAAGAAAATTGAGTCACCCTGAAGGCACTCTTCTGTCTGAATGTGACACAGACTGCCACAAAGGATTTGAGACCAGTCCAGACATGATTTTTAACATAAAATCTTTACATAAAATAAGTTTTATATTTGGAAGCATCCCTGTGGGACATGTAATATTTGTTTACATTTTCTAATTTGTTGCACTCTATACATACAATTGTAGAAAAAAATCAGTGCTGTATTACGAAAATTTCTAGCAGATGTGTTTTGTATTCAAAGAAGATACTGTGATGAATGGCAAATTATAAACAATACGTCAAAAGAGCATTAAATCAAAAGGACAATGTCAAATAATTGTTTTCATTAAACGGTGTATGGTTCATTTTAAATATTTTAAATTACCAAAGAGACTATAAGCATAGTTATTTAGCAGTTTAGAATACTCTGCTGCTAAATTTTATTGAGGTTACTAAATGTTCCAGTTCATTTCCAATTCAGTTCTGTAAATTGTGACTGTTACACACGTTTAAGTGATTTTCTACCTACTTTTGTAGGTATTTTTATATATTATTATCATTTTTCCTATCTGTTATGATATTTCATAAATTCATAGTTTCTGCACAGCTGTAATATCTACCCAAATGCTGCCTAACAGAGGTGACCTACAGTTCATCTGCACTGCCGCATTTTTATAATGGAAATTTTTTACCATTTACGAAACAACACTGTCAGTGAGGAGGATACTGATTGCTGTTGCACATAGGTTTCCCTCTTTAAGAATTATTTCTGTCTAAGTACAAATTTAGCTGGCATGGACTTTTGTCAACATCATGTCCATGACAACAAGACCATGACAAATGTCAAAGGTTCCAAAAGTATTCAAACGGCCCCTTCAACAGCTGTGAACTTGAGACCCTGATCAAGTGATCTGTATGTAGTTTATGGAAGATGATGGATTGTGCCGTTCCAGACCAGTAGTATGAATAAATGATGAAAGATTATGGATAAATATTAATAAATAGCCATTTTTCAGCTCTGACAGTGACTCAATTAATGATTTGGAGTTTTCTGCTCTGTCTTATCCTTTTTCCATATGTTTATATGCCCATTTGTAGTATTTATACATATTTGATTAATTGCTCTATATGTTTATATGCATTTAGACACAGCCCAGTCACCACAGTTTTTGAGTGTTTTAAGCATATTCTTACCACCGTTTAACTCTTTGTTTATACTGTCTATTCCACAAAGTTTCTCATTGAGCAGCAGGATGATATATTGCTGCTGTTGGCTGGAAAAACCTTAAGTCAGGCTTCGGATAGGGCCAATTAATTTTTGCAAGTGACCTATGCTGGATGCAAGAGTTGGTTAGGGCATTGGAGAGCTTCTCATTTCCTTGACCACAGGCAGTGACTGAGAGGTGAGTGACCTTTCTATTTTCTGACCTGTGCCATGCTGATTACCCCTGGAAGCACTCCCTGTAGACAGAACTCTACCATATCCTCACCTAGTGCCTGCCTTCTCTTTGACCAATCAAGTTTGTCACCTGGTAGGACAAAGAAAAGTGTAACAATTATGTAGGAAACTGCCAGAATTTACTTCTATACATGTACATCAGTGGCTGTTCCATAGCTTTTCTGTTTATTCTTACATCTGCATAAGTACTACAGAACAAAACAAAGAATTTGCATATGAGTCTTGAGTCTGATGGTGCCCTTTACAGGCCATATGACTTGCATAAGCATACCATGAAATCCACAACCTGCCATTATTTTCATCCAATGGAAACTGAATGTCTATTTTCGAATCTCTGGTATTGAAATTTAGAGAAATATCCTCAAGAAGGTGAGATGCACTTAAAATTTAGCATGAAGTCATATCTCACACTTCCTATTGTAGATACAAAGGTGTCCCATTTGTGATTTACATGAGAAAACAAGGGGTATTGGTGGTTGCACATATGACCAAACTCCACTGTGGCATAAGTGCTTAATGGTGAAACAATGCTGGTATCAGTGAGAAGTGTAAGACTAGAATTGTTCAGTCATGGCCTTCTCTTCGACATATCTCTTCTCAACTACACCACTGCCTTCTCAACTCATTATGTTTACATTTTTTCATAGCACATGCTCATATCCATGGCATAACTAAGCATGGCTAAGCTTTTTCACGTTATGTATTTACATCTGGATATTTAATGATGCAAGTCAGGTTAGACACCTTTCCCATCAGTACAACAGCAGTGACCCCCTGGCAATCAAAATGGCACCCTTTTGGATTATAAGCCCTGCCCCTTACCGCTACACCATACCACTATCATTACAGGAAGCTTCTGGTGGTGCTAACTCAAACCCAACTTTGAAAATCATCTCTGCCTTCAGCCCCTTCCATCACAGTGGTGTAGTGCACACACTCACACAATAAGGAAGAGAGAATGGCAAACGTGTTTGCAAGCAGTTTAGCAAAACCATGTAAGAGACCTCAGGTTCTTTAGCACGCAGGAAATTGCACTGTAGTTTTCAACCTTAGACTGTCATACCAAAAATGTATACTTGTATCTAGTATGAGTGTTTGCTGTTTCCCTCTGAAAGGGAAAAGACATGTTGCGTCTTAGCTCAAAGCAGCATCTTATTTGTAACTTAACTTTAAGGGCAGTAATGAAAAGTTATCACTGCAGCCTGTTCTCAGACTATGATCTTTTTCACAGCTTTCTGTGTAGATTTACTCTGTGATTTACCCTATCTTCCTTGTCATTTTGAATTATATCATTACTGCTCCTTGTGGTGTCTGCTTTCAGGCCTGTGAAGGTACAGTATATTCTGTATCCTTCAACACGGGGCCATGAGGTCTGCCCATGAATGCTCCGCTCCAGTGTCACTTAATCACTGTCATTCTTTGGACATCACTGGATTTACAGTCAAAAAAACTTGACTTCACATGTTCGCTGTTTTCTCAGCTGGGTCGGAATCACTCAGCGCACGCCTTCAGCCAGGGAACTTGTCTTACTCGACTGTCCATGGACCACTGTCACTGTGAAATGCACCGTGGTGACCACATGCAGTGAGTGCGTGTTGGCTTGATCTGCTGTGTTGAGACGGACCCTCCCTGGGAAGGTCTGTACAGAGGCAAGGTCACCCTTCCAGTTGGAATTCAAAACAAAAGACTCCTGCCACTAGCTGCCTGGGAAAACAGTAGGAGCATCCCTCATTCAGACTGACCAGCACTGCTTGGAATGTGAGGAACCTCCAGTGTCTCACAAAGAACCCTTAATGATACATCACTCAAAACCTTCCATAAATATTTTATGTCTATGGAACAATTCAAGACCCACATATTTGTTTCCATCCTGAGTATAAGCAGTTAACCATCTCTCATACCCAGATTTGGAATGAATTGACTCTGGGTCAATGTCAAATGATTTTCCTTGTGGTATGCAATCAAAGAATAAGTAACATCATTTCATCAAAAGACATTTTTTTGTCTTCACTAATCTGTGCACACAATCTGTATGCTTATATTATAGTGAGCACAGATGTTCTATGGCATGTCAGGGGTCCATTTGGAGTAGAAGTGATCAGGATAATCCATTTCTGTTTTAAGAGGCCCAATAAAATGTAATATTATGATGAGTTCTCTGTTGTATGGCTGTTCTAGCAAATGGACATATCCACAGATATAACTATGGATGTTGGTTGTTTTTTTTTCTGGGTATGTCAAACATATTTTCATGAACCAAACATAAATCAATGCAGTGAAAGATGTTTTGTTTGATAAAGTCACTGCCAGTCACACTCATAAATCAGGTCAGTTACTCTATCTGTTCAAATGTTGTCTAAAAGGACAACAGGTCAAAACGAGTTTAGTGCAGTAGCATATTATTTGCCTTGTTGCCTTCTTGCTGTCATGAATCTTTATTTATTATGAACCCTTATTTTGACACGCTCATGGATTAATTATCTGTCTTGAAATGATTTTCAATTATACATCAGTCAAGAGCAATGAAAGTGCATTTGAGGCATTTCTAGGACCAATTTGGACCGAGTCCAAATATGCCCTATGTTCCAATTAAAAGCTCAGATCTCATTTGGTTATGCAGGGTTTTCACAATAATAAATACATGAATCAAACTGAAAATGAGAATGGCAACTCTGCATCTTACCCACGGGATGTATTTTATGCGGAAAAATGACCCAATAAATGAAAAAACAGAGAAAAAGTATATAATAAATGCTCAAATATGCTGCCTGCCCATAAAACACATGACATCAGTGGGTAGGCTCTCAAATGATGTTTTTCATATTTCATGCTTCATATCCTTTTCAGATGTTTTGGTTACTTTGGTTACTCCATTAATTGTGCTTTTAGCCTTCTTAAATTGAGTGCTGCCAATTGTGCCCTTCAAAACAGTACCGTTATCTCTAGAAAGAGTAAATTGTGAACATTATTCAATCATCAAATAAATCACTGGCATGAGATGAATCATGACCTTGTTTTTAGACAACATTTCATTCTGTTTTCTTAAATGCACTTTGTATTTGCACATTGGAAGTCGACCTGGATTAGATACAACTGTTTAATTATGTTGCAAGCTCCCACAACCCTTGAACTGCAAAACCCTGAACAACGGCTTCCGGTGTATGACTTATATTGCTTTTCCATATTAAAAAAGAAGAAAACGTACTCGACAGTTAAAGCTTACCCATTGTCTCGGCCTTGGTGTAACATACGTATGTAGGCCTAACCCTGCGCTGCAGTTGCGGCTACAATTATTATTCGCACTATAACTGTTGGGGGTGTGGAAGGCATGCGCTTCTCTTTATTCGGTGCTGACAAATTCCACAGACTGAGTGCCTTTTCGCAGATTACAGTCAAAACAGAGGGCTGATCAGACAGGCACTCTGCCGACTCTGCCTCTGCTTCATTCACGACAAACAACCAGCTTTAGAGTCTCTTATCTCGGTTCAGTCAGGGGATTGGCGTGAAGATTTAGAAAAGTTCCGTGGTGCTTGCACATTACATTGTTTACATTTAGCAGACGCCCTTATCCAGAGCGACTTATATAGGGAAGAATTTTTACATGTTATCCATTTATACAGGTGGATATTTACTGAGACGAACGTGGGTTAGCTACCTTATCCAATGGTACAGCAGCAGTGTCCCGGCAAGGAATCGAGCCAGCAATCTTTTGGTTACGAGCCAGCTCCTCGCCAATGTGCTACATTGCAAAACAATAACGACGAATAAAATGTGCTGTTCGGAGTTTGTGATGTCTATGAATATCTTAATGGAAAGAGAGTGAGGTTTTTGGTGAACTACGGGCTGGGTGTTCATATAAAGTTGTTCTTTTTGGCGAAAACATGGTAAACCCTCGGTTTGTAGACCGAGCTGCACACTAAATACTTTTCTTTTTGTCTGTTATAATGCACATTATAGCCATTACCAGACTCTTAAAACAACACGCTATGTGGATTTAACTTTATTTTATATACCGATCTTTACTATAATCCAAACTCACTAACGGCAGTCCAGGAAAGTGATTCAGAACAAAGTTCGGTGCTCAGCTTTAAACATTGGGGGGCAGGAATTTATTCCTGCTACCAAAAGTGTCACCTTTTGTCACAACATTCCGCGTGTAGTTCGCAGATAGCGTATACAGAATGACATAATAACATTAACAAAAAAAGTTGTTTCTAACCACTCTTGCACTGGTGATGCTGGTGGTCCGTCGCTCCTTTATATCTTCCCATTTTCCACAAACTAAACTGAGGAAAGTAAAAGGACATACAGCACAAAAGAGCGAGCGAAAGGCAGGAGGGGGGAGAGGGAGCTCTGCCTGTGAATGAGGACAACGTCACGATGTAGGCTGGCATTAAAGACTGAATCTGTGTGACAGAGAAAAGCTCTCCGTTACTCAATGGTAACCGAAAACGTAAGCACAGCGAAAGGGGCAAACCTAGTGGAAAAAGGCAACACACTCATCAGACTATTTTAGACTATCTATCAGACAGTTTAGTTCATTTAGATCACTAGCTGGTTAATTGTGAACGTCGGACCCGCATCTTGGACGTTTGAAAGCTCAGCCTCATTCATTGTTGGACATTTCTTCTGGGAAGCACGATTTGTAAGTGTAAGGACCACAATGCATTCTTTTTTGCACTGACAAATTACATTCAAAATTTTGATTTTGATAGGGAAGTCTGCAGACTAGCTAATTAGTCTAGTCATACTCTAATTAGCTGGTAGCTAACTCCACAAGTTGCTAGCTACCCCGCAAGCGGATAGCCTAGATTGCTAGATGCAGTCGAAGTCGTGGCGCTAGGTGAAGTCTTGCTAGCTCTGTCTAGCTAGTTAGCGAAGAAGAGTTGCTGCCGTTGAATTTTTATTTTACATGACTTTGCAGCCACATCATGACTGCACGTGCAAAGTTTTGCAAAGTACTATAAGGAAGCCATAGTAAGTAATCCATTAGTTTACTAGATACTGTGTAAATGCGATCGGATCCCAATAGCAATACCAAACGATCTATCTAAGTGTCTAGCTAATTACAGCTGTCCTCTTTTCACCATTGTCATTTAAACATTTCAATCTCCAAACGCATAGATCCAAAACAGGTATGCTATGAAAAAAATCTGCCCTGTCAGTCTTAAATTGGGTAATTTTCTTGCTAACGTTACAGTAATCAGTAGCGCTCAGTCGCATGCCTGGAATATCGACTTTAACCGAATTTACAGAAAGTACATCCAAGGAGAAAACATTGATTTGGTGAATTCGCCAGGTTTACTTTCTCTTTTGGTAGTATTTACTTGTTTGCTGTAAGACGAAATTGAGAAAATTAATGACGAGTCATACTTTCCAAATGATCGCGGAATTTTGTGCATCTGTGGTTATTTTGCTGCTTTGCAGATACCTATATCTTATAGCAAGCCTGTTGCCTTTTGATTGAAATTAATATTGGGTCATAACTGTATTAAAACAGTGTGTAAGACAAACCATGAATATGGTTTATGCTTCACTTTCTTTTGATTGATTTATGAAAGAGTATGTGTGATGTAAGTGACCTTTAACGATCTTTTTGCCTTTTCCCATTCCCGTGAAATGTGAACAGAGTTTGTTTAATATATTGATTGTTTTGACTGTACTCGAGAGCAAAAAAAAAAAAAAAAAAAATCAGTCTTTGATTTATAAGAGTAGCAGTCATTAAAATAAAATTCTGATTCAGAGCACATCTCTCTATAATGAAAGTGTGTGCTGAGTTGTGAATCCTGGGATCAGAGAAGGGAATGGTGCTTTTTCTGGGCTCCCTTTCTGGTTAGTCAGTGCAACTTGTGGTCCTCATTTTTTCTTCCAGGGGACAGTGTTTTGGAGAATTCTTTGTGGTAAAGGTTAAATCACATGTTGAGATAAGACCTCTTGGACCTTTGCTTTGTTTACCTTATAATGGGCTGAAAATGGAGATTGTGCCTGTAAACTAACTCGCTGGGAGATTCCACTGTCAATACCCCCCCCCCCCCCCCCCCCCCCCCCACACACACATACACACTTGCAATGGTATATTAGCTCTGTCTGACATTTTCTATTTTTATCTAGTTTTACATCCACAAATTTTGTATGGTTTTGTTCCACCATCAACCCTTTGATTCTTTATGACGTATCCTATGCCTCAGGCATGACATATTCATTACTTAGTTCTTCAGTGTGACCCAGGTCCTCCTACCTTTCAAGTCTCTCTGGCCTGTTTTTTTCAAGTTCCTGGAAATGCCTCAAGTCAGCATGACACTTTATTAACATCGTCTTGTAATCTGACCTTGTTTACCTCCCTGGTATATTGTGATAAAGCTACAATAGCAAGTACAGTGCAGTTGCAGTGGGCTTGCAGTAGCTTTTAGTGATTGTATTTGCTTGGAATTCATGTCACAAATGTAATCGAAATCTGCTCCTGGAAAAACTTACAGCGCTGGAATTGTGACTGCTGGAAAGAATGGTTTCCTGTTATGACCTGGCTTGTGACTGACTCTGTCTGTTCGAAGAGGGGTAAAACACTCGTATGATCCCTGTCTTTGAGGAGCGCAACGCTGGAAAGTGTGAGAGCAGACACATCATCTAACCTCTCCCTGTGTATAACGTAAATGATTATTCTGTCTTTCTCTCTCTCTCGACTCACTGGTAACGTCCAATGCACAAGCACACTCCAGCTGGACGTTGCAGATTTACAAGAAATATTTTGGAAGTGGTTTTGCATGTTTCAGTGAGCCTGAATGACTGTTTTCTGTTGAACACATTGTTTCACTCTGACTTTTAAATGGTAGCTGCTCCAAAAAAAAATCTGAAAAATTAATATATTTTCACTCTGAAAGCCGGTTCTGTTTTAAGGTTTTGAATTATGTGACACGTAGGTCATCAGTGGCTGTTAACTTTATAGAATCCGAGAATAAAGATGGCAGCCCTGTGTAGGCAGTAGTTGCCTGTTGCTGGTGGTGAGAGCCCTGGGAATAGGCTGCCTTATGCCTCTTCATTTGGTCCATAAAAAGCTAAAATAAAATGTGCCCGGCTCATTATAGGCTTGGAAACCCCTCAGCTGTTCAACTTTGGTCTGCCTGAGAGGAAAATACAAGCCTCCTCATTCTCACTTGGCAAACCGTAATGCAGTTACTTTGAGAGTTTCTTTTAATGTACTAAAAAAGAGAGCCATCCATTTTCAAAGAATGGAAAAAGTAATCAGCCTGTATTGCTGACGCATTGTTCATGTGGCCTAGTTATCGTTGGCCTTTCTTAGATCCAGCCAATCAAAAATCAAAATCCGTTACTTTGTACTGCCTGAGTACAAGCCAGGCCATCTAGACCACACACCCTGCTCTTGAATAAAGCATAATTTTTCAAAGGCAATGGATGTATCAGCTCTGCTGAGTGTGCTACCACTGGTTTATCACTTAAAATGATTCTCTCGTCTGATAGATGTAACCCTAGTCCACGGCTCTCATTACGAGAGAGTGATAATCATCCCTTTCAGCATCTGAGAGAGTGTTTCATTTGTCAAGGGGTGTATTTACATTGCTATGCATACCAAAGGCTCCCATCGCTGTGTCTGTTTTGTCAACGGTGGTGGAAAACACATGGAGGGAGGGAGGTACTGTAGAGGCAGGCTGCCATGCTGTTAACATGAAAGAGGTGTTAAAGACACTAATTGAATGTAGGCTCCGGTTGAAAGGTCAGACCACAGCGTTTAAGTAGCCACAACATCTGTTTGCAGTTTTGCTCGACTGAACCTATTGAAACCCGGCCGAGGGTGGGGAGGGGTGCTATAAGCCTAATTATAAGGCAGTGTTTTTGTTATTGGTGCCCCGTGATCTTTTTGGTTTTACTGTTGCAGATGGCCAGAGAGTTTTCCCAGTCTCTGTGAAGTTTTTGTTCGGCAGTGGATAATTGCCACCTCTTCTCCTTGAAAGATAAGATTTTCTATTGTCAGAAGTGCCCAAGTTGTCAGAGTGGAAGTATAACTTGAGACTGTATTGATCCAAACAGTGTGAAGAATAGATGTGTGCTATTCATTTCAGGGGGGATAGCGACATGAATTTGTCTTCTAGTCCTCCCTAAAGGCATCTCTTGGAATTAGCCTAAACTAAGCCATCTGTGTGAAAAGCTTTACAGATGGGCCTTTTCAAAGGACCTGAGAAAATTTGTCCTTAAAATTGAATAAAACAGTTGTCTTAAGGACAAAGACAAGGACATAGAGAAAGAGGAGGCCCACAGAGGTTGGGGTTCCCCCCCCCCCCCCCATGTCACATGTCCCAGTCCCAGTCCGTCTCCACTCCGGCCCATCTGTGTGCGTTGCTGAGTTGCTGCTATGCGGTGGGGCGGGCCCGGTGGCCAGCTGAGCCCGAGTGAAAGTGCCGCTGAGCCAAACGCCGGGGGTGGCCATTGTCCCCTTTGCTGGCCGGCAACAGATGGAGGTGGTCAATCGCCACAGTGATTGCCGATGAATCCGGAGACCTTTTCCCTCCCGCCCCTGCCTTTTACCCAAGGGCATTCATGCGTGCTGATGAGATTAGGTGGTGCTCAAGTAATCTCTCTGTCTGGCTTGCTCCGAGCTCCCTGTGTGCATGTACTTTCAGGCTGCGCTGGCTCCAACGCTTTCAGGCCTCCGTCTGGTTTGCCCTGTGGATAGAGATAAATCGCCACTGGATAGGCCAGCTGACAGCGTGTCTTTTCAGGATCAGCAGGGTGTGTGTCCCCATCTCCTAATAACAGAGCCCACTACCTGGGAAATGACGCCTCTGTTTCCTACAATTTGAACAAGTCATTCAGAAGTATAAGAGTGTGATACACCTGTGTTGCCACTGTTAGTTAGGGATTATCTTTCTTGCTTGTTTGTGACTAGTTTTACCATTCCAGAATTGTTAATATATCTATAGTTCATTTGCTGAAGATTTTGTCACATATGCTCATTTGCTGTGTACCTATGACATGCTGAGTAGTTGTGTTTATATTTTATATGTTATATGTTTATATATGAGTGATTTCACTTTGCCTGTGTGAAATTTTGAGTAAACCATCTTTTAATCTGATATTGAAAGTCTGGACTGTCAAACTCTGAAAGGGCAAAGTGAGTTTTGAGCTTTTTAAGTGTTAAAGGGCTAGAAACAGGACAATAGAAATGTCCTCCTTCTTTACTGTTATTTGCAGAGCAGATTCTATTATCCTGAGCTCTTCTTGCTTACATCTGACATTACATTACATTAGACAACTACTTATACAGTGGGCTATATACTGAGCCAGTGTGTTAGAACCTTGCTCAAGGTTGCGGTAACTGTGCTTCATATGGGAGCAGTGAACATGGAGACAGGCATTGGAGCTGGAAGTGTATAAGTGCCGCAGTTTCACAGCTGTATGTAAATGAAATGATCCTACTAGCCCAACAATGAAATCTGCCCTATGGAAGATAATACAGAGCTCAAAGAGCGTTGATGCCTTGACAGACCGGGCATCTGAAATGCATTCACACTCACTTGTCTGCTCTCCTTCTCCTGGAGAGTGCGTTATATTTGGATGCGTCACTATCCTGTCAAACCAGTGTAATGCCAACCCCAAGGTCTCTTAAGTTATCCACTAATGACGTCTTCAAAGGGGGCGGAAATGGGCAGCGGGTGAAAGGCACTTCAGGAGTAGCACACGTTGTTTCTTGGGTGAAAGACGTGGTCTGTCATCCTCAATGTTTACGGCAGCGCTGTCCGATGCCATGGAAACGCCACTCTTTTTGGGTTTGCAGACCGTTATGAACGTTTTCCTGAGCTTCGGTCGCGAGGAGCTGCTTTTTACGGTTTCCACAAAGGAAACCTAAATTTATATGGACACGTGCTATTTTCTCACAGGTGGTTGGCCACTTTGGGGTAACTATGAGTCAGGCCGTCTCTTGTGACAAACTTTACCGCGGTACAGTCTGCCTGTAACATTTCAAATTTAAAGCTTTGTTTTCTCCTTTCAGAATTTATGAGGTCGTGGACAATTTCTGACTCAGCAGTGCATAATTATAGTGAGCTGTATTCAGATGATTTTTTTTTCATTTCTTCCAAATTTCACTATGCCTATTTCAGTGGCTTTTGCCTGAGAGCTCTGTAAATCTGCATCTGTGTGAATGGGTGTGTGTTATAAAGGGACATTCAGAAGGTAGCATTTTAGCTCTCAAGAAGTCTGATACATAATACCATACCCTTAGGATATGGGCAAATCTGTGCTTTGGTGAACTATATACAGGACTGTTGACAATTTCAACATGGTAAAGCAATGCTGTCATACCAGCAGTAATAATAATAAGCAGGTAAGGACACTGTAGTAATGATCCCTAAAGAACAGTGCTCTGCTTCACAATTATTTACACCTGCAGCAAAGGTCAGGCATCTATGATCCATCTAGAGCTGAATATTTGTAGTCTCCTTTGTACCTAGTTTATTTATTTGGAAGGACTCTGGATTAATGGGGTTTTGTCTTTGTTTGGTTCTAGAACCTCTTATCAAATCTTACTGATATTATCCTGCAAAGAGAGATAGTGTCCTGTTTGAGAGAAAACAGTCTGAGGTATTTCACAGTTGCAGCTGTCGTGTTTTGTAAATTGTATGCAGCAGAGTGAAGAGGCTACGCACCAAACAAATGTATAAACCCATTTAAACGAGAACATGGTATAGTGTACCGCAAGTCTCTGCTAAATCATCACTGCAGTCAAACCTACATTGAAATACAGCTTTAAAGAAACCTGTGCTCTCTCTGTACAAGTCCTCATGTCCTCTCATTGAAGTCTTAATAATGCGGAGTTTGCAGTGCACCAAGGAAGGGGTCTGCATGTTTCAGGGAATATCTTTGGCCCATGTGGTAATATCAAAGGAAATTCAAGCTCAGATCTGGCAACTATGGGACTCTAGAGGGGTATAAAAGGGGAATCCTCAGACAAGAAATTCCTGTGTCTGGCTCAGGAGGAAGTTTCAATATTAGCTTTTTTATTGAGATAAGAAACTGATCAAAAAGCCTAAAAACGGTGTTGTTCGGTGCTGTAAACAGCAGTCTGGCCTTTATGTTACTGGAATGCTGAATCCTGAGGACCAGCCAGATGTGGAAGACTCCTGCCAGATGCATCTGGGTCAAACCATGGTTCTGACTCCAGTTTGTTGTGGCTGATGTTTTCATGCCATGACAGCAAAAGTCCCTCTGGAACAAATGGCATACCTGTTGGGGCCTATGGGCTTTTTGTTTCAGTGGGAAAATTAATGAGACCCTTTCTACCCACCAGTGAAGTATGTACTAAAAACCAAACACAGAGTTCGAGTCTATAGGTCTGGTTGTTCTGCCACATTGCAAGGTTGCATGCTTAAACACACACAAAAACCACTGCTTGGAGATCATCTTTGAGTATCCATGCCAATGTGTACAGCATGCTTAGGCCTCTGTTTGCGTGGAGATGGGCACCAGACCACTGTTTCAGATTGATCGAACACCAGCAATGAGAGAATGAGGCATCATAACCCTGCAGTGGGTTGACCTACTTTTTGATGATTCACTGAGTAAACTTTGTAGTGCTTAGCAAAACACTATGATTTGGTCTTGCGTCACTGACATGTGACATGTTCTATGACAGTGTTTGCGGAGGCATTCATGTGCAAAAACTAATGCCCACATGCATACTTGAAGTAAAGCTGCTTCGCAGAGCCATCCTGAGGGAGTCCGCCAGTGGTTTTGTTGGAATCCTTCCACTAGGAAGCCGTCTGGGTAAGCCCTGAAGCACGTGACTGTTTGTCTTTCTGCAGCCGCTCTTCTGTATATTCGGCCTCGGTGCATATGACTGGGCACACGTCCAGTCGCCCGCTATTAAGTTACAGGCAGTCATTAAACTGCAATTATTAAACTTGCCTTTGTTGCTATAAACAGAAGGCAAATGACCTACATTCGAGCCCTGTTGATGGCTTTTGAATTCTCTGGCTCTGCAAAAAGCAAACTGTAATAAACCGACTCTTTTTGAATTTCTTTCCAGTGTAAAACTGAAGGCCAAATGCTCTCCAGCATAGGGAAGAAGCGTAACCCATTTCACTCCTCATCCAGTCAGCAGATTAGGCTCCGCTGTTTGCAGGCCCTTTGGCTTAAGTGCTGTTGCTGACTAAAGGTTTTGATCATCAGTTTCTTAAATTTCTAGCGAGACTGACTTCTTTGGCAAGAACTGTTGGGTGCATGGAGTAACCTTAAGTTAAAAGATTACAGCAGCCATCCAACTCCAAGGACAACAGAGCAAAAGGTGTCAAGACAGTGCAACTCTGATTAATGTTAGGTTAGGTTAGGCTAAACCATCCAATAGGGTTTTCATAGAGAGTTTAAGGAAAAAAGAAAATGTGTAATTGCCATGTTTTTACTTTAACTGAGATGTATACAGTTAGATGTTTACTGAAGCTGCAGGGCAGCAGTGGTATCACATCTGAGACTCAAACTTACAACCTTCTGGTTACAGGTCCATTTCTCTGTCTGCTGCTACACTCATCTGCCCGCGTTGCTATTGGAGGATCTTTTTGTCTAAGGTAATGCAGCTTGTGTAAACTGCAGAATCTTTCATTGTAACCAAGATGTCTAAATACAAACACAAATGGACCACACCAAACTGGCAGACAAGACTGAGGACAGACTCCCGCAGTAAGCCGGACTGATATGTGCTCGAGGAGGGAGGGTCTTGCAGCTGGAACCCTGATGTAACGTAGCTCTGCATGCTTAGATAAATAATCATGGCAGTTAGACATTGCTCCAGATGGTTGTGACTGCTCATACGTGGAAATTATTAAAGCCTCATAAAATGCTTTTTAAAAATAAAAAAAAAAGATGAGTGCTGGAAGGGAATGCAAGGAAGAAAATGTTTGTTACCCTGAGTACCCTTTTGATGTGCTTTCTTTAAAAAGCCCTTTTTGATGTAACTCCCAGCGCGGAAGGCTGCCAAACTTTGGCACGTCAGAAGTGGTTTCTCGAACGCTACGCAAATCTGCGGGTTTAGCTTTCAGTTCTGTGGATGAAATGATGTCCCACGCAGTCCCCATCATGTAAGTCATCCCCCAGCTTGATAGGGGGACGCCTGGGAGGGGACTGACACTCTGCTGGGCTTGCAGATGCGCGCTGGGAAAGGCAGAGCCCCTTTGCTTCGCTGAGGTTCCTCCGGCCTCCAGTGAAGATGGAGCACCACAATGACTCATTAAAGTAATAGCTGTGAGATGATGTAACCACAGTGTGCGGTCTGCAGTCCACAGGCAGCAAGGGAACAAGTGCTGAGCGTGTAATCATGGGTTTAGTGCTGTTGGTAAAGCTGGGGGGCCCTGGGGGCTTGAACACCTTGCTTTCTTTTTTTTTTTTACATCTGCAGCTGGTGTCCTTGCGGTGGTCATGATTACGCAACATCGCTTGCTGAAAAGTGAATGTGTAAGTCAGTGTCTCCTGACAGATCAGTGCAGGTACTGCGCTAAGAGTTTCCAAGCACCCTGGGGAAGCATAAAAGTTCAGCTTCAATATGGTTTGAAGAGGTAGTTGCGTTTGCTGGATGTTGCGCTTCGTCTATACATTGTAAATAGCAAATTCCAGCTATATTTGTGTCAGCAACTCTTAAAAAGATGCTATGAGCTGAAGCCAATGTGAGCTTGCTTTGCATGTGGTAGTACGATTGCCAGGTTCCACATGCACACAGTAAGGACCAGTAATAGAATTGAGAAACTACTTTATTAACTCGATTTTGCATTTTGACTTTTGGGAATGAGTTTCATGAACTCTCTGACAGAACAGTGTGTTGCAGTGTATTACAGTGGGTGATGGTTTGACTTTCAGGGCACTGTATTCAGTCAACTTGATTTGCTTTTGTCCTTGATTTCACATTTTCTCTGTTACATTTGTATTTCAGTACATGTGAAATTTGAAGTTTTGTCCTTGTTAGTTACGTTGATTTTCTGTATTTGAGTGTAGATACATAGTGAAGAAAATAGAGGTAGTGAAAAAAATAACACAAGAACAAGAAAATCCTGATTCTCTTCATAAGTGTTAGATTAATGGAGTCATGAGCATTAGCTAGCCTATATTAAATACATGTTCTTGTACATGAAAAGTACTGTCTGAGTACTTCTGTGGATGGCACACTGTCATTATAATTACTGTAAACTGTTGCTCAATCCGCATATATCTATGGTCAAGACAGAAGTGCCTGAAATAGCTACAGACAGTGACTTTTCTATTTCCATTCTCGCGTCAGCGAAGCGGCAGTCGAGGGCAGAGAGATTATTTTAAAACTTCTAATCTGCTCTCAAGCAGCAATTAGGCTGGCGCAGTGCTCGCATGGGTGATGTCATCTAAAGGAGACGGGAGTTTGCCAAGGGCCCGGATGGAAGTGTGGGAGGGAGACTGGGTGGTGTGGTCTGCAGACACAGAATCATTATGCTTCGCGAGACTGACTGCGACCGGCCGGGGCCAAGTGGTGCCTTAGTTAAAGCCGCACGTGGGGGATTCTCTACACTGGCAAAAAGAAAAGGCTTGTTATATAACAACTGTGTCCCTGCTGCCAGAGTCTGTCTTCTGCTGTGTTTGTGCGTACTTCCACAACAACCTTTAAAGCAGCCTTCATTTCACTTCCAGGTATTTGACTCAAGGTAATTATGTTTAATTGCTACCATATGACAGCGAGCATCTGAGGTCAGAGGTCAGCTGGAGTACTGCCGCAGACGCCAGACACCAGGGAATTCCTGAGGGTGAAAGATATTATCAGTGGAAGATGTGCGCAGGGATACAAGTGCATTGTGCGTTTCCATTTAAAGCAGCACTGTCACTTAACAGGAGGCCAGGTTTCAGAGCGTGCAGGCTCCCTCCAGCAAAGCCCTGCCGATTGCACACAGACACTTTATGACCCCCTTAAAATCTCCATCAATAAAAAAATACTGGCCGGCTTTAAAGGGCTCTTGAAGGAGCAGAAACTTTGTTTTTAACTGCAGCCCTGAAATGGGTGTTTAGGTTGGAACCCACATAACTTGCAGGCTTTTATGTGTTTTCTGCTCCCATCTTATTTTGGGCTTTTTTCCTGACAGTGTGAACAACGTTTCCCATCCGTACCAATGGAGGGCCACGTGTAGGGGAAGCCTGTCAGGCACCCACTGAACTACGGAGGAGGAGCATTGCTCTTGGTCTTGTGTTAATACTGGTGCTTGGGTCAAGAGAAACTACAGTAAACTGACATGCGGTTGCCGTTGCCAAAGTTAAGATTTAGGGCAGTAGAACTGGAGTGTAGTGCTGCATTTTAACTGCATTTGAGAAAGTGGTGGTGAGCTCACAAGTACTTCTCAGTTGGCCTAGTAAAACCTTGCTGTTGATGGATAACACATAAAATGGCCATGATAAAGATGTTGGTCAACAGAATGAGACCTGCCTGCCTATCTTGATCTCCTGTTTGTGAAAAGGAGCCTGACTTGCATATGTGATTGTAAAAACACAAGAGTATGGCTCTTTTGCTAACCTTAAATGTTGTCCTGCACGTTGCCTTAAAAGGGTGTCCATATATGCATTCTTTTACAGGTAGGCTGCATGTCCTGCTGACCTAAGAAAGTAGGTGCCTTTGTTGGCATGAAGGCAGTAAGAGGCAGCTGACTTTGAAAATAGTCGGTCACAATCTGCACAGTGACATCAAAGAGAGAGGACACAGCGACTCTGTCAGAGTGGTGACGTCATAATGGAGGGAGGACACAGCGACTCTGTCAGAGTGGTGACCTCATAATGGAGGGAGGACACAGCGACTCTGTCAGAGTGGTGACGTCATAATGGAGGGAGGACACAGCGACTCTGTCAGAGTGGTGACCTCATAATGGAGGGAGGACACAGCGACTCTGTCAGAGTGGTGACGTCATAATGGAGGGAGGACACAGCGACTCTGTCAGAGTGGTAACCACTGAATGGAGGGAGGACACAAGGACTCTGTCAGAGTGGTGACCTCATAATGGAGCCACCTGAGTCTTAGATTTTATGCTTCCACTGACCTTAATTTCAAAATGGGGCTCAGACAGTAACAGTGTTCTGTGGACCAGCATTATTTTTCATTGCTGCTTACAGTGAAACTGCTGCGTAGATTGCTCTGAAAATGATCTGAAAATGAGAGCAGATTGCATGGAATGATACAGGACGGGATTAGTTTGGAGGTTTTTGTCTTTAAAAATGCTACAGTCATCGAATTTTGATCTATTTATTGCACACTTCGGTCGAATGTAAAGTGATGTCTAAGTCAAGTGACAGCCAGTTAAATATCAGACTCCTACAATTTCAGAGTTATCCATTCCTCTTAGCGTAATTTGTACAAGATGTTGGGCTTTAATTTCCAAACATGCTTGGATGTCTTGACTGAACATGACCGCTGTAATGTTACGATCGTGTAATGCAGTCAGAGAAATCCCAGTGGGTTTGTGGGGGTCTCCTGTGTATGAGTTGTAGTATTGGACCCGGGGTGCTGGCTAACCTTGAGGTCAATATACATTTCCCACCACCTTCCCTTGAGTGTTCATCCAGGTCTGATTTGTTGACCACATAGAATGCAGGTGGAGCAACTGATCAGTGAGGAGAACAGTACAAACCTCAAAGCCGAAACTTGAAGTGCATTGGGAAAGCAAAGATTCTCCAACCCCTTTGAAGTGCCTCTGGCAAGCCCTTCAAAAGTTCTGCTGCTCTTCTGAATGGTTCCGAAAATAATGCAGCCATAAACTCAAACCAGCCGTCAAACTGTCTCGCTTATAAAGCCAGAGTTATTCTTTTCTGGAAAGTAATTGGTCATGTTTGTGGTCTCCATTTTGTGGGGGCGGGGGATGGGGGAGTGGGAGAGTGACCACATTATTACCATATCATCCCACCATGCATCCCTTCATAGGACAATGGGAATAATACAGTATAGCTAAAGGAGAGCAGAATTAACACACAGTCCTCTTCTTTAAAGTTACAAATCCTGCGGAAAATACTGGAAAATACTGCTGTGCATAATAAACTTTGCAATTCAATTCAAATTCTTAAAACATGATGGGTGGTTTTCAGTTTATGAACTGCATTTTAATTCCCTGAATTGACTGAATTAAAATGGAACTGACCCCAACTCTGATACAGTGCTTGTGCAAAATACAGGAACTTTTACACTCATGTATCATATCTTAATAAAGCCCGAACAGCCATGTTCTTAAGGTTAACCATTAAAAAGCTATAGTACTAGTTCACTCCTTCATATTTAGTTAAACCTTCCTGCCTTTTCAGAAATTTAAAGGTAATCTACAGCTCTCAGATGTGTTGCTGAAAAAACAATCTCCAATGTATTCGGAAGCATAATAGTCCTTTCATCGAATTGTGACCACAACAGGTTTGAAATAAATTGAAATTATTAGCCTTTTTTTGGCGTAAAACCACGAGTTTGTGTTTTTTGTGAAATTAAAGGTGATGCTACAGCTTTTAATTAGTATATCCTTATGATAATCTGTCTGTGCTTACAGTAACTTGAAACAAGAAATGCCTGTTTCGCCAGACCTTATTGGTGTATTTGCCAGATCCCCATAATGCGTTGGCCTGCAAGGGACATTTCTGGAAGGGTGCGTTTCCCCTCCTCCTGTGTGAACGCAGGGCCTCAGCTGCTTCTGATTATGGTCCCGCTGGGCCGGGGAGGAAACCGACGTGGAACCTGGACTGTCCCGAGCTCCAGATGTGGAGCGCCGATGGAAGGAGTGCAGCTCCGCTGTCCAAAACACGCAGAGGGGGAGACCGCACGCCCCTCGGCTTGTAGCTGAACAGCGGCGAAGTGCGGCAGAAAATGTGAGCTGGACGCATTCCTCCACGTGGGGAGGGAGCGCTGTTTGGATGAGCCTCCTCCCGAGAATCCGCAAAAGGGGAAACGTGATTCTTTGCATAACTCCGCATGGCTGGGGAAACGGCCCTGCCGAGGGGTTGTCGTATGGAGCTCCTGGAAACGCAGAGCTGGTTGTTTTTTTCCTTCATCTTCAGAGAATCGGAGCTGCGGACGAGCTAACTGTGATGATAAGATGATGTGGACGGTGACGGCAAATGGCAAGACAGCAGCCATAGATTACAGTTCAAGACTTGTGCAGTCAACCCGCAAATTAAATATAGGCGTCTACACTCAGTAATGAGCTTTGTCCTTTACTTTGAGTTACGGATGGAAGCCACTGGTTAAGGTAATTTTTTTTGTTTTTTTACAAAGCATTTTCAGTGGTCCCTGAAATTACAGAAAAATGCTGTGCAAGACACATAACACTTGCTTAGATTTGGAGAGAGTCCGTTGAAAATTGAACTGAACAGAGGCCATAGCCTGACCAATATAACCGCAACTCTTCCCATAGCATTCTCTGGCAGCCAGGAAACGATACAACTATGAAGTCTATTATCTGTACTTAACCACTCCCTTGGGCCTATATGCTCCATCTACTTGTCTCTGTCTGCCTGTCATCCGTGAATTAAAGGATTGGCCCACACACCCTGGCATGCCGTAACCCACATTTCTAAAGCCCAGAGCCCAGTGAGATGACCTCTGAGGCGGTTGGGCAGGGCTATTATTAATGACAACCTTGGCTTCTGTCATCCTGCAATGGCATGAAAAACATCTAAAACTGCAGGACTCTTAGCTCTAAATGCTTGAAATTACTCCCAAAAAACCCCTAATTGCAAGAAAAACGCCCTCTTTGTGGCAAGTGAAGCCGTAGCTGACATGCACACAGAATTTCCGGAGTATCCCCTGGCTGGCCGGCTCAGGGCCCCAGCTGTGAAGTTGCTTGAACCTTTGGCACATTATCTTCAGCACGGGGTTCCTCCAAATTTCCAGTGTGGTGGCCCCAACTGACCCCAAACCCCCTTGCCCTAACAGTCCTGGAATGTCTCACTGTGTGTGGATGGGTCCTCTATCTGCATGGAGGGTCCTGGAGGACGGACAGAGCACAACTCCATGCAAGCGGGGCTTCCTAGATGGCAGCTTGTCTCAGCTCTTCACAAGTATCACAGATTCATGCGCTCAATTATACCCTGTTGCTAAGCAGCAGGCATAGTCGGATGGTTGGGACTGGACTAGCCACAGGTTGTGCACAAGGAGAGAGAATTCCAGTTTGTAAAAGAACACAGACCAATCCAGGCATCTGTCTCTTTTTCAGACATTTTGCAGACGGTGAAGTTGAGCGTTGCATAAAATCCAACAAGTTTGACGTCAATGGCAATGGCAGCGCCTCACTCTGGCCTTGCGTCTTCCTCAGTTCAGAGGAAGCTCGCTTCCTTAGTTCCGCTGCCAGGCCTGCTGTGTGTGAGATTTCACCCTGCCGACGTTTAGCAGAGGGCTGAGGCAGGATCCTCAGCTCAAGAACTGTGCTGTGTGTGCCAGGCAGTAAAAGAGGAAAATGTCCATCCATAGCTTACCCCTGCTAATGGGCTAAGAGGCCCACTGGCAAGGATGTGATTGCAATCCCCACCACTCCCAATGAATATAAAGCAATGGCCTGGGCAGATTCACAGACTCCTTCCAGAACAGAATGTGTGAAATCGAGAACAATCAAAACCAAAGGCAGAGTTGCAGTGCATTGTTAATGGAATCAGAACTTGATTATGGTTTTGGTATGAAGATCCGCTTTACAGTAGCGGTGTGATCTGTGACAGAGATAAGATGCCTGCATTTGTTCTAACACGTTTCCCAGCCGAGCTACACAGGGATACTTGTTTTCGCTCCATTTTCCCTGAGAGAAGACCCGTTCACAGTGCAGTGTCCTTCCACATGTGGTTTTGCAGTCAGGGTATTATATCCCCGTCTCCTCTCAGCGACTGGTTTACAGTACGGCAGCGGGGTTTATTGTAAATCAATCTTTATTTCTGTGACCTCTCCACCTTTTTTTTCCTCTTTACACAAGTATCATAGCTGGCTCAGCGAAAGCGACGATTGCACAGAGCAGCCAACGCCTTCCCTGGCAAAACCATTACGCCACAGAATGTGTGGAAAAACGGCTCCAAACCTCCGCATGTGAACAGCCAGGAGGGAGGAGAGAGCAGGAGAGATATTCCTCAGGGCGTTTCACATGATGTACGAGTCGCTGTGCTGGGCTGATGAGCCGGAGGCCTTAATTGCTGCACTAAATTGCTCTCTGATGTTTTCAAGCGGGTTTTGCGGCTTGTGCACATTGCAGCGCCATCGTTTCTTGGGCAGGTCATGGGAGACCTCTCACAGCAAAGGGTTTCAGTCTGATAGATGGTAGATCGTGACAGTGTGGCTGAAATGGCAAAAAACAGCTGGTTAGGTCCAGAAACAGTTTCCAAAAACTTCACTTCCATCTTCATGGAGAAATCCAGGAGAAGCCACTTCCATTATCTGAAAACTCTCAGATCGCACTAATAAAATACGGAATCGTTGATGCTAAACTCCAGGTTTAACACAAATGTCAGTGATATAATCAGTATCACTTTCAGTATAATCAGTATAATCTTTTATACATGTCTTTTGTTTTGTTTGTTATTTTTTGGGGGGGTGGGAGTCTGGATGGTCTCTGGATTGTGAGATTCTGCAGTGGGTGATGCATGGGATGGTTTTTTGTGAGCGTCGTTGGGTGGGCCATGTCACAAAGGCATGGAAATGAGGTTTTGTGTAGCAGCACAGCGAGCTCCCGTGTCATGCCGGTGCTGTCATTTGAGTTCCTGAGGATGCACAGAAAAGTGGAAGCAGCCGCCCTCTGGAACGCCGCACTGATCGGATGGGCAGATAAAAGCCTTTGAACGGTGCAGGAAGGGGCGGCAGCATGTTGGACGCAGCTCTGTCTCAGTGAGAGAGTGATCTGCGGTTCATTTGCAAATGCACTGTTTGCTTTGGCCCAGGTTCCTGCCGTGCATTATCCGAGATGGTCGCGCAAGCCTGGCTGATCTTGCGAAGGAACCGTACATCATACGCGTGCTGTTTTTCCACGGGTGGCTCATCTGTGTCTGACTTCGCTGCACAGTTAAGCATCGAATAAATGAGAGATCTGCACGGCTCCCTGAGTCCCAACTCACGCATATCTAGAGGGGATCGCCGTCAGGAAACGCAAGTAACAAGAGGCCGGCGGAGTCGAGTTTCCGAGAGACCACCTCAACTTTTACTGCGGATTTAATTGGCTCAAAAATGTGCTGTAACACTGACCAGTACCCTGCAAGGCCCAATTAGACCGTTTCCTGGCCTTGTAGCACTTCTGCCAGCTCTTTGTCAGCCGTGATTTAAAGACTCTGGAGACACAGGGAAATCAAAACCAGAGGACCCTTAACAATGCTGTTGTTGTATGTGTACGTGTCTTTATTGGACCCTTCTCTTTGAGCTGACCCGGAATTACAGCAGCCTTTGCCTCTCTTCGGCACAGTTGTTCACTTTTTATAGAAATAAAAAAAGAATGTCTGGCACAAGAGAGTAGGATGCCTACCAGTATTACTAGATCCATTTTCTACAAGCAGCGAAAGTTTCCAGTCTCAGGTTTTAGCTTTGTGGCATTATTTTCTTATCTGTTAATGATTTAATATAAATGATTTAATTTTTCCATGCGTCTTAATATATGTGCGATTATAAGGAAGTTGAATTTGCTGAGGAACATGTGCTTAGTGTCAGTGTTGACTGTTATTGGATTTTTTCTTCTTCTCACAGATTGTTTTAGTTTTTCCTGTTGACATGTGTATCCAAGGGTTTACCCAACGTGACAGGCAAAGCATTTGAATTAGGTCTTTTTGAATTCTCTGTGGGGTGTTGTTAGGCTGCTGTGTCCTTACTGTAATGGGAACAGTGTGGTACGTTCAAACATGACCTGCTTGGAATGGACCCATTTTCCCCATACATAGCTGTTCTGACCCATTAAAACCCGAATCAAGGCAGGTGATCCGAGTGAGAGCCTTTTCCATTACATGATTAAACCAGAACTATTAGGGAACCAGACCATGCAGGGAGTATGAGTGTATTAAAGGAGAGCTCACTCGCCACTCAATATGTGCTGTTTCACTAAGAACTTCTGTAGATTACACAGTGGAGTCACCTTCAGATAATCCTAAAATAAAGCAGGGCGATCTCAGATGTTATGTACTGAAGTGCTGATCAATCATGTTGCTATGCACAAAGTACTGATCAATCTTGGTTCCTGTTTACAAAGCACTAATCAATCTAGGTCCTTATGTACAAAACACTAATCAGTCTCCTAGATGTCATTGATGGAATTCCAGTTGTGATTCTGAGGTAAATTACCCATGTAACTGTCCCCTAAAGTATTTTTAGCATCACAGCAATAGAACATGACCATTTTCATGACTAAAACCCTAGATGCTGCTCCATGCATCTGCAGGCACGCCGAGTGTCAAGCCTGATTAAAGTCTCAGTGGTGGGCTTGAAGGCTCTGGAATATGTCCATGTTTTAAATGCAGAACCACTGGAGGAACTGAATCGTCTGGTTCGCTTCAAACGTGAGACGCAGCTTCTCAGCTGCCATTTTTTTTGTGTTGTTTTCTCCCAAGCAGCTTTTAAAGCTCAGTGCCGTTTGAGCACAGACGATGACCGGAGGAGCCTCGTTCATTGCCTTTCCTGTTTTTCCCCTCCCCTCGGGTCCCACTGTACTTGGTGACCTGTATTATAATAGTTGGGACCCCGAATCACAGACGCCCCATTGTCCCGGGCTCTTCCTCCACCCCCGCGCTCTCAGGATGTTTTTGGTGTTTCTGGGCCTGAGATCAACGGGGCTTTACTTTGGCTGGCCTGCGCAGGGCCTGGTCAGCTGAGCAGCGACCTGACTGCCGCCAGGCGTCCAGCGGCGATGAGGAGATTAGAGACACTCACTGCCTGCTCAATCGGACCTCTCTCCCCCTTGGGATACAAAGAAATGATGTTGCACTTCCATGGGACGGCAGGTCTTCCAAATTACAAATGCTTTTTTGGCACGACCCGCACATAAAGCATGTCACCGTTTTCCTCCTGATATTCTCCTGTTTCTCTGTAACTCAGTACCTGTTAGCAGTTGTGGAAATGTGCATCTTGGGATGGCAAACCCAGCCTAATAAAGAAGTTCCTCAGAACTGGCCTCCAGCTCATACTGACAAATGCCAGACCATTTAGTGAATAGACGTCATTGTGTTGCGTGATTATTGACCAAATTACTGCAATAAAATGCTCCATTCAAGGTGTAGAGGTCCTGTCGGGTATTTTGGTACACTCTCCAATATTATTTAGAAGATAGATACTCTTTGGGCTCTGAGGAGGAGGCAAAGGAGGAGGTCAGGAGCTGATTGAGAGAGGTTTGTAGTAATCTGTCATTCAATAATCTGTGCAACTAATGATGCACTCAGAAGATTCCATCAACAAATAGTTGGGGGGTGGGGGGGGGGGGGTGGGGTTTGTGAACAATAGCAGTTAGGTGGTTCTGTCTTTTTTGAAACCACCATGGTGCATGCTGTTTAGGTTGGGAATATATTATAGAGGAGAAGAAGTCTTTCGTACCCAAGCCGGAAATATCAAAATTCCAGACCAGTTAGCCAAAAGTATATCCTGAAGTTAATGGTGTGGCTTAGCGATTTGAGTTGGGTAAGCAGCCCTTTATATTTATTGTCACTGGCTTTGCAGGTCCGACCGAGCTGCTGTTTGCGCAACCTGCTGAGAGGACTGCCTTGAAGATCTACGGACAAGGTTGGTGCAGATGCCAAGACATACGGCGCTCAACGTACGCTTATGTAACAATCTGCTTAAGAGTGCTGCACGCTGTTTTTGGGAAATGCTGAAAGTGTGTGTTCAGCCAAGCGTAACAGATCTAACCCATTAAATACAACAGTCATGAGCATTCATTCTGTTTCACATTCAGATAATTCTGAAATCTCCATAGTGAAGTGTAGTATTCTGTCTGAAAACATTTCCCTTTCACTGATGTCTTCAATGAAGTGATTCAATATGTTATAAATGTTGCATGTTTACCTTTACAAGAGGCCACCTTCCAGGAATCATCTGTGTGAAATGAGCTGGAAAGCTAGAATTCACGTTCACATTCATCATTAAGATATGATAGCTCTTTGCCAGGACTCTTTCAACTGGTAGTTCAAGAAATTACAGGAGTCTGGATTCTTGAAACATCCAGATTTGTATGTAAGGTGGATTTTAAAAGTGCCCTGCCATTCTGTGTAATTCACCTTGTAATTGACAGGTTTTGCTGTCATTTCCAGGGATTCACTGTGACTAGCTTTTAATCAGCAGTAGACAGGAGACCTGTACTTAGCCCACAGACTAAACGTCTCTGGTTTTCCTTGTGTCTCATTGTAACCTGTAACTGTTGCTTACCAGATGCTCTTATCCAATGTGATCTGCACAACTTAGTTACATGCAATCCAGTCCAAAGCAGTATACATTCTAATACAGCTATACTGTGCTGTACAGTCCAAGGGTAAAACACCAGTGCCCCACCAGGGAATCGCACCAGTAATCTTTGGGTTCCTAGCCCTGCTCCTTACCACTATGTCACACGGCTGCCCTGCTGCTCTTGAAATAGCAGACAGGAAGAGAGGAGCATGTCCTTGGAAAAAGGGAACCCCCCATCCTTGTCCATAAATAGATTAACTGTCTCCCAATCCGGCATGTTGCTGATGCCGAAAACCTGTCCGGTATTTTATGTGAGGCTGGCAGGAACTTTGTGGATTTGTTTATAAAAGAGTGACTGATGTTGTTGCAAAGCCACCTGCAGAGGCCATTTCAAAGGAAGAGCTTGAAACAATAAGCAGAATAATCAGTGCTGTCACCAGCACTTAAAATAGGCCTTTACATGGGGGGTCTCTTCCTGTTATCGTGGGCCAGTTATGATAGTTGCCTCCTGTAATGTCCAAATATCAATAGAACGCCCAGTGTCGATATGTAGGTGGAATGTTAATGGCTGCCTTGTCAGAAACTATCACCAGACAAAATAATCCATACCATCTAATTATGTATATTAAGGGTAGGAAATCCCAGTGGACAGTGACAAGATATGATTTATGCTTTTTGGTACCTCCTGAACCCTTAATTATATAACTGGCTAAGTTAAGCTAAATGAATTACTGTGTAATGGACTTAATAAATGGTTTTCTGTTCAGAGAGACCCTTGAAAAATGTGGCACTCCAGTGATAGGGTTACCTGCCATTGATATACATGGGATTATACACGTGCTTGTTATTGCACAGTGCTTGTTATCAATTGTGCATGGTTGTTTAATTTGTCATTACTGTAGAAAAACAAGATGACGCACTATCTGTACTGTCTGTATGCCACATGCTCTGTCTCTGCATTGGAGGACTAAGTGTTCCATCACTCTGACTCGCTGGAGCAACCAGAACCCTAACAATAATCCAGGAGGAAACAAAGTTTGTGTGGTCTGATCTACAGACAGCGTGGCGTGTGGCTTTTTAACATATAAATGAACATGAACATATGCATGGATCCAAGAACACAATGCTTTAGCCCTATGGCAACAAGTAAACAGTTAGTTTATGTTATGATATGGGCAGTGCTTAAAGCTGAAGAAGAGTTGTAATGATTTGTGTGTGATTAAGGTTTGCACTAAAGTACACAATGGAGATCCAATGCCTACATTGAAGATTTTGTGTAATAGTACTGTTTTTTGCACCCCGCGTGGAGTCTAATCCCTGTTGTGCAAAATCAGTTGAATGCAGAGAAGTTGTTGCCGAAGACTACAATGTAAGGCAGATACAGTGAACGCAGTGGAGAACATTTGTTAAATAGAAAATATTTTTATGTGTTTTGAATGAGCTGCTGTTAGCTCTTTCAGGCCATGCTTTCAGTGACTTGCTCCTTACTGGCAATTTGTGTGAGTAAAAGCACAATAGAACCATCTTTTTTAGCCAGTGCTCCTCTCCTGTGTAACACGGGCAGGTGTTTGTGCTCTCAACATCAAAGTGAGGACCACCGTAAGCGCGGCTGGAGTTTGATTCCCTTTGTGCTAAGGGAAGAGGCCTGTCACACCGCTCACGGAAACTGGGGCGTCTGAGCAAACACGGCGCTCTCTCCCTCTGCGGGGCTCCCGGGGGAGGACGACCGCGCCCCAGGTGTGCGCAGGGACCCCCCCCCCCGCTTACAAAATACGCGAGCGTAGAATGATTGAGAAGTCTGTCAGTGTGCGTTTGGTGTGATTTTATTTATCCACGTAAGTAACTGATGCAGGCTCAATCAAAAGCTGATTTCGCTTTGACACTGTCCAGATAAGTGTCTTAAACTGTGGGAAGCCTCTCTGTGGGAAACTGCAGAGTTTAAAGGATTTGTTTTTATGTGAGAGATTCCTCAAGGCAGCTGCCTGTAAGCGGACCTACTGTGGCTTGTCTCTGGACTCCAATGCTGCAGTTATGGATTCATCGCGTACAAGCGGGCTGGTGTAGTGGTGGGTTCCAGTTCTTATGAGAGCTGTTATTTCAGAGTGTGTCAGACACCGAGCTGTCGAGCTTCCCTCGCAGCTGGTGTTTTGTTCCGACCCCCCATCACTCCCCCCGAGAGAGAGAGGGGTGACAGACACGGACAAGCACTGTGCCGCATGGGGAAAAGCAGGGATTCAACCTGAGCCAAATAAAAACGCTGCTCAGATTTTTTTCCTCGGCTTTACAATCCAGTCCTTGTTCTGAGTGTTGGGAAACCCTAAAGCGCTACACAGCACTCTGGGGAATGCCTTGCTTGTTGTTCTGAGAACGCGACACGATGTTAAATCCCCCAGCTGAACGCAGGGCCGATGTGTACTTTGTTCTATCTGGTCTCGAGGCTATACCTGGGCCACAGCCTGAGTGCGCTGAGGTCTGCTTTGCTATTGTGGGACCCTTTGTGTTAAGAACAAGGCACAGGATGAGGTGGATTCATCGGTATTCATTCCTTTGGCACAATAGGGAACAATGCGGTTCTCTCAAGAGTGGTGCAAAATGTCATTCACAAGGCTTGGGTTCATAGTTCATAAAGCACCTCTATACAGGAGAGTGTATAGGCAAAACCTTTTTCCCCTGCAGCTAATGGGTTGTTTATAAAGGAACTGGAAATGGTTAAGTGTAGTGTACTCTGTTATGATTAAAAAGCCTGTTTTTCCTCTGGTTTACTGTGGAAAAAGGCTGAGCCTGTTTCATAAACTTTTTTTCATAAACTCCCTTTTAACCAGGCCTTAACTGCAGATTGGAGGAAAAGAGAAATCTCTGAACTTTACAGAGAACCCACAACAAAAAATGTCAAGCCCTGTCAAATCACTTTGTGAAAAATAATTCCCAGCATGCTTTTCAGGATTGGGTAAAATGATCTCCTGTGTGTACGATCATAAAAAGCAGGAAATCCTTTCAGGTCATTATGTTATCCCATACAAGAGATTTAAACTCTGCTTTTTCTGAGGTGCCATATGGTTTAGGGTGGGGCACATGTATTATTTAACAGATACATATCATTCACACATAAGTGACTTTATTCTAAGAAGATAAATGGCCGAGGCGGTGTCCTCGCTTAGCTGCTTGTTCCTGGCCTGATGCTTGGGTTTCAGTTGGTCTAAGGTCCTTGTGTCCAGGATGGTGTCTAAAACAGAGGTGACTAAGATGAATGCTTTATAGTTATGCAGAACCCTGGGCTCACCCTGTCTTTTTTACTCTACCATATAATATAAAAGTGTTGTAGTCTGCCAGTGAGGATAATCACTTGCTGACACGGGCACAGTAATCCAGGGGACCTGGTGACACCTCAAATGACATGTCTGATTTTTACGTCACTGTTCACTGCGAACATTCAAAACGTTGTGTCAGAGTGTGTCTTAACTGAAAAGTCCCCCCCCCGATCACTCAGCTATAGTGAGACGCACTCGGAGAGTCTTGTTCATGGCCTCCTAGTCAAGCCTCTGCTTTTTTTGCATCTCCCTGCAGAATCTGCCCCATTATATCTAATGCTGAATACAATTTCCTTGTGCCCCTCTGCAATAGAACTTTTCATTCAAGCCGAGAGTAAAAACACCAGGGTCACAGTTGACCAGCCCAGCGAGATTAAAGGCTATCGCTGTCCAAACAAGCCTCTGTGCTTATTGGAAAAATATCATTTACCTCAAGGGAGGAAGGGATGTTCACAGCTCAGGAGTCAACAGTGTGTTTTTGAAAGATCTCACTTATTACACTCGTGACCAGTTGTTATGCCTCAAAATTTGCAGACAGTGATCATGGTGAACTCCCTCCACTGACAGCAGAGGAAATGAAGGTATTTCCTTTCCTTGTAAAACCATGGGGGGTGTGAAATTCCTTGTTTAGGTTTCTCCTCTCCAGAATGCATGGATTAGCCTTGCCCTAAGCATCATTGTATGTGGTCTTTCTGATTGTCATCAAACACTTACCTGTAAGGTGTTATTGTTTTATTATCATGATCGATAATTGCTCAGTTTTGTTGGGTCAATTTTACCAGCTAATTTATTATTGTTATCATTATTAATGTGCCTATACACTGAAGCTGCAGGAACCCTACTGTAATTGTGTGGATTTTTCTTTTTTTCCCCACCACCTTGGGATAACTTCTGTAAAAATCAGTTTCATCAAAACCTCATCAAAGGTTTGTTGAAAACTCACTAAACTTGGCAGGTGGGTGAAGGGCTATAGGCCACATCATGTCCATAAGGTAAGGATTCTGGACATTTTTAAACAGTAAAAATAATACTCAGAAATGTGGAAGGAAGAAGAATGCTAAGGGAAAGTGGCTCTGTTAAATAACACCAGAGCCACAGCAATGAAATTGAAACTGGTGGCAAAATCTGTGTTTTTTAATGCTCAACATCAGGCTGTCACTGCTTACAGCTGTATTTTTTAATATTATTGTTAGCAGTTGTGTGTTTTTAAGTAAAATTTATTTTTTTTATATTATTTTATTAGTATCTACCATTTCCCTTGTTGTTTTCTGGATGATACACAGTGCACCGCAGAAATTTACTCAAAGGTTTACACTAAATTTACCCTAAAAAGTAATAGTGGATGGATTAAACAATCAGATTCACTTAATAAATAATTTGGCTTAGCTTTCAGTCACACGAACAGCATGTGAGCCAAAATAAACACCAGAAATGACAAGGCTTACTGGTAGAAACTACTCTGAGATCACTGTGCACATCTGTTTCCCCCAAACTTGATAACCTGGAGTCAAAGGTCTCATGACCTTCGTTGAAATGATTGTGGACTGAAGGTTAAGTAGAAAGAGAAATTGGAATTGCGGTGTTTACCTTTCATTGGAATATGTGACTTCCAATAAGGACTGAGAGGAATGCAACTTCTCCAATCCATTCTATTGACCTGCCTGCTCTTTAATCTCGAAGGAGGGTAGTGGAAATCAATGATGCCTGATTGGAGAGCAACCGCATACAAATGTAGCTTAAATGTCCACACAGGCCAGTGTTTCAGTATTAACAGCTTTAAAACAGACGCAGTAGCTGTGTTTTTGTAATCCAGGTTAAACATCAGAACAATTTCAGAACAAACCCCGTGGGTCAGCATGAAGAAGTATTAATTCTTCCGTTGTGTGCCAGCCTGGTTACTTCTACATCTGTGTGTGCCAAGTAAGGTAAAACTATTTTGATATCTTTGTTTCTGTTAAATAAATGAGGCGGCACATCGCAATGTTGTAACTGCTTAAACACGCGCTAACTGGCTGATAAGGGGAAAGTTTCTTTTCTGGAAAAGGGCTGAGAAAGATCGCTGTCCGTGTGGCCCTTTTCTCTCCCAGCAGAGCAGCTGGGCAGACCTCACGCAGTGACGGGGCGAGCTGGAACTGCAGATGTTCTTCGTCTTTGTCACCACGGTTGCCCTTGTTTCCATTTCTAAAGGAGATGCTGATTCTTGTTTTACATTAACAACCGTTTATTGGTAGCTTTTTTGCTACCTATAAACATATTCTGCTCAGCAAGTGCCATTATCTGGGGAGGCTTACTTTTTAACATATTATTCATTTATTTAGCTAGATGCTTTCTGAAACCACCCTGCTCAATGGCACGACAGCAATGTCCCTCCTGGGAGTCAGGATGGCAACCTTAGTGTCATAGGCAGCTTTTGCAGCCAAGGTGTTAGATGCCATTATTTGCCAAAATTCTTTTAGAATTACATCAATAAGCAGTTCAAAACTTGCACAATCTTCAGTTTTTCAGTCCCTTTTCATACCACTTTTAGCCTGTTTCTGTCTTCTGAGTCCCCCATTTTTTTAATTTACTAAACCACGCTATGAGACTCTCATTGTTTGCATAACATTGGGAAACATGATATGACCAGGGAATATGTGGGTGTAGCTGTCTCCGCATGCGGTCACAGAGCTCAGGGGTCCGCCTGGTCTCTGTGGTCACAGACCTGTGGTTCGGGGAATGGGTGGACAGTGAAACTCGCGGCTGAGGCAGTCAGTTATTACCTCACACTCCCTCACGCACAGCATTAATTGGATTTTGAGAGGAGCCGTCACCCATCCCACACCCCCCCGGGTCTGCGGATGTCCATGGGTAAGTGAATCAGTGCTCCTCCCCTCGGCCCCAGAGGCAGAGCTAATTGAGTGACGCGAGTCTGGTTGCTGGGGGGGGGATGTGATTAGCAGATGTTCACAGGGGCAGAATGTCTATTCAGCTGTGCGTGCTGCGCTGTAATGACAGAGGAATGGAGGTGCTGCTGGGACAGGGTGATTTGGTTAGGGCTTGGCGGGGGGGCAGGGGGGACTCCAGCTGGGGCTGGATGGGACTCTGGGGCGGGCAGGCAAGTGCAGGTGGAACCGTGACGCAGTCTCCACATGTGTTTGCGTATGGGTGTGTGTGTGTGTGTGTGTGTGTGTGTGTGTGTGTGCGCGTGCTTGCATGTCCATGCGTTCTCTGATGAAGACAATGTGATTTACAGTACAGTAATGTAATAAACTGTTATACGAATGCAATGTAATTTAGGAACACCCCTTGGCCATATTCCCTCACTGCCTAGCATCGGTGTCTCTGCTCTCTCTCGCCCCAGTATAGCCGTTCTGTGCCTGGGTTTGACATGCTGATTTTTACACCTAGCAGCTGTTCTCTCCACCGGCCCTGCAGTGGCACCAGCGGGAGCTGGGCAGCATGTAGATCTCTGCACCTCTCATTCCTCCCTGCTCTCGGGACTGCAGTCCAACTGACCATACATAAAGGACTGGGGTCTGCTGTCTGCAAACTGTACACGCATGTAACGTGTAGACATTACTCCCTCTGATGTTAAGACGTCACCAGACCTGATGTCAGCTCCTTCAGGGCTGCGTTTTATCCCCGCTTTAGACAAGGCACAGGTAATGAAAGAACCTTTTGATACCGGTGCAGAGCGGACAGATTGACAAGCAGGGTACTTTGGCAGTTCAGGTATTTCGTGCAGAAATCCCTCTCAGGTGGTCAAAACCGAGGCAGGACAGTGAGGGAGAGCTTGTAAACCCCATACAGACATATAACACCCACAGCTTTCCCCATCTGTGTACTCCATTTGGTCTGAAGTATGGCCGGACGACTCGCATTTTACGGCCTCCGTTCGCTGCTTTTTCTCAGGGCCTAATGGAGATTCCAAGCTTTATGGATTTATTTTTCCTCCTTTAAAATCGATGTAAAATACGATGACGGTGCAAATTCCCAGACCTGAGCATCGTCAATGCGCTCTGAAAAATCCCTGGGAATTGCAGGCTGGATCAGGGTATAGGTGGGGCAGGATTAGGGCGTGCGTTGCAGGGTTCAGTGTAGCCCTCAGGTTGTGAGGGATCTAGCTGGCTCCTGTTTCTGTCTCTGTCTCTCCCAGCTGGGACGTCCTTAGGATGTCCGTCAGCAATTAGTGCTTGTTTAGCCCGGTCTGACACCCAGGAAGCAGGGCTGCTTCTTTTCTCATCATTACCTAAGGAAGCCTCAACCATATGCACTTGGATGGAAGAAGTCCGAACCTGCTTCTTGGCAAGGGGAGTGCAGCGATCAGTAGACTTCAGTGTCCTTGAAAATACACTAATATAAGGTTTACAATCTGTTCGCAAGCTGCAAGTTGAAAATTCCCTTATATGATGTTTACAGTCTGTTGATGGGGAGGAGAGGTCCCCACAGCTCGTGTCTGATCTACATTTGTCTCCTCTTCTCGTTGGCTGAGGTATATGGAAGGAGAGGAGCTTGTCGCCAGATTGGCTCGTCACCCAGCTGCGCAAAAGTGTCTAACATTTCCCTTCTGGATGACATCAGAGCCCCTCATCAACTGGAATAGCAATATTTTCCATTCTTCACTCTTTGTTTCCACTCTGCTTTTGTTAAATAGGCCGTGATAGCTTCAGCATGTTCGCTCTTCTGGATCCTATGCCATGTTCACGTTGTTCTTAATGTCCTAATGACTTTTTTTTGTCATAATTGGGCAAAATATCAGTTCCACTGGGTAAGGGTTAGATGAGATGGGTGCATAGATTTTGTGTCTTTGTGCACCATAGACGTGGTGCCTTCAGAGTCACTTACTGAGCCATTGTTGGACTGGTAATTATTTCATCAAACCATCCAGTGTAATCGTCCCAGATCTTGGAACTGACCAATTGTGATCACATTTCCCAGTATTGAAGCAAAATTGTTCAAAATTATGAGGTACACATAACCACACACTCTCCAGACTTGATGTAGGCATACTGAAAATAAATTAACTCTGTTGTACTGCTTAATGAAATTGTTACTGATACGATTATGAGAAACATATGGAAGATATAGGTATATACTGACACATTCTCAAAGCCACGGCAGTCAGTTTCTGGCTGGATGCATTATAGCCCATTCTCAGTCAAGACAGGTTTATTAATAATAGATTCATCTTTTTGGGAATTGGAGTAGAATAATGACGCTGCCGTTTGTTCTGGTGACTGCTTTAGTGAAAGCAGCTGTGTTTAATATGGGTGTGTGCTTTGTTTTTCTGTAGCCGGGTCCTTGGTGGAATGTTTTCAGTATAATCTGATTTATTTGTGTAGAGGAGCCTCCTAGTATGGACATGTGGATGTGGGACACCCTTTATGCAGTTACAGGGTCTGACGGGGGCTTAGGATTACCCCGCACACCGGCCACGGTCGAGCAGCACTCCCATTCCCAAAACACCCAGCAGTGACCCAGTTACTGTACTCCAGTTTTAAACCCTGTCACTCAAGAGTTCTGTCAACACCTTTCTCATTCATCCAGCACCAGGAAGCTACTGTCTGCAGAATGGCAAATTCAAGAGCTTCTGTGTGCTTCAGACCACTTGAGATGGTGTGGTTTCCAAGGTTGAAATTCTTAACACTTTCAGATGTGGGCTACAAGAGGTCCTGGGCCATTTTTAGCTGTTCTCACTTTGCCTGTCTGAAAGGTCCTCTCCAGCCACAGCCTCCATTGTGCTGTCTTTACCCATGATGCATACTGTAGGGGGGGCTGTTCAGATTAGCCACTCTTTAAAAGTTTTTATTAATATTAACATTATATTTGTTTATACAGCTGGATATTTACTGAGGAAAGTCTGGGTTAAGTACCTTGACCAATGGTACAGCAGCATTGCCTCAGTGGGGAATTGAACTGGCATCCTTTTGATTACAAGCTCTGCTCCTTTCTGCTGTGCTTCACTGCAAGGGGAACAGGCGCTTCTTTCTGTCAATGGTGCCATGTTATACTTAACGTTTTCCCCACTAAAATATCAGTTAGTAACTTGTTTATCCCATTAGGGCATGTCACACAAAGACAGCATGTCCCTGCTTTGACTGAAAGAGCTTCTTCTCATTTATCAATGGAGGTACTCAGGCTGCTTTAAGAACTTTAACACCTCAACAGCTTGTCAAGTTGCTCATGCTAGATGGGACTGTTATAGCCAACTCAGCATGCCACTCGGTCACATTACAGAAGAAGATGAATAGTTTTTCCCCCCTAGCTGGCCCACCTGTTGAAAAGGAGCTTGAGTATTTTGATGACAGTCTGCTTGGGGAAAGAGTGCTAATCCTTTGTCTTGAATGTAATGGTTGGCTGGTCTGAGCCAAGTAATCTTACCTCTTCTTATGTGTTTTGTTTCCAGGTCACTGCTGTCACTTTTCCCCACTAAATTGATATAACCATAATCTTTGGATTTCCCATTGAATTTTACTACTACTTAATCACACACAGTAAAAAAAGACATACTGTGTTCGCTTTTACCCTTTGTTTCCTGGCATACTTTGCAGCCATATTCTCTAAACTCCTTTTTCGAATCCACATTTTTGTGTGAGGATTAGAGTGTGCCTAAGGACTGATCTCTTACCACTCTTTGACTTCCTCTTCATTTCTGTTGGGGAAGCTTTAGGAGATGGCAGTGTATGGCCTTCACGTAGCATGCATACTCTTGAGAAGTTTGAGAAGCATTGATGGTTACAGTGCGAGGGGACAAAAATGAAGTAACTTTAATGGGTGGTTGGATATCCATTGCAGGTGATTTGCTATGACAGCTTGGCCCCATAGTAGTGACAAACGCTACCGCACAGAAAAAAGCACTTGACCAATTGTCATGCTTGAAGCTAACAGAGGTACTGCATTGCATTACAAATACAGCCTCTCCTCAGTCTACTCCCCATCAGATAAAGGTGAAATCACATCATAGACACAATAAAATTACTTGTCTTGGCCAAAAAGCACTGTTCACTCATCGTGTACACAATGCCGTCAACTCCGTATCAGCTAATGTGAAGTGCAGCTCCTTATGTAGATAGCACCAGATGGTTAATCTTGTACCAGGTTGCCTGGCAACAAGAGATGGCTCATTTTACTCACAGGCTCAGCTTACCCCACTCTCTCCTGTATGAAGTCTGATCAAAAGTCTGTTCAATAACACAACTGCTTGGAAAGAGATTGGACTTGGCCATACGGGTTAGGGTTAGGGTTAGTGTTTGAATAATGCAGCAAGGAAATAATTTCTTAAATGCTGTGTGACAATCAAGGCAAACTCTCAAACCCTCCCGCGTACAGACACAGTAGCCTCAGCCTCGCAGCTCCGGGGGGAAGTTGGGTTTCTGGTGCCGGAGCGTTCCTGAGTGGGTGGCGGTCCTGTGGGGGCAATAACAGGGCTGGTGATTTGCAACCTGAGTCTGGGACTGTTTATGCTTTTTGTCCCAGGACATAATGAGAGGTGTGCATTTCGCGCCCGAGGGCTGAAAAATTAGCCGGGGGGGCCTCGTTTGGGTCGGGTGAGCCCCTGAACAGCTGGCTTCATTAATGATGGGAATGCTGTGGCAATCTGGGTCTGCTAAATCGGCACCTCATAACATCTCTTGGTTTTAGCACCCCGTTATTGTAGTAAATATGTTGCCGCGCATTCACTGGAAGGAACAACTGCGTTCGGGTGCTGAGCTGACTGTGGTTAATAAGTTGGAGTTTGTGATTAAGGAGCGGTTTGGAAGCATGCTCCTCCAAGGAGATAAAAACCTGTCATTTTTTTCACAGTGTGAAATGTGAATGTGTTTGGAATATTCATCCCAAAACCCCAAGGAATCCACAGGGACATGTCCAATAAACCATCTGAAATGCATATAATAATCTAAGGAGAGAAAAAAAGGATAAATATGAAAGAAGGAGAGAACAACGATAAAGATGAAGGCAGACTCCAGGTTTCATCTAGCCTTTCTAAATCTAATGAGCTAAATTGGACAGGGATTGCTTTTTTTTCTGTGCGTCCATAAGAAATGCTTTTTGGCACCAGTTCAATGATTCCGTCAGTGAAAGGGTATGCAGGGATTTGGCTTGACCATACGAGCAAATAAATCCACTGTTGATGGCTGTGATTCACAGCTTTAAATCTGATACCGCTGATAAAGGTTAAGTGCTTTTAAGCACACGCACACAAGGCCATTAGGGCCTAATGTGTGGCGGGTTTCTTATTTTTTAAAAGGTGTCCGTGGAAAAGTGCACACTTAGTCGCCGAGGGCGTTTAACAATACACACGCATTTACTGTGCAACTTTTGAAACGATATCCCTCCGTGTTCAGGTGCACAATGTCTGAACAGAACTGGGCTGAAAGCTCATTTCCTTCCAGGGAGCGGGGAGCTGGAAAATATTATGCAGAGTCTGAGAAACGGGACGGCCATGAACGAGAGGGGGGATGTAAAAAGAAGATGAGATTCACATGTGTGGCATTTGTCCTACCACAAAAGCCATTTTGAATTTGGTCTCATCAAGTCGTCGTTCCAGCGCGGGGAAAAGTTGTGTTGGAGATGATGTTCGCGTATTTCCTAGCAACCGCTCCGAACGTCCTCGTTCAGAGTGTACCGGCCTACATGTGCGTTACGGCATTTCCTCTCAGATCTGCGAGAAACTGTTGATTTAGTCTCGACCCGTGTTGGGACGTACATGCCCCTCTGTCTGTAGTACAGTACCAGTCAAATGTTTAGACTCACTTTCCTTATTTTTAGTAATGCCCACATTCTAGAACAATTGTAAAGACGTCAACACTATGAAATAACACAAATGGAATTATGCGGTGACCAAAAATGTGTTATTTCAAATCAAATCTATCTTATATTTTAGATTTTTCAAAATAGGCAGAAAATTTTTTTTTGGAAAGGAATTCATACACAGGCATCAACTTCACAATTTTTATTTGTCTAAGAAACAAATTTGAAGCATTTAAGCATAACTCTTTACATCAAAATGTCTTTGAATGCATGTTTCCCATTATCTTAATCAGGTGTGTCCAGACCTTTAACTGGTACTGTATATAGCGCACCTCTGTTGAGTGCAAAGACCAAAGGGGTTTAAATGCATTTCTTTGTTTAGGCCTCTAGGTTTTCCCCTGTCTCTAATTTGACCTGTCTCCCCTCTTTGATGTGAAAGCCTTCCGAGTGGCTCGCATGAGAGCTGGCAGGAGGAATCGATCGTTAGGTCTGCCGAGTGAGTGGGTCTGGTTTATCGCGCCGGTGTTTTGTAAGCCGATCCTCCGGGCCGCCGTGTCAGACTCGGCTCCCGTGCCAGGATCCATTTAAATCAGACAGAGCCGAGGCTAGGCCAGCACTCTCCCAGCACCAACTGCACGGCTGCGAGTGACAGTTCAACAGCTAGAGAAAAAATGCCGTGGAGGATCTGCGGGGATCGCATGCATGCATTGCTGAGTGTGCTGAAAACAGGGCAGTATTGTATGATACTTAAAACCAGTGGCTGTTGTGTTTGGTTTAATGCAACATAATCCTGTTATTCCAGTCTACCAACAGTATGTGCACTGGTTTTTACACAATGGGAAATTTGAACTTGCACTTAGTAGTCTTTTTACAATATGCTATTTGGGTCAGAAGAGGGCCTTTTTTGGGGGCCTTGTTGTTGACCTGAATTTCTGTGATATATATTACAGAGGTAGTTGTCTGCCACGCTGTAGGCAGTAACATGGACTTGAAAGAAAAAAAAAAAATTTTTTAATAACCCAATGGCTCCATTTTAATGGAATTCTCAACATTACTGTCCTTTCAATGCGGCTCACCCCAAGCCCTTCAGAACTATCTATATGCATTAGTAACTTCCTGTTTAAGTTTGTTGTTTCCTGTTTAACAAAAATGCATATTTCAGTGAACGCGCCTGAGTGGGCAGTGTAATCAGTTTGGCTGAGTTTGTTCCAAAGACTAAAGAATAAAATGTACAAATGCCCCGTGCGCCCTGTGTTCTCTTTAATGGATAAATATTTCTTTCTACCGCAGAGTTAATGAAAGGAAAGGTTTAATTTCCATTACTGGTGGTACTTTCTTATTAAAAAACCCTCAGATGAACTCTACCCATTGCAGAATGATAAAAGTCACTGAAATCCCGCATCAGTCTCAGGAGCATATCTGCATGCCGCATTTCTGAAGTACCCCAGCAAACCTGCGAACAGCTGGCACTCCGGCCACTCCAAGTCAAATCCGTCACAGGACTTTTTGGCAGACATGTCACACTATAATTTGCACAAGAAACGGGGCAGTAAAAAAGGGGCTCTCGATATAATTAACTGAGGCGTCAGCGGGGGACCGCCGGTTCCTGCCACTTCCCAGAGTGCTCCCATCACAGGGGGCTGGTCAGGGGTCCGCTGCAAAGGGCCGCGGCGCTCCAGACGTTTCATGATGAGCAAGAATGTATGAATGAAAACAAACGTTTTTTTCCCCTCCCCGAGCTCCGGGAGCCCCCAGCGCCAAGCCTTCTCTGACTGCGGCTCTGTTGTTTTAACCCAGTTCCTGCAGTGAAATATGGCCGCCATGTGCAGCCTATCAGTGGGCGTGTTTGGGGGGCTGACAGCCTGACGGCTTTGTCCCGAGCAGCAGGGAGGGACCGTTCGCTCCGCCGAATCCTGGCGTCTGAGGCAGAAACGATGTCCACAGGGAGCTTTCTGGGAAGGGGAAAATACCAATAATGATGGTTTTTAGGTGAAGGCTCTTTCTCTTCCACTGTTATTTCTCCCTTAGAGAATTACTGAATTAGATAGAGTTGCATATGGTTGCCTTTAATTTATAGGTTTTTTTCTTCTTTTACACTGTTATTCACTCTCCTGAGTATAAACAGGGGAGATAGGAATTTCTCTTTTATATTGTACAGTAAAGGTGCTCACAAACCAAAAAAGCAAAAATGTGCTCTTGCTTTTTCCTTACTGTTCTTTAGGTATTGAATGGCAAATGTTTTATTTGAATGAATGTAGGCTTTCAGAGTGTGTAGACTCTGTTAAAGTTCTGAAGTAGTGCTGTGAGTCTACACTACTTGTACAGTGTAAGGGTAGCCCACCCACATTAACCTCTGAAGAAGGGAGCTAAACCTGATGGGGAAATACGTGTTTAAATCTTGAACTTGTATCACATTTCTCATTCATCACCATTGAACAATTAGGCTGTGTTATTACAGTGGTAAGATAGCCTTGGATTTTAACCAGTCTACCTAGGACATTTGTGCACTACTGTTGAAACATTCTTGAAGGACATATGAAAGCGGTGTTGTTAGCGTAATATGACATGGGGCTGTCAGGGGGCTGGCCCGATGGATGGGCTAAGCGTCGATGGCTGAAAGATACCTTGCCTCCCTAAAATGGGTTTCAGTGACGCAGCCCTAAAGATAAGCTCTGGTTTCAGTCTGCCCGACAGATGCTGCACACTTGTGTTTACTTGCGAAGCCTTTGAACTCCAGCTTAATGAAGGTCTGTTTCCTGTGCCTTTGTATGTATAATAACGCAGAAGTATTCATTTAAGGCAAGTCGATAAACCAGTGAACCAGAAAAACTGCAGGAATAAAATGAACAGAATGCTAAAATAGTTCCTCAGTCCGAAATAGCATTGTGATGTGGGGGTTTATAATTTCTAAAAAAAAAAAAAAAAGTTAGATGTACATTTTTTACATTTTCTTCTGTTTTATGTCAGAAGACGTAATATATGGAGTCAGTCATACTTAAAATAGAAGAATCCTGTAAGTCCCATTTTGTGGTGCTGGAGAGGGTGTGATTACTGTGCCCAGGCTGTTGTTGCTCCTTTTCCACTGTGAGCTCACTGCCTCAGAGAGGAACAGATCACAGGCAAATTAAGAGTCCTCACTAAAGTCTGTTTGCAAAGTTAAAGCCAGGCATTCCGCTGTGAGCAACAAGGAGTCAGTGACCTGCAGTAACACTGAGAACGCACCCTCATTGGATGGGGGCTGAAAGACTCTGTGGGTCTCGGCTGTTCCTCTGCGTTCCCCCTCCTCTAGCGGCCGGCTGGAACTGGCTAGGCTCACGGCATCCCCCTGCTAAGGTCACCATGGAGACTGTGCTGCCCAAGTGAGAGCGCTGGGACTCGCTTCCTCGATATCCACAGTACATCGTTACACATTTGAGGATCACACAGTATAGACAAGGATGCAACCTTTGCCCTTTTTAGCATCTTTCGAAATTCTGTGCGTGCTGTGCCACCACACTGACATTTAGAACCAAGTGCAGAGGGGTTGTACAGAATGGACACCTCTGTTGTTCCCGAACAGGGTGATAATGCTGAGATTATATTAGACTGAGATTATGCTGAGATTAGACTCTTAGATGTACAACATGCCCAGATATGAAGGCAGTCATGTTAGGGCCCCTATTACACTTTCTGTAAAGATTGTCATGCTGTTTCTGTGCTTTCTCTATATTAGAGCAGTTGATCTTATATACTCTAGCTACCACTTTTGTGGGTTAGTAAAATAAACTGTGTGTCACTTTTGAGTTTTACCCAAAAAGTGAGACTTTTGTTCTGTTTCTGTAGACATGACCTCACTGAGCTCAGACTCCCCCAAGCCAGTTAATGGCACTAAAGAGCGTGGTGGAGTAACAGACAGACAGAGTTTGTTAGAGTGTGTGTCACTCTTACCCACATTGTATTGTGTCATGTTTTAATTAGTATTCACAAACCCACTGGGGCTTGTGATTCAGTATGCCTGTAGCCCTGCATGTGAGTCTGTCAACACTGGATCACCTGCAGTCAGCCAGTGGGGCAGTTTGACAGCTCATTGTTGTGACTGGATTTTTTTGGTCACTTTGCGTTTCTGATTGGTGCATCTAAGATCCTGTCTGGATCTAACGATAAGCTCTACTACTATGGATTGATAGTATGGTAGATTACTCTAATTTAGTAGATGCTCTTATCCAGAGCAACTTCTAGCACAACAGAACATAAGTGTATTCATTCAAGTTGAATGAGCAACAGTGTCAGACCAGGCTAAGAACACTCCCAGAGTAGTGAATGTGAGCATAACACTATTCAAGCCCTATCCTAAATTAACTTGTGCAACCTGACTAGACAAGAGAAGCCGGGTGTACTACCATGCAACAGTCGTTAGAACACAGAACCCAAAACACATCACAATACTACACATAAAATAAACAGCAAGTACTAGAAGTAGCAGATTTTGGGGGGCAGGGATAGTGTATTGTTATTATCCCTACACTGCGGAGGGTAAAGATGAATAAGACAGCATCTCCATTCTTGTAAAGGGTGGTTATGCATGGCCCGTGTGAGTCTCACAGGGAGTTGGCTTGTTAGCTCCAATCCGGCAGGCGAGGGGAGACATTGTACTGTACACAGCCCTTTCCTCATGGAAATGCAGGGGAAGTCAGAATGTGGCAAAAACAGAAGGCCATTTTTCTTGGCGAACTGCTCCTCCTACATTTACCTCCTGGAGTGTGTAAACAGTCATTTACCAGGAGAACCGAGAGAGCAGTCTGCTTTTTACCAAACAGAGTATTACCATTTTTACAGCCACCCCAGCCAGGCTTACTCAATTTCCTGGCTGTGTATGAAGGAAGTTCCTGGTGATGTCATAAGTGATAAGGAAACAACAGCTGTGCATATTAAGAGGATATGGAGCTCGGGGGGGTAATTATGTCTCTGAGTCATTTGTGTTTTGACAGTCCATAGCTTATCTACCAGCACATTTACAAGCAGTTACAAAACAGAGTGCTCTGAACTTTAGTACCTTTGTATGAATCATCTGTTGTTAGAGCGCTCTTGGCTTGTTGGTAGTAAGTACTTGTCAACGTTCATTTTCTTTGCCAGCAAAGGTGTTATCTGTTTCTCTTTTGTATATTTTCTCTATTCTGAATTCAGTGACGTGTTCTGGTTGAGAAAGAAATACTGTAAAGTCAATTTTAAAGCCAAGCTTGCTGTTCTCCCACTCCAGTAGTCCCCTGAAGCCCCAGAGCACCAGGTTCTAGTTGAGAAGAATGGCACAGCGACGAACCTGACGCCTTCCCATTTCCAGGCCTCACTAACCATGTTATCTGCTTTATGCAGAACACACTTTCGGTTGACCCTGTCGTACCCTGTCATTAACCCTCAGTGTCACCAAACCATGACCTCCGTCATCACCCCTGATCCCTCCACCCCTCGCACAAGAATGCTCAGGCCTCTAAAACTGCCCATTTGTTAAGGCTTAAAATTACCCACAAGTCCTGTGATTATGAGCAAGAAATGCCCACAGGCCCATTGCTGCTCAGTGAGTGGGCAGAGGGAGGTAAGCCAGTGAGTAACCCACCAGCTCAGCCCTCGTCACAGGGCCCAGGGGGTCACAGAAGGAGCCAGCTGCAGGTGGCAGTGGAGTGAGGGCACTAAATGAACACAGGCCGATGTAATCCAAGCTACAAAATACTTTACAGCTCCCTGTTTCCATGGGTCAGGAACTAGGCGGTTCACAAACAAAAGTATGTGCATCATAAATTTCCTTTGGCATGCATTAATTTTTATTGCTCTGGACAGTATAATTGGAGGGATAATGATTGGTTTTTTTTTTTCAAAATTTGAGGTTTATCTTTCTAGTCAGTTGCCATTAGTCCACTTGGGATGAGAAGTGTTATCCATGTACCACTATCCACATGTGTCTGTGTTACCATCACATTTGTGTAATGTTTGTCAGCCAGCCAAAACTGCAGACAGCTAGTTGCCTTCAATGTATGGGGCAGCACTTAACTGGGTGACACTGAAAGCCTCATTCTGATGCATTTCCTTTTTTGATGACTTGATAGTTCAGCAAGGACCATTAATTTATAATGGAGTAAAGGAAGGATGGGAGAAAGGGAGGATGTAGTAATGGATGGTACTCATGAGCTTTACCTGCATCACTAGATACACTAGATGTTTTTCCCTCATCCTGAGTGTTGACTTGTCTGCAGCAGTAGTGTCTGTATGACTTTATAGGTCTGCAAGGGATCGGTGGGTTCATCCAAAGCAGGTTCCAGGAAGCACTGGCGGGGGTCTACAGACTGCTGTCTGCCCTCTGACACTCTGACAGTAGGAGCACGCCATCAATCCTCACGCCCGCGGGGCTCAAGGCAGGGACATCCTCACCGCAGCCAGGAAGCATGACTCCAGCCTCACGCGTTTTGCCTAACACCTTCATATCTGTCCCCCAAACAGGGTAGAATGACCCCTCTCGCCGTTATCCGCTTAATGCAGGCACCAGCAAGCCAAAGTCAGAGGTCAAGGGTCAAGACTTCAGAGCGGGTCACATGTGCTCTGGCCCCAGCCTCCTGCAGGGTTTCCCTGTGGTTTTGCTCTATTTGTTGTCGCTTTATTACAGGTCGTTGGTGATGCGAAATTAGTTTTCGTCAATTTAACAGCAAACGTGTGTGACCTCCCGCTTGGGGTTGAGCAGTGCCACGGTCAGTGTTTCAGTCAGGACTGGGCTGGCTGTATATCATGAAAGCAATTTGAGTCCATCTAAGGGTGCTGTAAAAGGACCCTGACCTCCCTCAAAAGAATGTGGAATCACACAGGGGGACAGAGCAACATTACAAACTCACAGTGAGTTCACTCAATTATTACTATATTACTCTGGAAAATGGAAGCATCAGTCCTCTCTCGCTGTTAGGATGAGACAGCTTATGATGCGGTCAGTGACATTTACAGCCCTGCACAGTTATTCTGACAGTACTCATAGTTTTTTTTTTCATTCATATAAGACATCCTCATATTCTACTGTATCTACAGATGTAGAATCACTGGTGGACTTGTCTCCTTTGTTCAATGAATGTTTTTAGGGTTGGAGAGAAGTTTTGAGGGCCTCCTTTGTCTGGATATGTCCTCAGTCCTCTTTTTGGCTGGTTTGCATCCTCTTTGGTAATTTGAAAGTCAGTTCTTACCCACTACTTGAGCATAAGAAAATGTCACCTCCTGGAAGTTGGAACTCTTCTCTAAGACATGGAGATGGCTGACGCTGTCTGACTTCTTCCCACTTTGACATCAACCTCTCTGATTTCTGGGACGGTTTCTCTTTGGGGGGGGTGTTGATGCAGACTGTTGCAGTGACTGGGGTCAAAGCGTTTCCTCAAAATGTCTGACGCCGCCCCCCAAGGAGGCCCCCTCAGGACCCTCGAGGAGGCATGAATCATTGAAGAAACAAGCACGACGGCCTTCCAGTCCTTTCTGCTTTGGTCTGACCTCACCGCGATGGGCTAATCCCCCAGCGGACCACAGGGGCGTGTGACGAAAAACGATCCAGGACCCCTCTGAACCAGACAGTCGGCAGCACATGCACTTGGAGGGCTCCGCACTCTCAGACAATGTGGAGTTTATATTTGGGATTTTCATTAGGAGAGACAGAGGGGTCGAGTAAGAACGAAACCTTGTGACTTCATTCCCAACTGGAGCATTCCAGAACTCTTACACTGACGATTTCGTGCTGCCAAATGAATTCCCAGCCTCGCGACAGGGATTTGTACTGTTTTTTCCTCCTCCCATGAAATGTCATTTCATCATAGCAGCTGAACGATAGAGATCTTAATGAGATACCCCTCTTCTGTAAAACAATACTGAACTAATTCCTCATACAGATGTTAAAATGTGGCACCAAACTGATTGTCTGATTTTATTCTTTCTGTCCAAGTGGTCCAAGAAACTGTTGCCCTATACTGATGAATCCAGTTTCTTTACTTGTACAAAAATACAGTAGACCCAAACACATGAATCATGTTGATAATCTCTTAAAATTTGGCATCTCTGTCTTGCTTTGACCCCTCCAACTTTTTGCCTGATTTATTCGTTTATTTATTTCAATATTGTAATATTTGCAGCTGTAAATTTTATTTTGAAAGAAGTCCACACTGAAATGAAGTAGCCTGGCCAAAGCATTCCTTTGTAATGCTCAGTTTATTCACAAGCTTTAAAGCAGAGATTTAGCAGAGCCATTTTGGGCATTGCTGTAGTGGAGTCTGCTCTTAGCTTCCCTCTTTTCTTTAGATCAGGGGATTGTGCTTGTTTTGTTTTTTTTTTTGCCAACCACAGCACATTTTCTTCACAACTGTTGACCAACCAGAATGAACAGGTAGCTGATTTTGAATATTGGAAGCCCCAGATCAATGACAAGATACAGAGGCACCAAGAACAATGAGTAGAATGGCTAGTGCATTTTCGCAAAGTCACATGTGGTTTAGTGGATTTTCCATTGTCATGGTTTGCTGTGTTTTGTGTGGTCAGTGTGAACGTGTGAGCTTTACACGTGTGTTCTGTATCTGTAGCTCTGGCTGTCCGGTTGGTAACTCAGGTTTTTGCCCGTCCCCCGCAGAGTGCTGAATTTATGCGTCATGCTGCTGATGTGAAAACACTGTTGTGTTTGCATATGAAAGCGGAGCTCACATCGCTCCCAGGGAGGTAACTGGGAAAGCAGGACAGCCCTCCCTCCCTCCTGGTGCCTAAATACGCCCTGTCATGGTGCGGGTCGGTCATGGGGCTGGGAAAGTTAACAGCCTGGCAGACTCCCTCTGTTAAACACGGGCCTCCACCAGTACTGGTCACCGGTCGGCATCTCCACCAGTGCGTTTCTCCATCTCCCCAAGGCTTGAGTTCACACATCCCACAAACACCTGAGGCATGGAGGTGGGGGTGCACGCAGTGTGGAGCTTAGGGTCAGTTAGCTGTGCCGAATTCCCCAGCAAGGGCACAAGGCTCATAAACAGCCACCACAGGAATCTACATCTCATCTGCAGGCCAGATCTGAGTCCCGTGACTGTGTCTGCTTTCGAAAGTGTTCACTTGACCAGGGTAAATGGACAGTCTATGAACTGGAACAAAGTCCTCAAGAGGACTTTTACTTTGATGTATTGGTGTTACATATTGGTTCCAAAGAGCTCTGCTTGTCAATACCTTCTCATTATTTCTCCGGCCGCAGGGGCGATCCTCAGCCAGTCCTGATATCAAGTATCAAGTATTCATTGCAGGTTAACTCTTCTGTCGTGGGAAAATCGGCTTTATCTGGCTTTAAAGTTTGTTGAAAACCAATTTATTTCCTAAAAACCCTCACCAAATTAAATTGGTGGGAAACACTTTTTCTTTCAGCTAAGTTCTGCATAGTCCAGTAACAACATCAGCTAAGTTTAACACTTCTTCCCTAAAGGAGACACTCCAAGCAAGTGCTTTTCCTCACTGACAGTTTTTGGGACTGTAGAGTTGACAGTATGTGTCTTTTTCTGAAAGTTGTTTGTAGATTAGTCATCATAAGATTTGCATAGATTGATTTCATCTTGATGTAAATGTTTTGGGTGAAAGGAACACAAGCTGTCATTTTAATAGCATGGTATGGTGTTAAAGAATTATGTGAAATAATCTTCTTAGGTATGCTGTTTATACATGACATTCATTCCAGCAAATGACTTATATAGTTGAAAACTATATTACGGTGCTTTCTGCGTTGGGCTTTGTCAGTAAGCGGTTTTAAGACCCCTATCCCTTTCTGACAAGCAAAGATTACAGTAAGGTGGTGGACTACTGCAGTGTATGCTATAGTGTTTTTGTATCTGAGGTATGTTTGATAAAGGTTGTCCTGCCTTGAACCCCCATTTACTCCAGACTTATGCAAAACCTAGATAAACTTTGCAGAACCAACTGAAGTGTAGCCTACGAGTATCTGTGGAGATTAGATTTCAGTTTGTATTATCACAGCAGCTGCCATATAGTATTGGGGGGAGGGTGTTTTCATTGTAATTCAGTTTTTTTTTTTCAGACAAAGGTGACCAAGAGGAAAGCACAATGTCGATGCCACTCAGAATACTCATTAGTATTTCCAAAATATATTGCCGTGGTTACAGAAAAACAGACTGACCTCAAGCTGACCCACACGAGTGTGTTCAGAGCTAAGGAAGTGCTGCGCAGCCGTAAACTGAGGTGAAACCTTTCACAGCACGAAGCCTTGCTCCGCATTGGTTTTACATCACTAGGCTGTGATGTTAAATTGCTTCACTAATTTGAAGATACATTAAAGACATTAAAGTTCAGGACACAACAGCTGACTTTCAGCATTTTGTGTGGTGCTTGTTTTCCCTATCAGTAGTGGAGGGTAGTTTGATGTTCCCGAGTAGATCATCTTGACTGTCTCCAGTCGATTGTGAGGTGAAAGTAAATGAAATCCAGACAAGGCTGGATCCTCAGAGTAAATTACACTGCAGCGTGGTTGGCAGGCGCGGCATTACTAAAGCTGTTTTGTAGGGTGTGACTCACAACCTCCGAAAAGCAGCGCTTCACATGATGGTGGCAGCGCTGTCTGTGAGCTGTTGCTGTTGTTTGATGGGACCAGCCCTTATCAGCTGTTGGTTAACGTCAGGGCCCGAGCGCGGGGGGTTAATCAGGGCTCCCCTGCAGGGGTTCATTTTCCCACCAGGAGAGCGCCCCTGTACCCGCGCCTGTCTGCTCTCCCTCATTCCCGCCGCGGCGGTGACACAAAACAGAGCCGAGGCGCTCCAGGGGAACAAAACACCGGTCGGATTTGTGAGCGGCCGAACTCCGGGCTCCGGGAGAAACAGGCGCACTTCAAAAGCAGCGATAAGGAAGGCTCGCTTCAAAGTCCAGGCGCAGGCTGATTATTTGGAGATCTGAAACAAACCGTCCCTTTTTGGGGGGGGGGGGGGGGGGGCTGTCTGATGTGAACGCATTTTTTGGGGAAGGAGTCATTCCGGCGTATCTGAGGGCTTTATCAGTAGTCTCCTTCCTTGAGCTCTGCCGTTTTAAGAAGTCGTTATCGTTCAGGTAATCGCCTGTGATGGACGTGTTTGTGCAAGATCCTGCCTCTTTAGAGTTACAGAGCTCACTACAGTTGTCATTCAGACTGGTTTCTGTTTTTGTTTGCCATTCAGTTGTGGGTTGAGGTAATGTGCTTTTTCCATATGAAAAGAACTGCCAAAAAATCATATTAACTTTAACCTGTCATTCTCCTCTCTAGTTAAGGTATAGTTGTATGATTTGGGTTGATATTAAGAAAGCTGGCTCTGTCAAAGTGAATATCTGCTCTTTGCTCCTGCAGAAAAGTTTAAATTGTCCCCTGTGTCAGTTTTATGATCACATGATATGTATTGATAAACCTCTGCACCATATTGAGATCATTGGAGAAGTGGAGTGGAATGAATGTGTTAAAAGTCCTTTTAAGAGCTTGGTCAGAAGGCAGCGCTTTGAATTTTTTGCAGTGCTAGCAATAAGCAGTCCCCGCTCCCTTTCCCTTAGATTGCATAGGGGCTGGAGGGTGTTCCCAAACTCTGGCAGATAAATAGTGGGTCAGGGCGAAGGGACTTGGGAGCCTTCCAGCTGATGCTGTGTAAGTTAGGCGGAGCTCTCGTGCATGCCGTTCAGTTCTGGAGTGGTTAGTACTGCCTGTTCTTTTAAGTGTATGCTGGCGTTTATGTACTCACTCAATCTCCTCAATCTCTCTCTCACTCTCTCCTCCTCTCTCTGTCTTGTAGGCACTGTATTCTCGTTGCGATGTCAGCAGGCCGGCCCTGAGGACACCCCCCCCCCCAGGACGATGTAGTGTTGTGAGAAGTGTGTGAATGGGTAAGGCAGCACTGCATGCTCCGGCGGTCACCAGAGCACCAGCAGAGAGAGGGGGGCGGAGAGTGGAGAGCGAGAGGAGACGCAAGCAGGAGATAAGATAAGCTGTTAATTATTGACCGCAGCGCTGGGGAGACAACGCCCGCCCGAATGTGCTTTTCGCTCCACTTCCTCCTCCTCTGAACTTCTGCTTTCCCCGTCCGAGGAGTACGGTGCTCGCCCCTAGGTGGGATTCAGAGATTTCGAGGCGCCCCACCCCCCTCCCCTCAGACCCGCGTAAAGCGGCTCCTGCACCGGACCGGCGCCATGTGCCACGTGATCGTGACGTGCCGCTCCATGCTGTGGACCTTGCTGAGCATCGTGGCGGCCTTCGGCGAGCTCATCGCCTTCATGAGCGCCGACTGGCTGGTGGGCTACCCCCGCACGGCCGAGAGCAAGATCGGCCACCACGGGACGCCCGAGCCGTACCGGCCCACGCTGGGCATCTACGGCCGCTGCATCAAGGTGACGGGCCACCGGCGCGGGATCCTGTGCGGGCCCTACGCCGTGCACTTCGGCGAGATTGCCAGCGGCTTCTGGCAAGCCACCTCCATCTTTCTGGCGGCAGGAATCCTGCTGCTGTGTGCCGTGGCCTTCATCTCCGTCTTCACCATGTGCTTCCAGAGCATCATGAAGAAGAGCATCTTCAACGTGTGCGGACTGCTGCAGGGTATCGCAGGTGAGGCTGCCGTCGCCTGTACGTCACATATACTGCCATTTGTACATCACACCCACACACTCTGCTGATGTCAACCGTACATCCTGCCACAGTCACCTTTCCATTAAGCCATTGTCACTCACACTGTCACCTGCATACCACAAACGCAGTCACCTGTCGACTTTGCCTCATCTGACAGAACTAAGTTGTTATAGCATTGTGTGATTAGGGAATTATTACTTATTTCAGCTGTCTGTCCACTGCAAAGTTAGGGCTTGTGTTGTGTCGTTGACCTAAATCGCTTGCTGTGATGTTCTCTGTGTTCTTGTCTGTTGTTTGACACAGCTTAATGCTATGAGTATCAGGAATGTGGAGGTTAAGCAGGGAAGACATGAGGGTGAGCAGGGTGCGTGGTCTAGGGAATCTGAACCACCAACATTATTACTGAGCCCCGGTCTCCTTTAAACATTGACTAATCCAGTTAAAGACCACTTGTCAGTTGCTTGAAAGCATGTTATTGCCCCCAAATCTCCATGGTTTGGCTCATTCTCACTGTGCCATATGAAGAGAGCTGATGGAGGTGAGGGCAAGGTCAATCGCAGGGCAGAGACCCCGTGGCAGGGTTGGCCGCTCGCTAAAGCCGTTGCCATGGTTGAGCCGTCCCAAATATTTGGCCACGCTCGTGTCAGCCGGCACTAGCGGGCAGCGAGAGAGTCCCTGTTTTACTTGGCTGCTGCCACCACGCCGAGGGAGGGAAGGCGGCCGTCCGTGTCCTTTCCCACAGCCGGTCCTCGCCCCTGCGGCTGTGCGGTGTTCCCACGACGCCCCGCCGCGCTTGCCTGCCGGTCACCAAGAGGACAGCGGGACGGAACGGTCCTCTCGGCGAGCCGGCGGTGACAGGCTGGGCCGGGAACAGGGAGAGTCCCTTAAAGCACAACTTTTTTTAACTAAAGCGAGGTGACTGAAGCCCTCAGGGTCGCCCCTCTGTTAGCCTGCCCCTGACACGAGTCACACTTGAGACTGCAGGCTGCATGGAGATCCTGCTCGCTGTTACAGGGCCGTGTCTTTAACCTGGGGAAGCGGCCTGCATTACTCCAACCCTCAGGAATTCAGGGCAGCAGGCAGCAGCCTCGGATCAGCTGAGGGGTGTTCCCTTATACCAGGTGCACGTTTGACCAGAGCGGTCGCAAAAGCACGCAGCTTTGGTTACATTACAAGAAACTTTGCTATGCACTGATGCTGCATTCTTAAGTGACAGGTTGAAATCTAGTGCATGGGGTTTGAGTGTGAGGAGATCATTTTTTGAAGGGGACGTGTTTTGATTTAATCAGATTTGACTGTTAATACACTGCTGTGTGCATTCTGATCAACACCATCATCATTATTTACATGCAATTTGATGTTTGTGTCATCTGATCTGTTAAATGGTAGTTAACAGTATATTATATTATATTAGCATTGCTACCTTTCAGTGGTATGAATATCCTCTTATTGAATGTTTTTGTTTTTTAGTTTCCCGCTGCGGGTCATAATAAGGGGAGATTAGTCATAGTTCATATAAGTTCACTTGCAATACTGTGCTCTAAGATTCATGAGCAAGGGCCATGACCAAGGTTCCTCGGCTTTACAGCACTGCTCACACCGTATTTGCAACACGTTGCAGGCATGTGTGCGTCCTAGCGATCGGCTGCTAGCGGTGTAACCAGTCCGCCAACTTCACCAACTTCATGATTCTCCTTATATTCATGTCACATAACTCCACTTGCACCAGGATATTTTGTGGAATGTATTTAGTTATTTTTTATTATTATTATTTCCTGTGTCCAAGCCAGCATCATTTTGAGTACCGGTAAAGAAATCTGACTTTATTACATATGGTACTGTTAATAAAACGCATGGCAGCGCGGGATTATGCCGGTGTTTGGCACTGAAGGATGATGAAATCTGTTGTCTGCTTAATTTCCTGTCAAAAGCAAGGAGGAAAGCAGCTCCGGTGGAGCGGGGGGAGATTTGAAGAGCCATCCAGTTAATGTTATTAAGCAGGCAGTTATTGGGAACTGGCTGAGAATGTGACCTCCCTGAACTGTGGCTCTCCGAGCTGCCCTGGAGACACTACAGTCGGCGCATTCATGCCCGCGAACATGCGCTTAAAGGTAGATAGAGGACTGTGTCTCAGCTCCAGTTGTTGTCTGTGAGTGCCTGGATTTTGGTTCACTGCTCTGATTGGCTTTCAAAATGAGAGTGGTGATTCCAGCATGCTTGAAAACAGCGGGAGCGGACACTGCCAGTGTGGGTAAACTGACGCTAACGCAGAGGAAGATCGTCGTAGCGCTCATCCTACCAGCTGAGGCTATGGGAAAAGCACCCACACGCTGCTCGCTCACACTCTGGGTTACCCCGCTGAAATGAAGCTGTTGTGCTGTGCTCTGCTCCAGGGATTGGGGCTTTATGGGTTCACACTGGGCCAGGAGCAAGAACTTCAGAACTCATGGTTCCGTACTGTATCGCTGTTCACGAGAAGTCCCGGTGCTCTGTACAGTCTTCGTGCTTTCTGCAGTCCCTGTGCCCTGTGTAGTCTTTGTGCTGTGCACAGTCTCAGAGCTCTGTGAAGTCCTTGTGCTCTGTGCAGTCCCTGCACTAAGGAGCAGGACTCATAACTGAAAAGCTGCCGGTTCGAATCCCCGCTAGGGCACTGCTCTTGTACCCTTGGGCAAGATACTTAACCTAGAATTGCCTCAGTAAATATCCAGCTGTATAAATTGGTAACCTGTTAAGTTGTAACCTATTTAAGTAGCTCTGGATAAAAGGTGTCTGCTAAATGACAATAATGCAATGTAATGTAAATGTAACGTAGGGCATGCTGGATGAAGCAGATTTAGAGCGTCTGAAACAAGGTCGCGTGGCCTCGGGAAGGAGGAGGAAGAGGAAAGTGGGCGAGCGCACCTTCTGATAACAGCAGGACATTCCTATTGTGACCTGTCCCGCTTACTGCACAACAGTGGAAATGTCTGCTCACAGGAAGCCGGGGGGGCCAGAATACATGCCACCCCGGCGCTTTGCGGCCCATCTCCGCTCATGTGGAACAGAGTCCCACCTTCTGGGCGCTGTTTTCCCCCTGCTTTAACAGCCTCTGATCTTCAGATCGTTGCAAGGACGCAGCTTGGAGAAGCGCCTGGTTTTTTCCCCTTGTCTCGTCTCAGAGTGCTGATTACATACACAATCGGCCGGCATGTGTTTCCATTCCCTGGGTTTTCTTGCTCTGCGCTGGGATTTTCCACCATGTGTGCTGACTAAACTTAAATCACACTGCTCTGAAACTGGAAATAACCTGGCTTTTGGCTGGGTGATTTCTGGGAGGTTGTGTGATGCAAGCACCTCTTCGCTAATCAAGTGTAGCCTGCTTAGACTTCTCTGATTGATTAGTGTCTGTCTTGTACTGGCAGCCTGTGTCAGCCTTGGATTCCATTTGGTCTCCATTACAGTATTTGCTGTACAGATGTCAGTATCTGATAAGACTTACATTGTATGGCTGGAGACATTGTAAAAATACCCATTTCAAGGGCACAACAGGAGTGACCCAAACTGGAGGTGCCACGAGAGAGCCATTTACTCTCGAGTCTTCAAATTCCATTGCGTATGTGACCATAAATCCCAGCTCACTGCAGATTTTGGTTGACCATTTGAATGCTGAACTTCACGTTTTTGGGCCAAAAGTTGTAACCCATTCTTCTCCGAAGGAGACTCCGCAAACAGCTTCAAGCTTCACTTGAATTGAGCAGCTCTGTTTGCACAACACGAGGCAAACATTGTCCACAGGGCACACCCTCAGATAAGGAGTCCAGTGTCCCCCCCCATTGCTGTCAGTGCAAGTGTTGTCCCAACCATCATGTGATGTGATTCAGTTTTGATTGCCTTTCTGTTTCACAGCAACGCCCTCACCACCTGTCTTCTGGGGCTCTAGACAGAATGAGGCTGAGGGCTCCTGAATGTTCCGGCACCGTCTGGTGTTCCAGACTGTGGAGAGCCCCACCTAGTCCGAGGTAGTCAGGCTGTGGCACTCTCCTTGGGGCACAGGCTAGCCGGGAGATGCAGCTCCTTAGACCGCATGCTGCCTGCCACAGTTTCTGTTTTTTAGGATTGCCTCTCAGATGAATGAAGCATTGTACTGGAGGACGATGGTCTTGTAATAGTTATCAGCAAGTTAATCTCTCACTGGGATAGAAAGGTACATGTTGTACGTGGGGGACTTAATCAAGCTGGCCTGCGTTAATCCCGATAAGGAAACCTTTTAGAGCCTGGCCTTACATTCTTCTGCCCAGCCTCGAGAGTGATTTCACCTCTGGAGAGACGAATGCTCTCCTAATGTTCCAACGTGTCATAAATCAGAGCTCTCTGCTTACGCAGGAAACAATGTCCACTTTGGCCGCAGCTCCGCAGTCGCGGGAAGTGTCCGGTGAGTTACAGTTGTTTGTTTTAGTAGCTGTCAATTTACCGGCCGTCCCCTGAGCGGCGGGAGAGATGAGACGCGAGGAGCTGAGTAAAAATTTCCGGGACGGCAGTGAACATTTCGGAGCAAATGTTTCGGAGCGTGTGAGACAGGCAGGCAGTGGCGCCGGAGTTGCGCTGGAGCTCGGTGACCTGGCACCTCGTCGATCGCGCACCTGATGGTAAACGCATCTCGCGTTGCTTAACGCTATGTCTCCAAACGCGACAGCAAGTGCGGTTGAGCTGCGGGGTGCTTTGGAGAAGAGCTCCAGGCCGAGCAGTTTCCGATTTTCGGTGCAGTCTTGAAGCATATCTGTATCTATCTGATATAAGCATATATCATATTTACTGCCAGACATCTGCGTCCGTCTGATCGGACCCAGATGTGACCTGCTGACACGGCGGGAGTGGCGGAGGCGTGAGTCGCCATCGGAGAAATCTGTTGCGTCAGGAAAAGGATCGGATCAAGGATCGGAAGTCGAGCCTCTTGGGCTTTGAAAGTCACGCGCTATCGACCCGGAACGATTTTGGATGGAAACCCAGGTGCTGTGTCGACAAATGTATAAAACTTTCTGCTTTTCAAATGAATGATGCCGCGGTAATGGTTACCAGGAAACCGGTTGCTAATGCGAATGTTTGCTTTGTAAGAAATACAGTGCACTTGACCTTTAGGTTTGACAGGGACTGAGAAATATACAGCGTGCACGCATACAACGAGTGGGCTTTGGAAATGGGGGGATTGGACGCACGGCTCAGCCGCTTTCAAAGGGAAGGCCCGGCTCCCTGGTTTATCATTGCTAACGATTACAGCTGGGCTGTTCTCTGCTTTGTTTTCTTTCTGGTCCCCGGGATACTGTCGCCGGGGGAGAGCAATGTGAAGGAAGGCCCCGCTGGTGGGACGGCGGGGAAAGATTCGTTGATTGCCCCTGTCTGAGTGCGTTTCTCCAGAATCGAGTTACGAGAAAGGTTTAAGAAATCCAGCGGCACTGCCCTCAAACGCGGGTCTCACTCTGGCCCCGTACCTGAGTGGCACGTTTGTATCCGTCTAGCGCAATATCAAGTGCCATCCCTCACAGAGCACGGTGTATGTTTTTAGAGGTCTTCAAAGGTATTGAAGCCTAGCAAGACATTGTGGGAAACTGCAGACCTGTGAGGTAGGATTACAGATGGCATGAAAGCATGAACGTGGATCGCTCTTCAGAGTAAACCCGTTTTGCCTGTTAAACATGGTTTCAAATTCTTTGCGCCACGCTGTGCAGATAATAATCTTTTTCCCTGACATATCCGTCAAAGCTAAACATCTGGGTAGCCTTCAAAGTTTCTCTCGGCAGTACCCGATTCACCATTGCCTATCACCTCCTCGCCGGCATTTCCTGCGTATAGCTTCGGAGATGAGCATAGCTGCTTCTTGAGTGTGTGGGCCCAGTTCCATCCTGCGCTCTCTGCACACCGCCACTCTCCATCACCTCCTCAGATACTGGCAAGCTCCACAGAGTCGTTATTGTTCCCCCGCACAGTGGCATTCATGAGGTGTACTGCCAAAGTAATTGAGATGCCATGATGCCATCTGTTTCTCAGGAAGTGACCTTTGGTATTGTACAAATGAGCGTTTCCTCATAATTATTCTCACGAGTGAGCTGCAGCATTCCCTGTTCCCTGGAAGGATCCGTCCACCATACTGGGTGAACGTAACCATGCTGGAACAGATGCTGAGAAAACAGCTGTCCAAGATGGGTTCATACTGCCCACCCCAGCATCTCATGCTGTTTGTTATTACTGTTGTTATCATTGTCATTTAGCAGACACTCTTATCCAAAGTCACTTACACAGGTTACAATTTTATCCATTTATACAGCTGGATATTTACCAGTGCCATTGTTAGTAATGACCTTGCCCAAGGGTACAGCAACAGAGGGGGATTGAACCAGCAGCCTTTCAGTTATGCTCCTTACCACTACACCACACTGCCTGCCCTGCTGCCCCTCTAGTCTGCCCAGTGTTGTATTTTAATTCATAACTCGGAGCAGTATCAGATCCAGGTGTGTGAGAGATGGAGAGAGACTGTATTACTTTAATTTATCATAACCAGCTTGGTCGCAGAAGGCCCGGCAGCTGAGACTGGTCCAGGCCCTCTGCTCTGTGTGAGGGCTGTTCTGGGAATGTGGTTTGCTTGGTAGATAAAATGTGAATGTGGGGCAGTGACTGACCAAGAGGAAGGAAGGAAGCCCATTCTGCCCAGGGAGGAGGGTCACAGGGGTCCGAGTCGCCCAGCCATGGAGCCTCCCCACCTCATCGTCCCTTTGAGCGATTTACAACCGTGGTGCATTGGGAACCCTGGCAACGAGGAGGTCGTCGGCAACATGGAGGTCTCCGGAGCGGGACGTCGCCTCCGCCTGTCCGCCGCAGTGACTCGGGGGCGGGGTGCAGAAATGTGCCCGTTCGAGCACGGGGCCGACAGGCGTGTGTGTGTGCGGGGGGGCCTGACGCCGATGTAATCGCCCAGAGCCACCGCTCTACCTCTCTGCCACCGCCACCCTCTTTTCAAACGCAGGCAGCTGAGTCTACTTTGCGGTTTCGCAAGAAAAGAAATCAAGGGGTGCTCTCTCTTTTTTTTCGGCCGCATGAAACAGAATCCGCCTTGTTCGCATTTAATCAGCAGGAGCTGTTTACAGTGCGCCTGAAATCACAGCGTTTGGAGGGCTCCAAACAGCTCAATGCTGGCAGGCTTTTCCAAACACCGCCAGCCAATCAGAATCGGAGGGGTGTCTGTGAAGCTCCAGGACTTGGACTGCGATTTCAAATGGAGGTTCAGCAGGGGCCTCTCTTCACAGTGGTACCTGATGGGAGCAAGTTTCTGTGACCTGCATTCAAGGGGGCCTCATTTCCAGATGGTGGAACCCTCTTTTTGTGGTCTGCATTTGGACACTAATGTGGACCGACCACAAGGGCCGGACTCTTTCTGAGGTGACCTGCTTCGGCGGGCGCAGCACTGAAGGTGCTCTAACACAGTCGTCTGACGGGAAGCGCTATGGCCAGCGCAGTAATGAAGTCACTCTTGGCCCGGGAGCCTCACTGGCCCGCAGAGCAGGCTGTAGCTAATGAAGACGAACGCAATAACGAGTCCCCCCGCTGCCCAGAGGATCCCTCCCGGGACATTAGCGTGGCTTCCTGGAGCTGAAAGGCTCTGAAAGCCCAGCTCTGAGCCCCTTTCTAGGGAGCGGGGGGTGGCGCGGGGGAGGGTTGCGAATTGAAACCATACCACCTCCATCAGTTACCAGAAACTGTCTGGCTGTCAGGCCGAATAACATGTGGAAAGAATTTATGACCTACTTTTCATTTCCGCGTTTAATACGATATTTGCGCTGCGAGTAAAGAAAAGCTGATGTCGCCGTTCTGTTTGGCTTTTCATCCCCTCGGTGAAGTTTCCAGACCGGTGGAGCTGGAGCGGGGTTGGCTGCCGAGGGCCGGGGGGGAGGCTGCGGCTGGGCGGAGTGCGCTTACGGCTGTTCCCTTCACCTCCCTCCCCTGTCATTTTAATCCAATCACTTTGAGTTCCTCTCGGAGATTCAGCTGAAACCCTACTTACCGGCATGCACACAGCAACTGATTTGTGTAGTCATATGAAAAAGTCTGGGCATCTGGCAGTCTTAACAACAGCTGTAGAACCCCCTGATCTTTGCAGAGCTTCACTGCTACTATGTTAAAACCAGAAGACAAAGATGGTGGTAGTTGCATGTCTAAGACCCCCATCAAAGGAATGTCTGGATGAAGCAGGATTGTGTTGTAGTACTTGGGCACTGAAAATTCTCTGAAAGGGTTTGATACAGTCCAGGTAAGTGAAATGGAGAGGGGAAAGGTAGGAGAGGCAGCACTGAACAGACAGGAAATGACAAAGTGCAGAAAGCTACAGGCTGGCATTGGTAGTGTTCAGATGTGCAAGTCCAGTGGTTTTAGCCTATATCAGACTTCTTCCTCATCTGTCACCAGAGGGAGCAGACTTTTAGCTTTGGGTAAAGAACATAGCTTTGGGTAAAGAACCGCAGCAGTGCCCCACATTAGGAGTAGCTCTGGGCTTGGACCATGGCCTGGTAGACTCCAATGCCCCTGTCCAGTAACCCTCCGCACTGCCACTGGTGTGAAAAGAAGGGCAGAGCCATTATTTTCTCATAATGGGCCAAGGGGGTGTGTGTCTCAGCCCTGTGTTTTCCCCCCTCGCGCTCTCCAATACGCACACACAGACACACACACACACACACACACACACACACACACACACACACACGTTTAACAGTCATGAATAGTAGGGGGATTAGATAGCATATGAGTCTGTCGGAAAAACTTACCCCACCGTCGGACCTGGGACCTGGCGGACTGACACCGGCTTTATGGATTTGTCTGCGTGTGTCTGCCAAAGCGCAGCAGTTGAAGTTTTTTGAAGCTTTCAGAAATCGCAATTGAAAATTACAGAGCTGGACGGCCGTGTAATTGCAGCAGAGCGGCCGCGAGAGGTTTGCCAGACCTGGCAGCGCTCTGCACCACCTGACTGCTGCCTCTCAGCAAGGTGCGTCATTTCCTCCTGCGCTCATCTGTTGGCAGGTTAAATCAGAGAGACTATTGATTTTCCCCTCATTGGTGTAATATAACATACACAGGAGTCAGCATCTTAAAGCATCTTACAATCCGTGATATTGGTCAGTGCACTTCATGGTCTTACTCTTCTTGTAACTGTCTGTGTTGTAAAGGTGAGTGAAATTCACCATGTGGTAAGATAGGCCTATTTTTCACAGTCGGTAACAGTCATATCCCCCATGAAGGTCTGTCAGGCCTTCCTGTGCCCTCTCAGATGTGTTCTGAAGGGTTACTGATACAGTAGCGTGCTGATAAAGTGGGTTTGGTGGAAGTGGCCTTTTCTGTCAGCAGACACAGGAAGTTGGCACCAGCCAGTGGCTATGGAAAACCTGGCTTCCTCTTCCTGCTGTTTGCCCCTCTAAGGGGCAGCCAAGCCAAGCCAAGCTGGTGAGCGGTTACCCAGAGTCCCTCCTGGGCAGAGGGGCCCTGTGTCAGCGAATTACGGAGTGTTTATCCTGAATAATTGGTTCACTCAAGTGTAATTAGCATGGCGTTTTCTCTTAAGGAAGGATGCCACGGTAAAGCCGCCAACAGATTGTATTTATATTGTCTCATCAAGCCTTCCTTTCTTCTGTCCAATGCGAAACAGATGACTCCAGCGTAGGACTTTGGCTCCTTTGTGTTGCAATTCCAGAAGGCTCTGGAGAACATCTTATCTGGAATTGGCTATTTCCACCCTCCACGGCGTAGCAATTAGGATCATGCTTGTTGTCTTTGTTTTGTGAAATAAGCACATTTGGAACTGGGGAATAAAAGTTCCATTTTCCAGCCAGCGTTGGTCTTTGTTGGAATGGCACTGATATGTCTATATACAGTGAATGTGGAGAAACTGTCAATTTAGTGAGCTGAAAATATAACAATGCCATTTGTTTTGGGCATTTGATGAAGAGACCATTTCTAAATCTCTGGGCCACTGCAACCCCTATTGATGTCTGAAAGGCTAACTTGTCACCCTGAGCTATCACCCTGTATTTCTGTGACAGTGAGCCCTCAGAGGCATGTTGTCAGGACAGATAGGGGTCCTACTGTTTGCATCACTACGTTTTTGAGACAGTGTCTACAATAACCGAGTGTTATAACAGGTAATGGCTCTTTCCCAGACCGTACACTTGCCCCCAACACTTGATCAGGAAGCGACTTTAGAGGACGCTCTCCTGATTGTCATGGAGAGGGAAATCAGGTTAATGGGTGCTGATCACTTCTGCCTTTTAGGACTCACTTCAGTGACAGAGCTACATTATCAGTAATGAGTACCTTGCCAGGCACCTAGCTATAGGCTGTTTTCTGTTTAAATTGGATCGGATGTTAACTTCCTCTTTAATTGAATCTAGATCAGGTTTAGATCAGATTTTCCAATCAGTTAAGTAGAGTGAGAGTGCACGTGAGAGACCATGTGAGAGTGACATTGTGTCCCCATAGAGTTGTGACAGGAGTGTGATTAATTTGCAGGGTTGGGCACTTACCTTCCTTACATATGCAATAAAAACAACAATGACTGAGACAGTGCACTCGAAACTAGGCCACGGTTGTGAAATGAGAGGTCCAGGTCTCATCGTGACCCAAAGCAAGTAGGAGATCAGAGCCACCTTTATTGGAACAGGAAATGTTTTGATTTGAGGAAATTGTTTTTCCAGAGATGGGAGACAGAAAGTCCTGTTGCTCCTCTGTCTTTTCCCCAGCAATTAGGCCAGTGTTGAGCAGCTCACCTTCTCTGCTGTCTTCCCCTGCCTCCACACAGTCCTGGGGTCCTGAGAAAAACCCTGGTCACATGTACACCCGAAGCATTGAAAGACGCAAATGCAAATGTCTCAGTTAGTCCGAGATTTTGTTTCAGTTTGATATGCGTCCTTGCCTTTTAACTCTTTGAATTCAAAGTCAGTGTAAGCAGGGAACAATGACTTCCTAACAACATCCCGCACTGTGCTGGACACTTGATAGTTCATTTGTATGGAAGGTGTAGCTGCAGACCAGGGCCTGCTAAATGTACAACATCCAAATCATTGAATGCCATGTTGCTGTTAAAGCAGATGGTGTGTATTTCATGTGGTGTCTTTCTAAATCACTGCACTTGGTCCTTTCACATTTGGCTCTGAGCATTTGCTGTGGAATGTGTTTTCCCTGAGTAAGGGCTAATGTGAAGGAAATGATGGTAGCAGAAATCTTGCATAGTTTAAATGGGGTGGTGGGGGGGGCTGCGGTGCTGCAAAGAGGTGACGGGAATAACAGGAAAGCATGATCCTTTTACATCTCAGGCCACCCTGGCAAGGTCCAGGAGCCATGACCGCTGCTGCTAAACTTAGCTCCAACAATGGCCAGTCTATGCAGTTCACTCCTCCCTGTGCCGCATTGTTCCACACACTCAAAGCGTGCTCCCCTTCCTGCAATCGACACAATCAAGGCTGTCCATCAGCACATTATCCATCGCGCTGATGCAACGAAATTTCCTCTTACTTAAATGAGCACGAAGACGGGTTGCCAGAGCGCAAAAATGGGTTGCCAGAGTTTGTTGATTGTTTTAATACATGGCAGGTTGCAGCACAGCATTGTGGGATATGGGACCCTGGAAGTGGAGCAGAGGACTGACTGTGTTTCTCTCTCTCTCTCTCTCTCCCCCTCTCAGGTTTGTTTCTGATCATGGGCCTGATGCTGTACCCGGCTGGCTGGGGCTCGGACAAGGTCCTGGCCTACTGCGGGCCGGACGCTTCGCCTTACAAGGTGGGCCTGTGCTCGCTGGGCTGGGCCTTCTACACGGCCATCGGCGGGACGGTGCTCACCTTCATCTGCGCCGTCTTCTCCGCCCAGGCCGAGATCGCCACCTCCAGCGACAAGGTGCAGGAGGAGATCGAGGAAGGGAAGAGCCTCATCTGCCTGCTGTGAGGTCACCTCACGGTCACCACCACCACCGGGTTCCTGCCCCCATTCGATAAAGGGATCAAGACGCTGTTTAGCACCAACTAACCAGTCTGTCCGCTTCTTCGTTAACATGTGGCAAAATTTTGAGCTTTTTCGTGTTTTTTTCTTTCCCGTTTGCACCATGACGCCATTTAAAAGTGTGCTTCTCTGGCTAACGGTGCCAATGTTAGCTGTCCTGACACGGAATGAATTGTAAATAAGCTTGTATATACTGTACAGACTGTCCTCATACACATTGTGGGATTTTGGATTTTCGTTTGGAGTCGTACCTTTTTCTCCTCCAGCCTTGAAAACCAGCAGATTTACCAGACAGTGGTTAGCAGCTACTTTCATTGCCTAATTTTTGCCAGGTTGAAATAACTTTACAAGGAAACCACTAAATGGTAAATAAATGGTAATCTTGGAAGTGCCCTCAGTTCAACCTGGTCTCTCTGCTTCCTGGCAATTTCCTGAATGTAGATGGAAAAAATTAGATGTATCTTTGACCCAAAGAAATGTATTGAAGATATTCCTGGAATGCCTGCTTTGATTACAGGTTATCACTTGATTAAAAGGGTCTTTGATTTACCCGTGACTGTTTGTAACTGGACTGTGGGATAATCCTGCCTTCTCGTTCCAAGAGCTTCATCTTCCATTGTAGGAAAGCTTCATCCTTAAATGTAGAAAAAGGTTCATATTGCTTGTGCTTCACTGCCATTTGCAGAACCTTCTGTCAATCACGTTCCTAACACAAACCATGTGGGGATTCCAGACCAACCAGTGAAGCGTGTTGGGAGGATCCTACGCAAGAGACAGAGAAGAACTTTGTGTGAGCGTAGCACCAGTGACTTTCTCCCAGAAGCTCTGCTCTCCTTGTGAGGCAGGGTCCAAGCGTCCGACTCTCAAGGTCTCTGGTAATGAAAAATGAGAAGAGAAGGAGAGACTGGTGCCTGTTTTCAGTATGTCTCGTACCAGACCTCCACAGAGAGCCAGCCATAGCCTGATGCCTCCAAGGCCCCACATACACACCACCCCCGCCTCGGGAACTCCAAATCTAGCTCAAAGAACGTTCCTCAAAAGAGGTGGTTACATCTACACCTAAGTGCTGGTGCTTTTCTCCATCGCTAAAACGTATTAGCACTCTGAATGTAGGGGAATATCCAGCTGTGTGTCTGTGAGGAAACCACCTCTTACATTGGAGTGATTTGCCATCCGTGAGGACCTGATTCCCAGCATTTTCTGGTACAAATATTTTTTTTTTCAGCCTTTGCTAATAGGAAAACAGTGAATATCAAGCTCTCAGACTCTGGCTGCTTTACACTGTGTAACCCCAGCTGTCTCCATCATTCCTGTGGGCTGCCAGCTCGACTTTGTTTTCCACTATTCCACTCGGCCCATCATAGTGTCTGTCTGTCAGGTTTTATATGTAGCAGTTGGAAGCGTGCACCGGTCGTCACCAGTATGTACCAGCTGAAACCGAATCCGCCCCCTTTCCCCTCAGCTCATCCACTGCAGCGTGGATTTGGGGCGAGGAGGTGAGTCACAGCTTGTGTCACGTGCACTGCCGCTGTTAGAGGCAGTATAACTGGTGCGGTCCGCCCAGAACTCGGTCCAGGAAACCACACAATTGCTTCCAGATACGACACAGTTTCTCCTCGTTTATAGGTTCCTGCTCTTTTGTTCAAGACGTTAGGGTGGAGGAAGTTATCAGCACTTTAGTTTAATGTGAGTCACTCCGCCGGTGATTTAAGACTGTACTCTCCTGCTATTTACATGGGAAGGTTGTGATGCTCCATTGCCCTGTTTCCACAAAATGGGTTTCGTCCATTGGGGATTTACTACGGAAGTAACTTGATAATGGCAGTGCAGGTTTGGTACCCCTCTCCCTACTTATTAACCTGTAAAGACTTGAACACATCTTGACCTTTGCACTTCAAGTATTGCCATTATGTCCACTGTGGTTGAGTTTGAGGGACATTCCGGTCTCTGTGCTGAGGGCTATTAAGAACAGACCAAAAAACTGCAACGTGCCTCAAAACCGCAGGCAGCTCAGTGTTGAGCATTGACTGTGCTTTCTACGCGTGTCTTTGGCGTGTCCTCCTCACTGCACGCCCTCTCGCTAACAGGAAGACAAGTGGGGTACGTGTGTCGACTTCAGCTTTACAGTGGCCTTGGTGCGGGGGGGGGGGGGGAGTGAATTGTAAAGACTGTTTGGGAGACAGAGTGAAAATGGTGAACCGGGTCACTATGGTCTTGGTCACTGGTGGCCAGATCTCAGATCATTTGTTTTGTTTCAGCTTAAATAAAGATCATGAAATCACTTCAGACTGGATTCTGGTCTTGTGCTGTTTACTCACTGTGTTTAAATCCTCCTTCATTCATTGTGTTGTGTAAACAGTTATGAGAAATACAACTGACTATCACTGTACTGGTAATAAGCGGTCCTTCGAAAGTGGGTTGAGTGCTGTGTCCACTGAGAGTAACAAAAAAGCATGATCTCCAAATTCCTGCTGCAGTGGACACAATGAAACTAAACCAGTCAGGAAGGTACTGTAAAGACATTCTTCCATCAGGGTTATCTGTGTCTTTCCTTGTGTTTGTTCCAACATGGCAAGGATTCATTGGTCCTGTGTAAAGAACATTTGCATTTCAGCTCATTTGTCATCTAGCCCCTCTCCACTCTCTATGAATGTACCTGACTGAGACTGACTGTTAGGAGGCATGCATGCTCTGCAGTGTCATAACCATTGTAATACCATTTAAAAACCTAAAATGTTGTAAGAAACGTGCAATATTACATGGCAGCAGGTGTTTCTGTCTTAGGTGGGCTTGGATTGAGAAACTGAGGCCTACCTGGGAGTCAGGACAAAAATATGTGCAAGGGCAAGCGGATGACATTTATAATGGAATGATAATAAAGGGATGTGGCCTAACGTCGGCTGCCACAGATCTCTTTTTAAACTCGCCCTGTTTCTGAACAGATCCATGTGTGCTTATGATCCGCTGCAGTGTACTTCACTGACTTCACTGGGCCCACTTATGTGATTGTTACATTAGCACAAGCGAGATAGTGTGTTTCAATGATGAGTGGTGTAGCTTAGCATGAAAAACATTGCAAACCCCCCCCCCCCCCAAAAAAAAGGAAACAAAAGAGTTTGATGGCTTGGCGTTCCTGGGAAAGAGGAACTTGTGGCTGACCTTGGCATTGCAGGCACCATTGTGCACCGAGGGTGAACAGTAAGAAAACCGCTTTGTTGCTACAAAAATTAGAGGAACAAACATGCTTGGGTAATATGAATGTGGACGGTTTTGATAATGTCATAATGCCCTCCGCCTGGAGCCTGCAGAGGCCTCAGTTCTCATATTCCCCCCCTCTCTGAACTGTTACCTGGCACCACTCAACTGCCACTTAAATAGATATTTTTCTGTCTGTCCATTTGAGTCAGTATATGTTGGTATATGTTGAGTTAAAATGCAAACTGAGTGCTATGGTTCTATATTAACAGTTAACCTGACAGTCTAAGATATCTGTACATCTCAGGTTGCCTTTAATTCAATAGAAAGGGCAGAATGTTCCCAGTGCACCAGATGTTTGAAATGTTACAATACCAGGCACTTCAACATGACCTTGGCACAGTTAAATCTAAACTGTCACCAGTACCCCAGCCGTTAACAGAATTTCAAGTTCCCATTCCAGGAAAGGACATCACTCCACATTTCTCAAACTGTGGAGGCCGCCACAAATTGCAGTGCTTTTCGTTCCTGAAGCAGCCATGTAAATCCCTTGATGCTGGAATTAAGGACAGATCAAGTTTCTCATGACACTTGCTCCTTTCATGTGGGGTTTCACCGAACACATCTTTTCAATCAGGCCTCTTTTCATCAATGCGCTCTCATCTGCCTCACGCCTTATTGGCTGTGTTTATACGCCCTTTATTGGCTTCATCTGTCCACCGGCGTCCCTTCGTGTGGGAAAAACTCTGTGAGAGTCTCAGTCCTTTGTGTCCCTCCAGTCGGCCCCTTCCTGGCTTGTCTATTGTTCTTTGTCGAGGGGAGTAAAGTTTTGGGGCAGCGAGCAGAACGCGTGCGCCGTTTCCGCAACGCCCACACTGATTTGCGCTGATTTTGGAAGTAAATAAATCTGGTTTGCTCGAGAAGACGTCGAGTCGGCCCTCTTGATTCGCACAGCCTCTCCCAGCAAAGTGATATGCGGAACGGGTGGGTAGACGTCACTGTGCAGTTCGATAATCTTAGCTTCGTTTGAAAGCAGCCCGTCCCCCCTGCTGCAGCTGAATGGAGGTTTGATTTAGGATCCGTACCGCTCTGGACGGAGGAACCCTCGACTTCAAACAGCCAGCTCTGACTCGTTTAGGGGGGGAGCAGTGCAGCTTGCAGCCAATTATTCTGTCAGCAGAGCGGGTGAAGTCACTCAATAGCTGTGGGATAAAGTCTGTTCAAAGGGTCATCACAAATACCCACTCCAGGTCCCCCAGCGAAGTCAGGCATGTTTGTGTTGTTAACATTGTTGATGTTCAGACGTCTTTCCCTGGCAAGACTGGGAGTCCTTCACTGATCTCCCATCTGGGAAGTTTAAAAGACCTGCCCGCTATTTGGCACAAACAATTTAATACCGCTAATGGGCGGGATAAACGCCGAATGCGGTTTCACAGATTGCCGTGACTTCAGCTGGGCTTGTGGCTCCGGTGACAGGCAGTATATCCAACACAAGATTCATCACTCTCAACTACAAAGGAATGCTTCACTGATTCAGGGCTACCCAGCTATGGACACACATTTCACAGGGCCAGAGCCAAGCCACAGAGATGCTCAGATGTTTGGAACATTTTACTCGTCAGTTGCATAAAGCACAAAATCAACAGGGCATCGACATGACTGTGGCCGAAAGGTTTCAATTACAGCACACTAACAATCAGAAAAGATAAGGTTTGTGCCAGAGTGGTGAATTTACCAAGTATGGTAAGGCAGTTCAGCTTGTTTATGATTACCTGTTAAGGTTATAGAGTCACCAATAGATCTTATCCCTAGGTCTGATCTCGTTGCTGTTATGCTTTACATTACATTACATGACATTCATTCACCCAGTGACTTCCAGCATGACAGAACACAAGTGTATCCATTCAAGTCAAATGAGCAACAGTGTCAGACCAGGTGCACAACACCCCCAGACCGGTGAGTGTGAGCATAACACTATTCAAGCCCTACCACAAGATAACTTGTGCAACCTGACTAGGTTTGTATAAGCTTTACTTGTTGAAGTTGTGATCTGGCTGCCATAAATGTCAGGATCACAGAGCAAATAGGTTTTAGGGTGTGTTTGCTCATCTGCCATTGTTGTAAAAATCACCCAGAGGGTAGATTCTCATGCTCTCTGGGTGTTCCAGGGTTCCACACTCACAAAGGCCATAACAGAATTAACACAGGTAAAGTGTATCTTCTGAATGAACACTTCTTTGTGATTAGAGGATTACAGTTCCTTCATTCCATCAATACACTGCAGTTCCCTGTATTCTCTATGGAAGGACATACTAACATAAGAGTGTATAGAAAAATACTGAAAAATACTATATTGAACTGGTTACTCAGACTGAAGACATATTTCTTTGTGGTTCATTTGGTCCTAAAAACAAACAGACAAGGTGAGGCTCTGTACCCTTAAATTTATCAGATTCATATTAGGTGGCGTCAAGACAAACATATGTGTTCATTGTAATCACTGGGTACCTAGCACCCCACTGTCCCTCATTTATCTCTGCTGCTGGAATAATTACAACAGCACAAGGCCAGAAACTGGTATTGTGAAACAATGCTGACTTAGAAAATACTGGATTCACTTATAATGTATTTTTTTGTGGAGGAAACCCATTATCTGCATGAATAGTGCTTCTCTACATTTCCTGCACTACGCTGCCCCCTGCTGGCAGCTGTAGTGCTGAGGGAACCCAGATTACAGGGGTGTGGCTAAAACGTTCCTTCTTCATCATCTCTATCCGTCGTCAAAGTACCATCAAGACCAGAACTGGATTTTCACCTGGTCACAACATGGATGTAGAAGACTACAGCTGTAGTTCTGAGCCATTCGTTTTCATCTGCTGTAGAGTTATTACTTAAACATTGATATAAAGGAAGCTACAGTTTAATGAATTAATTAACGAAATTTATAAACAGATGGGCCAGGGAGTCTTGTTGGTAAAGGGTGTTAACCACCATTACAGGAAAACCACAGGCAGAGGATGCAGTGGCCTTGCAGGTCCTGTGTGGGTCCATTAGGGGAAGGAAACCAGAAGAAACTATGCTGTAAAAAGGAGTACAGGGCACAAGCGGAGTAGTTGGCTTTTAATTTTATTTTGTGTTAATACAATAAATATACAAAACTCAAACTACTCAACATGCGACAGGGGGGACAGGAGTGCATTTATACAGTACAGTGAAATTCAGGACAATGGCAGACCAATTGCCAATTTTACAAAATATACAAATATCCCTTAATGTCTGTTTTAAATAAACTCAAACCCATAATCACAAACTGACTTAAAACCACTTACGTCTTCTTTTCAGTGTTTCAACTACATAATTCTGTCATTGTTTGATAAGTAAAACTTAAAGCCACAGTCCATTGCAATACAGAGAAAGTTCGAACGACATCGGCTGACTGACTTTCTCAAAATTCCCCCTTTTGAATTGTATATTTTGAAATGAAACAAACTAGAAAAGAAGTTTTAACAGGAACATTCAGGTGCCATTTGTTTGAATTTATTAAAAAAAAAAAAAAAAAAAGGAAGAACAGCTTGCAGTAGCTCAACACACAGGCACGTGCACACACGCGCACGCACACACGCACACGCAGGAACCACAAAGAAATGTGGGATAGCTTTATCAGTTTAAAAATAAATCGCAAGTTTAGAAAATAATAAGATAACCAAAGTTTTTTTTTTTCATAATTGAACATGACATTTTAAAACCTTGCTCCACGGATTAAATGCACACTTCAGAAAAGAGCACATGAGGAAGTTGACTATATTTGCCTGGCAGCAATGACCATTACTGAGCGATTTTCACCATGTTAATATATTTAAATTACACGGAAGTTGTGCCAATGACACCACACAGAGACTGTCTGCAGGAACACGTCATTCAGAATTTAAAACTGAAACAACTGTGGTAGATATACTATCATATCGCATCAGAAATGAAAACACTGAAATGAATGGAGGGCTAAACATTACAGACCATGCAATCAACAATACTGGAGAGAAAGAAAACACAGAATCAAAAAAATCATATCAATTAACAGGGCAGTAATTTAGCTTAGCCCTCCAGATTCGATCCCACCAGGACCACAAACTGTGACCAACCGAAACAACGAAAATATAAGCTGCTATCAAATGTACAAGACACTAAAAACCTAATGGAGCTTCAACCGAGCTTGCCTCTCAAGACACAAATATTCACGTGTACTAATTATTAAACCACCTATAAATGGAAAAAACTGAAGGTTTTCCCATTTATGAATTACCAGGTGACTTTACAGGTGTTCTTGCTTTACCATCGTATCACAGATGAGATTGAAAACGCGAGACAGCAGTAGTATACCTGGGATATAAGGTGCCGGTAGTTTCCATCGCAAAGTTTCCTCTACTATTCCACTGAATCCCCATTCAATTTTCCCTTCATTCACGTCCCAGTGAAAAAGCCAATAAGTCCTGGCAAACTTGTGAGGCAAATTTTCATGCAGCTGACACACATCCTGAGTATTACTGATGTAAACGCCTTTTTGAGTTGGTTTTCATTATGAAAAGGCTGGAGTATCCTTCATATTAATGGAATCGTTCTATTTGCATTTTTGCACAGATGTTGATACAAGTCTGGAGGCCTAGAACCGAGCACAGCACAGACCAACGCACTAGCAGAAGAAGCAAGACGCCACCATTAGAGGATGCACCTATGCCCCAACTCACTCCAGGAGCTGTTCAATTCAAGCTTTTTTTTCCAGAAAAGTGGTAGCTATTTCACACACACACGTACGGGAAAAATGTTAATTGTTTTTATACAATGTGTTTGCTTAAAAGGCCCTCAGAATCACGGATCAGTGCAGTGAATGCAAACGCACTGACTGACACTTGAGACACCCAATGAGAAGCAGTGGGCGGCGGCTGAGGGTGGTTGGGGATGGGAGGTAAATGGAGACAACAGGGAATGCCTGAAACAGGTGGAACCACAGTGCCTGCAACCATTGAATCAGAAGATGAAATATCACAAACGATCTTCAAAGGTTTCATTCTGAAAATCTGGCATCGAATAAGACTGCCTAACTGTACTTGGAAGGGCAGAAGATTACAAAATTGCTGCACGTACAGCAAGATGTAAAATAAAGAAAAACTGTGACGCCTCAAAAAGATTTCAAGCACACCTTAATCTGAGTGTGGTTGCTGCTGAAATAAAACTTATGCTCATCTGGTATGCATATGTTCACATTTATCTGAGATCTCCTGCTGCCTTAATTCCAGAATGCCAATGCCCCTACATACACACCATCAAAGTGGACATTTCGCCAAAGTCTGAGATCATTTAATGGTATAGCAGAACCCCCAAAGTACTGCATTAGCATCAAAGATATGGAGAGGAGCCAGTTAGAATGTTAGAATATTGGGTTTACAGTAGTTTCTGTCCTTTTAAACTTAACAAGGACGCCCACATGAAGCTGTAAGATGCACAAAGCACAAACAATCCGGGAGAAACTATAGTAAAAAGCCCAGAGGGGTTGAGAAAAGGTCCTAAGAGGTGTCCTTGATACTTTTCCAAAAATAATATCTCATCGCTGAGTACATGAAAGCACTATGCCTTGTAGGAGACCACATAAGGGCCCTGGAGGTCCATGCTGTCCTAATGAATGTGGCTTTTCAGAACTGAAACAGAGGGCTGTTGCACAAGAGCTAAACAAAGCCCAGAGCTCTACCTTAGCTGAGCATTTGCTGATTAGCGGTATTAATTCACATCTGACTGCTACAAGCGACTGCCAGAAAGAGCATAAACCTTACACTGAAACAGTAATTTTAAATTAATACAGATGGATACAAACTGTGTGCATCTGTGTGCCACTCAGTCATTAGGCACAGTGCATCGTGGGGAATTACTTCAGAAATGTTCTCTTCTGAAAAGGACACTATTCCAAATATCTTTTTTCCAGCCATCCATTGGTTTCTTAGTGAGACATTGATAAAAACGCAACAAAACAAAACAAAGAAATAACAGAAAAACCATACCATCACTCCGCTTTCTGAAGAGAGCACTTTCAGCAAGACATTGAGGGGGGGACAGGGTTATTGCACAGGACTGGAGTGGACCACTTATGGACCGTGGGGGGGAGGTGTCTCCAGCACAGGAATTGGACAACCTTGTTGCTGGACAGAGGACGTGAGAGAGAGACGGAGGAGGGAGGACAAGGGTTCCATCCCTCTCCGTGCTTCCCGTGCAGAGAATGGTTTAAACCACGCCGCGGTTTCGGCAGCAGGCCCCTATGTCACGGCTGTTGCTGCTGCCCCATGTCTGCCTACCCTGGGGGGGGAGGGGGTGGTGATTAAACAGACCTGCCAATGGCCTGGAGGTACACGACGTGACTGAAAGTGCCAAGCTTTAGGTCATCCATTTCTCAGCCCATGCACACACGTTCAAGGACAGGTTAAAAGACATGCTGAGCGACACGGAAAGGATTGGGGGTGGGGGGCGTAGTCAGTCAGTCACTGGAGTGCGTTAGATGAAAACGGAGGTGGAGTCTACGGTCTCCACGCTGGACTGGGGGAGGGGCGGGGCATGGAGTGACGGGGGGGTGGGGAGGGGGCAGCGTGAGTGTGGTTAGGAGGGTTTTCGGGGGGGGGGGGGGGGGGGGAGTGGAGGATGACGCGCCTCGGGAGGCTCAGATCTGCTCTCCCTTGAAGGCCCCCCGGGCGGCGGTGGAGGCTGCGTTGGCCGCCGCTGTCTGGACGGTCTTGTTGGCCATGACGCCGGTGGCGAACTCCTGCTGGGCCTTCTCGAAGCTGGCGCCCGTGGTGCGGTACAGCCCGTGGACCTGAGAGCGACAGAGGGAGCGGCCATCAGACCTGGACTCAATGACCCGCATCTTCACCACTGTGTGAAACTATACACCGCTGTGCAAGTCCTGAGAGGGACGCTGCAAAGCAAACTGGGAAGTGTAGTGTAATGATGCACCGTTAACTGTAAACGGCCAACACAGAACCACAAATCCCTTCACATCATGCTCTGAGAGATGCTGTTGGCCACGAACACCAAGCTCTGTGATAAAGCCGGTATAAAAACCTTCCACCCAGCGTCTCTATGATTCTTCTCTAAACCGGGCAGTGGTCTGAGAGCTCTGAGTTAATGGCACTCTGGGTCTCTCTTCATCCATTTGTGAAGGATGCTCCTGCTGAAACAGGCGCACCCCAGCACTGCTGTTTCTGAGATACGGGTGCCCTATTGACAGCACTGACCCCACTCGAGAGGAAACAACCAGCTGCCAACCACCAGAGCGGCTCCACCTGGGTTCCAGAGTGTTGCTCTCCTGTGATCACAACCCTGGAGCTACTGGATCTCTGCTCTCATCCAGAGTGCTCCTACGTGATTTCTCCTTGTGTTGGGTGTCTGAGATGTTGCCATGGTGAGCCTGTTCTTTGTTTTCCTGCGCTGCTGCCTTCTCTTGCTTGTGGACTAAAGCTTGTGGCAGAGCAAATTTGAGTTACATCAGAAAAGCAGCTTACACTGCCACCTGCTGGTTGAATCGGAGCCCTCTATAACCCAGAGTGCAGCACAAAGAATAATCTTCAGCAATTTTTTTCCTTACTAAGGCATACTACAGATAGTTTTGTAGGGGCTGCATGGATTAATTCTTGATGAGTTCATTCTTTGAATGAAATTGGAAACATTAACTCTTGCTTGAATTTGTAAAAGTTGCAAGATAAAGGATACTGACGCTGACACAACAGCACCGTACCCTTCAAAATGCTCACAGAAAAGCCAGCCATACAAATGCGTCAGCTGTTAACAACTGTTCATCAGGACTGAGCCTAGCATGTCTTTGAGGCCCACGGTGTTATCACAAGCATAACCTGTGTGAGCGTGTGCCAGAGAAAGCGGCCTGCCTTCGATCCCTTTGTGATGGAGATGAGCGGCCAGCTTAGAGTCCTACCTTCTTGAACATGATGAGCGAGATGACGGCCGAGGCGGTGAAGAGGGCCGCGATGAGGATCATCATGATGCCCACAGGGATGCTGGTGTTCAGGCCTGTGAGGGCCGAGATCCAGCCGCTGTCCGGGAGAAGCACAACCACAGCCGCGGGTCAAAGACCGTGTGTCAAAGACACTGTCTCCACTAATCTCATTTGCTTTTGATTTTATTGGTGACGAGGTTGACTACTTGGACATAGTCAATTTTTGATAATTACATTCCATACAAACTGATTTGATGGCAAAATACTTTACCAGTCAAAAGTTTGGACCTACCTGATTAAAATAATGGGAAATGTGCATTCAAAGACATCTTGACCTTAAGACTTATGATTAAATGCTTTAAATTTGACGTTGATGCATATGTATGGATTTCTTTCCAAAAAATAATTATTATTAAAAGAACTTTTTGGCTACTTTGAAAATATAACATTTGATAAGTTTTGATTTAACAATTGTTTGGTGACTGCATAACTATGTTTGCGTTATTTCATAGTTTTGATGTCTTTACCATTATTCTGAAATCTGGAAAATAGTAAAAATAAGGAATAAATGTGTCCAAACTTTTGACTGATACTGTAGTCAATCCTCTTCCAGAAACATGTCTTCAAGATATTTTTTGCGAAGACTAAATGCTGACAAGGCCTCCTGCCTTCTGGTTGCGTGACCACTGTGTTTTCCCTTAAAGCTGTCAGTTGTGTAATCGCAGACGCATCACTTCCTGTGAGTGACTCACCACGCCCCCCAGCCCGCGATGCCGATGGCCTGCAGCACGTGCACGCCGAACTGACAGATGTACACAAAGAAGAAGACGAAGAATCTGAAGGAGCTGTCACTCCTGCAACACAAGCACAGGGTGAGACTGTAAGAGAGTGACCACAGTATGACCCGCAGAGGAAAATCCATACTAGCCAGAGAGCTGAAATACAGAAGCGTTTTACAGAGGGGCGGCAGTGTAGCACAGCAGTCGGGAACAGGGCTCGGAACTGAAAGGTTGCTGGTTCCATTCCCTGCTGGTGCACTGATGTGGTACCCTCGGGCAAGGTATTTAACCTAGAATTGCCTCAGTAAATATCCAGCTGTTTAAATGGAAAATATGTGAAACTGCAACCTACGTAAGTCGCTTTGGATAAGAATGCCTGCTAAATGACAGTAATGTAATGTAATGTAATGTATTGTAATGTAATGTAATGTAATGTATTGTATTGTAATGTAATGTAATGTATTGTATTGTAATGTAATGTTTCCCAGAGAGTAAAAAACGGTCCAGCTGCTAATGGAAGGTGTGTGAGGCCTCAGTGCTGGAGTGTGAGGCTGGTGCTGTTACCTGAAGGCTCCGTACAGGGGTCTGTACCAGCAGACGAAGGAGCAAGGGGTGAAGAGCATGAACCACAGCATGGCCAGGCCAAAGTCCACTCCTCTTGAAGCGTCCACGCAGAACCACGCCAGGCAGCCGAAAATGTTCACAAACAGCGTCCCCGTGTGGACTGCGGGGGAAAGTCACGCGTCATAAGAGACTGAACAAGGGCTGGGACGGAAAACAGGTCACTGTTTCCTGTCCCAGAGTAACACCGTCAAAAATCGACCACACACCAAACTACTTTGTTGAATTAAATCATGTAGTTCACTTGCACTGGTATGGAATAACCCAGAGCTGCCTGACAGGGTCAGGTGACAGACTGGCCTGCAGGCTGCGCATTAGGCCGTCACTGCTAAACACACACATCCCGCGGCCACAGGGTGTACCCCACAAAACAGGGCTGCGGTTATCTAACTGACCTCTCCGTCACTGCCTACGAGCCCTGCACATCAGAACTTCCCACATTAACAGCAGGGCGCACACAGCAATCCAAAGACTTCTACCGATTACACCATCATTACAGTGCCTTTCATCTCTAAAAGGGCTGAAATGTTAGCTGTTGCAAACTCTAAAAATGAGGCACATTCATTCAAACGCTTATACACACCCAGAAAAAGAACAAAAACATGACCTCCACAACTGAGCCGTTAATAATGACATCTAATAATAAGGAGACAAGGAAAATATAAGACAGTTTTTAGTACAGCACAAAGAAAGCGTCAGAATGATTTCGAACAGAGCTGTCAGTTAAATTATTTAGGGCGACAGCTCCTTTATAAGGCCTCTGACATGTCATCCAGGGTCTTTCATTGTAGTAGTAGCTGCGGCTGCTTTTGTTAAAATGCCTCTGAATCTCACACGGCTCTGTGAGATCTCACAGTACCCCATGGAAACGGCAGGCGCTGGACTTCAGGGTTCTCTGAGAGCAAGCAAGCTAAAAAGCCTTTCCACACCTTCTGAAGCTTTTCTAAAGCAAGCATTAAAGGACCACTCACGCTAAATATTTCACGGAAAAAAAAATGGAAAATGGCTTATTCCTGGTGTTTCAGTCTGAGGTAGCTATCACGCTTTCGGATGGAGTAAAACTATGTCCAATTCAGCAGAAAATGCCAGTTTTTTATGAGAAAACGGACTGATGAAAATGCAGTATCGTCTGCTACAAAAGTCAGGCTAAACTCATGTGAATGGACTGGTGCACTGCTAATTGGCATGTGCTTGTGGGAGTGATTCACATGCTTCCTTTCAGGCATTCTTAGTCACATGACGCTATCACATGAATACAGCATCAACGCCCAGCCACACACTGGATACAAATTGATCAAATATTGTCTTTGTATTTAATACATGTTTTCTCATCCAAATTCTCATCAGTTCCATGACAGCTTTCAGCCATGTGTGGCTAGTTATGTTGTGGTGCCAGAGATACGAGATTAGCCGAGTTATTTCACACTTTTTTCCAGGAGCCAGGCATGCGGTTCAGGCTGATTAAATTGGAGAAAGTTAAAATAGGGTCAGGAATTTGAGAGTTTGTCTGTACGCTGACAAGAGCTCACTTGTTATCCCAGCACAAACTGAATTACAGCCATGAAGGGAAATGGAACACACTGGAAGAAAAGCAAGCCAGGCTGTGATACGGGTGCTGGGTGAACGGGAACCGCAGGGAATTAGTTCTGCGTGAGGAAAAGGGTTTTGAGGGTGGACATGCTCTTAGACATGGCTTTTCCTGACAGTATGTGGAACAGCAACTTGAAAGCGCACGCTACACCCTAACCGTTTTAGCAACAGATGTGACAGATAACATACTTTCTGCGTTAAACAGGATATCGGTTTGGTGACACAAACTTTCAGGAATTTTTCACTTTTGACAGCAGATCCGAAATAGACTTGTCAAGGAATAGGTGTATCTGATAAGCGTAGCTAACAAGAAACATTTGGAGTGTAACCACAATCAGCCTGCATGCAGTATTAATTCAGATCTTTTAGGTGAGAATCGTTTCCTCCATTTTACTTCATTTCAAGCACAGCACATGAGCTCATCCGTGAAAACAACTCTTCAAGAAATATCTGAAATTAAATGACTAACCACAACAGTTGACATGTTTTGGAAAAAAAAGGAAACACTTCAAAATCTGAATCTTGAATAATGATCTCTATACAGCCTCTAATCTCTCATCCTCACAAAAAAAAAAAAAATTGGGTTGTTCTACCCGCAAACAACCTGTTTTGGCCTGTGACGTGATATTGTGCAATAATGCAACACTCACACATCCATAGATAATACATGATCTTGACTGTCTTCTGAAACTCCACAGGTATGTCTACAGCAATATCGTGGTAAAAGCAGGGGCCGACTGGGAACTTCTCAGGGAGAGGTGGCCAGTTGTTTTTTCTTCCTGAAAGAAACGGGAAAGAGAAGGAAAACATATGAGTTCTCCTTTTGTACCACTCTACAATGTAGGTATAGTTATGTTTCCTTCCTGGAGGAAGCAAAAACAAGATGAATATAAATGAGTTCTCCTTTTCATAGCTCTTTACAGTAGATAGTTGTTTTTCCTTGCTGAAAAAAAAAACAAGTAATGAGAAGAATATGAATGAGTTCTGCTTTTTTATAGCTCTGCACTGTAGACAGTTGGTTTTCCTACCTGGAAGAAACAGGAAACAAGAAGACTATGAATGAGACTTTTTCCACAGCTTTTTAATGTAGAAAGACAACCATGACAGAGTAGGCTATCCTGATGCAGTGCATAACAATTCTTTACTCCTCTGTATCACAGAATCCTTTCCCTCTCACCCAACTCTTATTTATGCCACACACATTACAAGCCATTACAGTATGGAGCCAACTGGCAGCTATGTAGCTATGAACCGTCAATTTGCTGATGCAAAAATGTAGAGAAACCATGCTCAAAGTTACTAGCTCTCACAAAACACGCAGATAACATATTATGCTTTGATGGTTTTTTACATGCTTAATTATGTTTACTTGCCGTTTGATGAATTCATGCTTCCCTTGCATTCAGCAGACCCTTCCTACTTCCTGCTTCAGTGTTTGTGGTTTGACCCACACCGAGGCATAGCTTGTGCTGCATTTCTGCATACTTGCCATATGCACTTCACCTCAAAATGGTGTCAAATTATGTGTGTGGGGCTGCCCCGGGTCAGAGAAAGGAGCTTTCACCCGCGCTTGGTCATTCCCTTCAACCGGTCATGCATATGTGTACCCTTCACGTTGGCCTGGTATCCCAGTATCCCCTTGGGTTACACACCCTTGGGTTTGAAACCCAAGGGTGTGTAACTGCACAGGCCTCTTTGTGAAATTTACACGAGTCCCTTTAAATCATAGCAGCACTGAAAAACACGATTACTGTATTTCATCAAATTTACCACAGATTGAATTCTCATACAAAATCACAGACAAACCTAATCAAAAATGGCAGTTGCACCGGAGCAAGGGATTCCTCTGCACTCTAATTAGAAGAGAACAATTCTAGTCTTTTTGTTTAAGTAGAGCATCCAGCAGGCTGAATTCAGTGTGAGGTTAGGTCTGAAAGGAGATGGCTATGCAAACTGTGTAGGATTCTACAGGCCAAAGTATGTTTTGTCTGCCTAGTCCTTTTGTTCTTTTGTCCTGCGTCATTCAGCTCCCAACCCCCTCCATTCTCCCCTCCACTACAGCACTGTAAATATGTATATAGTATACACCCTATCGCTATAAATACTCCTGCATGGGTGAGCGTCATCGGTTGAGTCATCCCTTCTCTTGAACTCATCGCCCTCCACCTTCAGCGGATTCCCCTACCCTCACCCACACCGGGGCAACGGCAGAACAAGCAGATCTGTACTGCACATCACAACTGCTGCGGCAATAGTCCTTGTCCGTTACATTCCGATACCCCCCAGAAAGTCATGATTTAAAATATGAACAGCAAAAACGCCACAGGCTCTGGGGGGGTTTTTGGACAGTGTGCTATCTGAAACAATGAACAGACAGAGGCACAAGCAGCAGATAAATTAAGGCAGACTTCATCTTCGTCATTAATGTTCCTGTAGCCTCATTCAGTCCTGCCAAGGGTTGAATAAGTATTTGCTTATAAATACTGAATTCTGCACTGTGGCACACAAAGGAAAACTACTTACTGTCTGCTCTTTAAAAATTCTGTCTGATCTCAATAGGTGTAAGCTGCTCATTGTGTGTGTTAAATTACTGACGCTCACAGAAATCTGTAAGTAGGCGCGTGCATGTGTCGGGGGGATGCAATAAGGAGAAAACAATTAAGCCTCATGGATTTCGTTTGCAGGCATTAAGCTTTGAGATACTGTTACGCTTAAACAAGATTCCCCCTGAAACAGTCAGTGAGATAAAAGTGCTAATCATTCCAAGATTATTAGGTATACAGGGGACCAGTGTTAAGAGCTGACAATAACGCTGGACCACTAACCCGTGCACACCACAGCAATGGAGTAGAATGTGAGAATACATTATAAATGAACAATAACTTCTGCGGACCACATGTGTATCCCTGTGCAAGTTGGTGAGACAAAGAAATGAACTGTTGTGGGAAAGAGAAAGAATAAGCCCAGGTAGTAACCTTTAAAGGTCATACTTGAGTCAACAAACTCAGAAATACTTGATATTCATGCTTAGGGATGGGGGGGGGGGGGGGGGGGTCTGACTGTGCACATGCATGATTAGGCAAACTGAGACTGGACCGTGATAATGTACACTCACAAAGACACTTCTATATGAAAACTAATTGATACCAGCACACATACACTTACACAAACCTGCCCAGAAAGTAATAATTACAATACATGCGCTTAATGTCTGCCATACATTTTCCTAATATGATCAGTATGTTTTAGTACAGGTATTGCTGTACACCTGCACAAAATATATACCACTTTGGGGCAGTATCCTCAAGAACATGCACCATACACAGAGAGTGTAAGAAAGCGTGCGTGTGTGTGCGTGAGTGTGCGTGAGAGTGTGAGTGAGTGTGTGTGTGTGTGTGGGGCAAGTGGGTGGGTAATGCTTGTAAACCTGCCAGAAGGAGCAAGAAATGTGCTTTACCCAACTGCAAAATGGTCTGAAAAAAGAGAAGGATGAAGACATGTTTCACTTTTATACCAGCAACTGACTGGCTGGGATTTTCATGAAAGATCTAAATGACATGACTGAACCTGGATCAATATGTTAACCTGAGCAAAAGGTTTCTGTCTTGTAATTTCATTTTTAAAATATTCCTATTTGAAACCATTATTACTTCAAATACAATATGCAGAACCATTGGTAGCCCAAGTTTTTTGTTCGTTTTTTGAATAAACTAACTACTCAGTAGTCAAACAATTAAAGATAACAGCATTGTAATTAAAACATCACTAAACTGACAGAGCTACTTATTTCCTTATGAGAAACAAGATACAACGGTCTTTGAGTTTCCCTGAGTATGGGCAGTAGCCTCTGCAGTGAGGCCCTTATTAAACGTCCCCACGATGCATTTTGTAAGTAAAACATTTTTATAGCCACACAAAATCTGTCATGCGTTTCAGTGAAAGCTGACTTCACTATATTGTGTAAAGAATTGAGATTTGCAATTGATTCAGATGAAGGTTAGAGTGCACTGCAATGTAACAGAGAGGAGGCCTGAGAGCGGTGTTCTCCATGGACCCATCCTCGGCTCCTCACCTCCCGATGCGCTGAGGGACTGCATCTCCCTCTCCCGCCGGTCCAGCTCCGCGGCCTTCTTCTCCAGCTCCTCCTGGCGCCTCATCAGCTCTGCCTGGGCTCGGGCCTGGTCCTGGGGAACACGCAGGGTGGTGTTTAAGATCCTCTGTCTCTCTCTCTCTCACCTCTCACTCACACACACACACACACAGACACAAACACACACACACACATATTCTTTCTTTCTCTCTCTCTCTCTCTCTCTCTCTCACACACACAAACCTACAGCTCTGTGTGGCGTGACACAAGTTATTATGTTAAGTTACATGTGTGCACACAGCTATGTTGATACTGCTGTGCCCAGCTGGTGGCTGTACTGTCTTTAATGGAAATGGAAGTTTAATATTGTCTTGGTGACTTGTTGCAATTCATGCCCCTGCATGCTTGCTGTGATTTTCTTCTTGCCTTGCATTTCCCGGGTGAATCATCACAGTGGTCTGTGAACAGTCCGTATCCTCACTCCAGGACTGTGACAAGATGTAATTAGTTTTTAAACTAAAAAAAGCTCATTAAATTTTGAATCCTCAATATTGCACAGGATATCACAGAAATTGACTACCAATTAAACGACAAATTCTCAAGCTGTTTTTAATTCTCACTTCTCAGTGCTCCGAGGACCAGTGTCACATGACTTGGCCTGACTGTCACAGACACCCTGCCAACAGCCTCCCTGAAAGCCTGTCCACAGAATGTGGACTCCCCTAAATCAAAAAAGCCTCTGGCAGCTCTGAATTATACATGTCCCCCCCTCTCACTTACAGTCCCTGTCTCCTTCTGGGCTTCTGTGTGGACGTACAATTCACATATCCTTCTCTGAATCTCTCGCAAAAGCTGTCATATATCCCCTCTCATTGGAAACGGAACCACTCTTGTGCTTTGACTATGAGTGCTATTCATCCGACACTGACATGTTCAAAGAAAAAGAAACAACCTACAAACCGCTGCAGTTTAAAATCTGTAGCATCACTCAGGTGTGTCTGTAGATGTTAGACGAGAGAGCACTGTTTGGTTTTCTCTTCCAGCGCACCGAAATGCAGACATGACAGACGAGGAATGTTTATATAACCGAGACTGAAGAGTTTCTAGCGTGATAGGAAATGCACAAAAGCATCTTCATTTTCAATGAAAGCCATCTTTAAATGACAGCAGTCTTCTCAATATAAAGCAAGATATGCAGTAGGCAGTATGTAATATGAAGGTCCGCTCCTCATGTTGGGCTAATGCAGAGAACTGTTGCAACACCACAGCGTGGACTATGGTCTGTGCTATGCATTTCTAACACTTAATTTGCTTTATAACTCCTAATCTGGAATTGAACGTACACAAAGCCGGGGGAGATTTGTCCTAGTCTTAAAAAATGAATACAATGCATTCCCTGTAGTTGCTTTTCACAGAAACTCAGCGTACTTTTTAATCCCAAAGGCTGGCAACCCATTGGACAGACATGGCGAGGAAGTCTGTCGCTCCTCCAGCAACAGTTGGGTGGAGGGGCGGGGAGGGGGGCTGCCGGGGGAGGCGGAGGGGACAGGGTTGAAAGAGGGCGAGAGGCGGGCAGGGGACGGGGCGAGGGAGAACAGGGCGAGGGAGAACGGGGCGGGGAGAACGGGGCGGGGCGGTACCTGCGTCTGCTGCTGCGAGTAGGCCGGGGGCTCTTCTGTGGGCTTCATGATGGCGGGCTGTGTGTTGGTGGTGGGCGGCGCTTTGGGGGCATTGCCAGGCGGCACCTGGGAAAACACCGAACGCAAACACGGATCACAGGACTGGTCATTCCTCAGTGTTCAACTCAATTCAACTAAATATTAACGTAACATTCTGAGCTGCTGGCTTCGTCAGAACAATGACGACCCAAAGTGGAGACACACTGAAGAATAAAAGTAACAAGAAAAATGTGACCGCTATAACGCAGCTCCCAGGCTCCTGGAAAGGACACTGGGAAAATCCCAGCTTGTGAACCTTTCAACCTGATGGGTGAGAGAATTCCTGGAAAGAACTGTGGCAGTAAAGGAGACTACATGCCATTGCAGTCAGTCAGCACTGTACTGAATCGTGTTTTAAACCCTTTTCCACTGTTCAGCTGGAACCAGGATGTTTGCTTCAAGATCTGGGTAGTTTTCCATTCTCTTTCCTATGAATCCAATTGGGAAGCTATTATTACTGATGCTGGCCTAGTTACATGGTAGCTGTGGGTGGAATCAGCAAGCCGAGTAATAACCAGGGATGTAAATGACACATTTCTGTCCCCTGATTAGTTGATGGCAGAGAAGGCTGATTAACAATTTATCGTTATTAATGGAGCATGAGATACATTAACAGTAACTGTAAGTCTTTTTTAAGTTTTGATAGGATTTTGCTGATAAAAAAGGCACTAATCACTTTAATCAACATTTAATCAACAAGCATGTATTTAATGAAAATTATGGATATTTTTTGCAAATGAATTCCATCATAACAGCACTTTATTTATTTAACGTTTATTGAAGGCGTTTCCTCAAAATCATAAATAGTACTATTTAACACCTTCATAATTAATATAAATATTAATTATAGTCTTCATAATTAATATGAAGTGTATTTTGCTGTTTTGTCATGTCAGCTAAATTTTGTAATGCTCCACTGATGTTAATGTTAGTTAGCTAGATAACCAAGCTAACCAAGTTTGTTCCATGGAAAGTACAACAGCATTTCTTCATAGTAAACTCGAATAAACTAACCTAAGTAAAAAGCAACTCCCACCCTCCTTGCATATCCAATAAGTCCCAGAAATGTTTAATGGTACCCTTTCATTCTGAACAGTTTTGGGGGGGAGGGGAGTTTGTTGAGGATTAGATTTGACTATTGACATTTGCACTCATGACTGAGGGGCGATTAAGAGACAGACTGGTTGCATCTGGAGTAACTATACTGCTTCCATCAGTGCTAAAAACTGAGGATATAAATAAAGGAGCACACTACTATAACTAGGGCCTAATGAAACTCATTATATTATCTCCAATTTTCCACTTTACAATTTCTTGAGTTCTGTTTTCTCCGTGTAAATCACATTTTCTGTTTTCAATGTAAAATGTCCAGACTTTGACGTTTTTGACAAATAAACACCACGTGACATTTTCACTTAGTGTTTAAAATGAGAAAGACCAATTCATATATACAATGGAATGAAAATCTGAACAAAATGAAATAGCACTGTCTCTGTATTCCTACAGAAATGTGAATTTAAATACTTCTATACAAAATAAAAAAAATGGGATACTCATCTGCCATGAACTTTACTGTAACTTTACTGTAAAATATTTTGGTCGAAGTTTCTTTACTGCTCATGATTCAACTTACTAGCTCATGATTCAGGTTACTGGCTAGCTTGCCGCCTACGTCCTGAGCTGAGCGCATCAACATAACGTCCCTGCATTACAGAATCACGCAACGCTGCTGCTCAGTCACTGAGCGCTTGCTCAAGGACCCATGCTTCATCGCTCTAATCAGGGGCAGGGATGTCTTTGTCAGGGAATCCGGGATTTACTATGTGCCTGCAGAGCTTCCCAAATGGAATTTTGCAGCGGCGCCTCAATTTATCAAATTTTGTAGTAAACTCCAGATTCCATTAAATCCTCCGGTTTTCTCCGCGTTGCAGAATCCATCTGGTCCTACGTGATCGTTTTATTTCTTTCACTTGCAAAAAAAGATAAACTGAAGCATTAAAACCGCTTGTGAGTGTATCAATGTGTGTGTCGCACAGGGCGATGATTTCACTGTTTGGAAACTGAATAAGAACTTAGACTTAAACTTCAGCCTAAGCTAAACAAATGAAAGAATAGATGATGCAGATCCTTCCAATGGGGGATAGTCTTCCCAAAGACAAACCCGGCTTTCCTTAAACAAGGCCACGTGCAAACTATTCATAACCACACAACCTCTTACACATCATCAACACTGTTTTCAACAAGATGTAGTTTTTACCCACTCAGGCTGATTAAAAGCTCGAACCTGCAATAACGCGGCTTGCAGGGAGGACATCAGCTAGACAAGGAAGGTGAACTTACAGCTCAATCATTCATATCTCTATTCATTTACACATGGTAAAACGTCAGATTTAAATTTTTGACCATCTTTACAAGAAGATGGTGCCCTAAGCTTCCAAATCCTATTGTGAACCTATCGCTGCCATGCTCCTGTAGGATTACTCCGTGAATCACCACCAATACAACGGCTGCTCAATGAAATGGCAGCAGCTACTTAGCAGAAATGAGATATTTCATGATCTATTTTTAATACCAGCATGATATTTATCACCTCCCCCATGTACACCTGGCCAACGCAGCCTGTTGTGTGAATAGTGGGGATGGATGTGTTTTTTTTTTTTTTTTTTTATAACCGGATTCAGGCAGATTTCTGGGGTAAGAGCCATCTGCTGAGGGCAGCGTTTGATTTCCTGAGTGATGTGTCAGGCTTTGATTTCCTGCGGGCACCTGGCCCACCTCTCGGCCAGCGCCGCTGCATTGATTTTCCCCGTGCTTTTGGCGTGTTTAAGACCAAAGAGCGATGGGCGAGAGCAGCGGCGGCTTAAAACACCTTCACACGGGCCGAGAGAAAACGCACTCCACCGCGGGGAACGCCATCCACTCTTTAATAACGCTCCCTCCCCCTTAACTAACACGTCCCCTTTCTTCACAGAGCGTGTTTAATTCATAGACCCTGCAGAAGGACCGCTATCCAAATAACCGGCTGCTTCTTTACAAAGAATTGCTAAGCGCTGCATTATGTGAGATGAGAGAGGAAGGAAGTGTAGATCTAACATTATGGCGGACAACAGTGAACAAGCAGAAGAATCCTTCAGGCCGGGGGGCGGGGAGACATTAGAACTGTATGGAGAGCAGAGTTAACTGAAGCCCGGTCCTGGAGGACAATAGCGTGTGCGGGGTTTGCCTTATAGCCAGGCATTTATCCACAAGAATCAACAAATCGTTATCCTGACTGAAGCGTTTCGGCTTTTCCCTCCCCACTTCTCAGCGTTGGCGCTTTGAAGCGAGCTGTGAGAACCCGCTGGGCCTCGGCCCTCTGGGACCGGAGCTGAGCAGCCCTGACGGTGAACAGAACATTCGCACTGCGCTGAAATCATCCCAGAAAGGAGCAGCGCAAACGAGTGTTTTTACGGGTTAGCGGGATCAGCTCAGGTTTTTACCCTTGGCCCATTTTCACATGCTGGTGACATCCACGTCGAGCCTCTGCGCGTGGTGAGAGTGCGGGAGAAGGGGCCAGCTCACACAGAGAGAGAGAGGGAGAGAGGGGCCGAGGGAGCAGGAGCGCTGCGGATGCAGATGGTGTTTGCGGAGTGCAGCTGCTGCTGGAGGATTAAATACACCGCAACCGTAATCCTGACAGGTCTGACAGCGCTGCCAATTCATCCTCCCCTGGAAGGGAAACAATTTAAAAATTCAATTACCGAAACTCATGGAGTGACACGACAAGGAGCCAGAAAATCTCCTGATTGCCCAGGCCCGGTCAGCGGCGCCCGCGAAGAGAAGGAGCCGCGCGAGAAAACGAATCCTCGCCGCCGCTTTAAAACCGAAAGTCCCCCGCGTGCACGCCTGCATGGCTAGCGTCACTGCCGCCGCTTTCAACCAGCTGCAGGTGACTTCAGTCCCAGTATCGTCCTCAACTCAGCTGACAGATCTGACATCGAATTACACCGGTCTGCATATTGGAATGAAGCAGGCCCGCGTCAGCTGAGCAAATCAGGTCACTAGAACAGTATCTCTCATGCAGCAGAAGGAAAGGGAGCTCATTAATAATTACGGGCACTTGAGCCGCGGGACAAACTGACTGACTGTCCCCTTTGTCCTAAACCCTTCCTGCTCAGCAACAGGCCGCGTGGCATGTGCTTCTCATTCCCAGAGACGATTAAAAATGCCGCCAAATGTGTCATCCAAGCACGGGTGGACGCATTAATATTATAAGGCGACCGGTGGCCGTGTGTCCAACCCTAAAGGGTTGATCACGTGATGATGTTTACCGCCGAAGCCAGCTGGAGGAACGCTCATCTTGAAATGCGAATCACTCAAGCGCCATGGGCTGCATGCAAATGATCATGTCCTCCGGGTAATGCTCACGGCATGATCCATCCCGGGCGGCTCTTCGTTTCGAGCCGTGCCTCTCGTCTCTCATGCTACAGCGCAGAGACTTCTGTACAGATGGACAACCATCTGAATATCCCTCACTGCTGGTCAAAGAGATGAGCTTTAATGTCATTACTGTTCTGGGATCAGTTTAGCTCCTTTATGACTTTATGACTGCAGCAGGCTTACCAAACTCTCTCCTACACCAGAATTATATCAGTGGCATACATGGGTCGCGCTTTGGTAATGCACATGACGTGAACGGGATTATTCAAATTTTAGTCCCCCGGTGGACTGAGTGGAGCTTCCAACTCAATTTTCTAGGCAGAGGACACTTTGCAATTGCTTTGCACTTTGACACATTTTGGGTGTAAATGTACTAAAACCACAAGAGCTGGTAACCGATTCAGGTATATGCTACATAGCTCTGACAGATTTCATATGATTACAGTGGTTTTCTCCTAAAAATGAAAGTGTCACCTTCTGAAAGTGAAAGCTTTGATCCACATTAAGCAAAGACCCAAGATGAACCACTCTATTACCCCAGGCTCGAAAGTAAAAAAAAAAACTTTTTACTCTCTAATTTTAGATTTATTTTTCTTTGCTGTACAGGAGTCTGACGTGGAACCCATTTGAAAGACTTACCTCAGAGGACCTGAAAGACCACTTTTAAGGGCAAACCTTAAAGAGCAGCCACATGATACACATGAAAATGCTGCCGACTTTGTTACAGCCTCATGACGAACATACTGAAAATCAAAAGATATCTGATACAGCAGATGATACTTACTGATTTAGCGTCTGTGAAAGGGTTGTACTCTTCCAAACCTGGAGGGACATTTTGTGTTACCTGTGTCACAGAAGGGTCCTGGGAGAAGAAAAAAAGGAGAAAATTAGGCCGGTACCAGCTCTGATACGTCTATGCGATGTTTCTAAAATGTGACATATGGCAGGTAGACGAAACCCGCCACTCGACAAGATGAATTTCCAGACGGGTCAAATGTCACCTATCCGGAAATTATTTCACAATAAACGAGAGCGATGTGAAATCGGCACATTGTAAAATGCAATAAAAACATCTCGCATGGAGGAGATCATTCAGAGGCGTTCAATACGCCCAACCTGATCAGGCATTTAAAATCACATCACTTTAAACAGTACAATGACTGCTCTGACGCAACAAGAAGGAAACCAGTAACGCAGCTAACGCTGGCAGAAACCAGAGAATTATCTGAAATACAGGAGAATATTCCATCTACTGCCTCTAGGGAATAGTAATAGGGAGCAAGTAATAGAATTTACAGCCCTTGATGGTCAGACTTTCAACGATGCGGAAAACATGGGGTTCCACCGTTGTCTGGAGCAGCTCTTCAGCGCTGTCTCATGCATACTGGATGAGGCATGAAACAGGCTGTCATGCGACAAGGCAGAGATGCTGAAGCACCTCCAGTTCCTCCAGGCAGGAGCCAGGTAGGCTTCCCCATTGTAGATTAGACCATACATATGACTTTGTTAGGTAGGTCAATGCTTTTGTTAGTATCTGCCTGCAATTGTTCATTTGGCAGATACCTTTGTTATGTGGAAAATTGTTGAGTTTGTATTGGGCCAACTGCTATGAAATACACAGATGAATCACAGCTGGTTTGCAACACTTCCTCAGTGACGTTTGGTTTCCTCGTTTCTCCCCATATATTTTGCTAACATGCTGTTCATGAATTTTACAGATGAGATATGTTTCTTATTTTATGTTTTTTATTCTGCCAAAAATATTCAGAACTGTTGAATGGGAACACATTTTTTTAAGAAACACTGAATTAATTAGGTTTTCCTTATGTTAACTGGAATTCTGTTGGAGCCTAATAGGCTGAGTACAGAGCTATGGTACAGAGCTTTGCCCAGGGGAATGTGGTAAGTCAGAGCATAGGCCTAGTGTTTTTATGTACAGCTACAGCTTAGCCTACATCCTCAAAGTACTCAAATGGTACTTGGTATCAGAAGATTCCCATAAAAGAGGTACTTGGTATTGGATCTGCCACAACATTGGTGGAAGCCTTACTATGGGTAATCCTGACTCACTACATATCTGACAGAAACATCTCAAAAACGCCTACTGGCACTCTGAAATAAATTGCCACTTGGGATGTACATTCACCTACAGCTGGTCACGGCTACTGCTGAGGGAATACTGACAGAAATGGTCTGACCAAGCAAAGCATGACAGCGTCATTGGGAAAAGCTGCAGTGCAGTCTCACTGAAACCAAACCTCTACTGGCCACCGCTGCAGATGTGCTGAAACATCCGCTATTGTCTGACTTCACATGCTGAATCAAACATCACAAGTGAAAAATAAACTGTAGCCTGGTAGTACACTGCTTCAAACCAGCTACTGCAATTCAAGTCCTTTTACCACTTTGGCTGGTGTTGAAGTTGTGGCCCGCAAATACCAGGAGAAAAACATTAATATCCTCCTCCCTCATCTGCCCCAGGGGTAAATCAACATGATTAACTTCTGACTTTTTTTTTCAGCTTTCATTTGCGCAACCACCGAGAATGGGAAAAACGTCCTACACAGAGCCCGGTGAATGATGGTGAGCACGTACTTACAAGATATATTTATTACATTTACGCAACAACGCAGATACAGAGAGGCTACTGCGCCGAGCGCTCGCTTCGCACTGAGCGTGTGACAAAGCTGAAGACTCCATGGCAACTGCAGGCGCACGTCTTCACTCCATCGACGGCACGGCACAGGCAAACTCTGTGGACTGCGTTCCGCCGTTCCAGACGTGCTGCGAAGCCGCCCCTACTTTCACATCCACAGGGCTCCCACTGTGCTGCTGGAAATGACAGAGGAGCACTGCAGGGGGGCCAAAGGAAGGGGGTCCCGGATTCCCCATTCACATACAGCTGCTGCTGTACCGCGGGGCATTAACGCTAACGCTTTCAATGATGCAAAATGGCTTTCCGCTAAGCCGGAGCGCGAAACAGTTGAGCGTGTGCCGCCGAGCAGCTGAGCTCTTATTTTTAGGGCGAACCAATATTTCTCAACATCCTGATCTTCTGCAACAGTCAAATGCTGTACTTAATTCTGAATTGAGGGCTATAATTTAAAACCGGCATGGAGGGAAGATTCTAATAATTTTCCCCACTGTGAGTGATCTATAAATAACCTCCTCGAGTGTCGGAGGAGGGAGAAAAATACACGTGGGGCAATATCCGTCTGAGGGGTATGACACGAGAGGCAGGGGGGGGAGCGGGATGGAGACGGGGGCGCATGAGTGAGCCAAGCAAGCTGCGCTAAAGACCTGCTGCCACGCAGATATCACAAATCATCTGGCTTCTCAGCCCAGGGTACTCCTGCTCAGTTCTTCACAGAACATCCGCAATATTTACTCAGTGTTAAGACAGCAGCTACGCAGATGCATTCTAGGTTTTCCTAAAGATCCAAAAGGAATGCTGTGACAAGGCTTCCGGATTCGTAGCGTGGTATCTGTGGTGTTGCGTGTGCTTTGTAGTTATGACACACGGGTACAGGGAAAAGGCATATATTTATATATATATATATATATGTACACACACATATACATATACATATATAAAAAAACAGAATTACTCTGGTACACAGCCCAGGACTTAGCGGTGTAGAAACTGATAAGGATGGAGGCATCAATCCTTCACATTTGCAAAGCTAACTGATCCTGTCTGGCACAGAGAGAGGGCAATACAGCAGTACCAGCTCCTCTTGGATTAAACGCTCTCAGTCAATTCAAGTTTTTCCAGACGAAGGACTAGTGTTAACACATCACTGTCTCCACACAAAGTTAATGTGAATCATCTGGGGAAGCGGGAGCACCAGCCCATCATATCTGGCAGGAGGTGAGCTGAACAGCTGCTAATGGTCTCCGCACATCAATCAAACATTAGACAAGGAGGCAGCTCCAGGGGCACAGCCCTAAAACGCTGAATTATACACATGGGCCCTGTACACAGAATATAACCCATTCAGAACGGTCAAAACCGTGTCCACACCCGTAACATGGTTATAAAAGGCTAATGTGGGCAGGGTCAGGGCGAAACCTGGCTCCCTATGTACCACGAGGACACTGACACCAAACAGCACAGTCTTAGAGCAGCTTCTGACTCCAAAATCAAGTTTGTGTGCTGGTCACACTTGGATCCCCCCCCAAACACACACACACACACACACACACACACACACACACACACACAAAGTAGTTACAATGAGGAGAACAGCATGAATATTTCAGGTGTTTTCTGCTGAATATTTTAAGAGCTTATTGCATCCAGAAAAAATTCTTCCTGGACAATCGTATGCTTAAACCAACTCCTGCACTACTGGCCGCATGCTGTTGTTGACATTTCATTCGCGTGGACCTGTTGCTTCTATACAAGATGGAAATAGCCAGTTTAACTTATTTTCTTCCATTGACTGTACCTACCTGTTTCTTCAGTGTAATGATATCTGACACTTAATGTGATCCGGGTGGATGGGGAAGTGTAGAGCTCAGAGGCAGCTCATGAGCTGGAAGTAAGAGGGAATCAGAAATGACCCTTGAAGGTATTTGACTGTTATTAGTGCTTATGAGCTCTGGCAAGGATCCCCACAGCTGACTCCTTTCCACTTAACTTTGTCTAATGTGCCAGCGTTACATTTGTGCCCTTCAGTTTCTCTCACTCCCACCACACACACACACACACACACACACACACACAACCAAGCACACACACACACACACACACACACACACACACAAAACCAAACACATACACATACACAAACACAAACAACCAAACATACATACACACACACACACACAACCAAACACACACACACACACAAACAACCAAACACATACACATACACAAACAACCAAACACATACACACACACACACACACACACACAAATACAAACACAAACACACACTTCTTGATCACAGGCAGCTTCTGGTTCCTCTAGGCCCACAGAACCGGTGTTGCCCTTCTAAGGACTGGAAATTGAGGAGATTTTTTATTTTTTAATTTCTGCTGTGCATCCTTGCATGCTATTGGTCACTTCACATTCCTCATGTCTAAGATTCTGGAGAGGCACTGACATATTCTTCTGCCTCACATCAATAGCACGAAAGGCCACTGCTTGGACTTGGCGCCTGGTATTGAGTTTTTACTCCCTGCCATCAGGGACCTCATCGCACAGGACGTGTTCGCTCTTGAAGAATGGATAAGCACAATACTGACTGTTTCGTGCTGTTTCAGTTTCACTTTCACGAGGAAAATAATAAACAAATTGAACGTGTTTGAACATGCGGCATTTGTTAAGGAATGCTACACTTCGATGATGCAGTGCAGTGCAGAAGGCAGCATGAAGGGACATTGTCTGGAACTGCTCCAAATTTGGACAAGCATAATAAAACATACTCAGTAACTCAATGAAACACACACATTTTTCACAGGGCAACACAAAATAGATGACTTCTGTGCGTTGATGTTACTGGAAGCCATTGAGAGACAGGGAAAAACACAGCTTTCAACCCCTTTGGTACGAACCACATGATTATGGCCATTATGCACATTTTATCAAAAAAGTCAGAATCTGATTATGAGGAAGCACTGATGCCTTTTGCTCATAAGGTCTGCGGTGCTGCTTAGTGCCAGTCAAAATCAAACACACACCGATAAATGGCTTAAGAAGACAGCACTAACTGAGGCATCAGCAAAAGCCGCTCTGGGAAAAAACTGCATACCAAATTGGTTTCAGACAGAAATGCAGCGTGTGTGTGTGTGTGTGTGTGTGTGTGTGTGTGTGTGTGTGTGTGTGTGTGTGTGTGTGTGTGTGTGTGTGTGTGTGTGTGTTCTAGGACTGGTGGTTGGAATGCATCTTTACTTATAAGCCTGAGTGACTTGTCAATATGTCTAATTTAATTTAACTGGTCCAATTATCTGGGTATTGCCAACAGTTCAGAAATATTAAATCTTGCTCGTTCATTATTTTGTGAGAGTCCCTCCCAATACACACACACACACACACACACAGATACTTTTACAAAAAGACTGGATGCTGTGTAAAAGAGCAGGGGGCGACTCCATGAAAGCGCCCGCGCTGAGGATGTGTGCACAGAAATAATGAGCGCAACCACCACACTGTCCTGGGTTTAAAAACGAAACTATTCTCCACTGCGGAAACAAATGAGAGCACCAGCCAACGCTGTCTGAGCAGGATGTGACCGTTTCCACAGCAACACGTCAGCCCGCTGTCAGAGCTGCACAGCGCGGTCCTCCCCGCTCTAACCTGAAGCGCGACTTTCCATCAGTGACCCCACGCTCCACACGGCGAACACAGCATCCTCTGACTTCAACATCTGTCACAAGTCTTTCGCTGCCTGTGCTGGCGCTAGCAAAGAATACCTGTGGACCAGTAAGCGGGTGGTTTTAGGTTGTGCTGAATCAAGGACAAGCACAGACAAAGCATTTATGGGCTTTATATGAAACACTTGTTTTCTGTGTGCTCACGGTGTTAAGGGGTTATGTGTTTCCAGTCACCAAATCTCTCAAGGTGAAGCGATTCCAAAAATACAACTTCCACATTCTTGACCAGAGGTTGGGTTTGACAGCCCATCTATGCACCCTTGACAGAACAGTCACACTCTAACCTATAAAACTACATAGTTGTTAATGTGACAAAACACAGCACCTATTTTTCTTTACGGTAATTCAATGATAGCGTTACTGAATCTCCAGGCAATAAGTTTGTGCCTACGTGCGAACTAAAAGAAGGGGAAAAATGAATCAAACATTTTTGAAGAAAACACATAACAGGTTTCTCCCACACAGACAAAACTTACTGACTACAAGTCAAAGCAAACGGAAAAATGAAAAATGCAAACCAATTCTGAAACATCCTTCCCCACTTTTTACCCACTGCTCAATTACTGTGAAATACAATTCCCTTAAAGGGCTCTCCAGAGTGCGAGAAATGCCTTAACTGAACTTCTACACTGAAACCTACAATTTTCATTAAAAGGAGGATGGCACTGTTATACAAAGGGACTTTTTTTTTCTTACAGCCAATTCAGCGAAGTGAATGTGATCCTTAATGTGCTCTTTCCAGCTGGCCAGTTTTGATGTGAGTAATTGCTGGAACTCATAGGTCATAGCTACCTTTCACTGCATTGTTATAATCAGGTGAGCTTTATCACAATTAGAATGAAACTCCTCTCCAAGTGGACACACACCACCATTTTCACCGTACTCTCACTCCAGAAAATGACGGCAATTCGTTGTGTTGAATCAATACCAACCATAACAACTGTAAGAGACCAAAATATGTCGGAATACAGGTCAGGTGATACTCTTCACAGATGTTCATAGATGCGACCTGAGACACCTATAGCATTTCACAAATTGAATGATTCCACTGTTATTGAGTTCCCGGCTGCAAGGAAAGTGAGTAACAGAAAGGGTCAGTCTCATCTGCTTGCTAGTGGTGTATTGATTATATGCCCGCACAGGCTGCTTCTGGATCCTGGTTAATCAGCCTGCTCCTTCATTCTGTTGGAGCACTCTGCCCCATTCAGCCAAAAAAAATCCTTGGTGAGGCATTGTATCTCGTGACACAGTCAGATCTCTGTGCTGTCCTCACACTACATGCAGTGCACAGTGTGTAGCCAGTCAGTGCATAACTGGTGCTAAAGTGATATTTTTTCCTAAATAATATACAAGGGAAAGGGCAATGCAACCCTCACCATTTAATGCACATTATTGAGCTCATCTGAGACAATGGTGCAGTGGTAAGTAGCAGGAATAGTAACTGAAATGTTGCTGTTTCAATTCCCCGCTGGGGCACTGCTGTTGTATCGCTGGGCAAGGTACCTATCCCACCATTGCCTCAGCAACTATCTAGACGTACAAATTGGATACAATTGTAAAGTATGTAAAGCCGTTTTCTCATATGAACTCCGGGCAATGTCCGGAGATTGTCTGGAGTTGCCCTTTCACACATATAGCACACAACAGGAGAGTGTCCCTGTCAGATGCATTCTCATTTTCTGGAAAAACTCCATTTGGTTTAGGTGAGGGGTGGCACCTGGGTAGAGCGAGGAGGCAGGACATGATGCAAAAAGTACATTGCGGAAATCGCGGTCATGTAGCTGGTTCATAATTTGGTCATAGACAACCGAGTCTCTTGACATTCGTTGAATTTGTCTGACGATTTCGGCATCGGTCCTCACCGACAGAAGTTCCTGAATCTCGTTGTCTCTCCACTTACACATTTTCGTTGGCGTCTTCGTGTAAATGACCCTTCTTCCTCACCCTCGGTTGTTTGTATTCTTTCGGTTTTGCGCCAGTCGCATGATAGAAACGTCATCAACACGCCCACTCACTCGTGGTGAATTCTCCAGACAATGACCTGCTCTATTCACACATGGACTCAACTGGACATTACATGGACTTTGTACTAGGGAGCTGGCAGGGTAAAGTCCGTATAATGTCCAGTCCAACTGATTCGGACATTTGCGTTCTCACATACAGCTCCTTCAGGTCATGTCTAGATAAGTTCAAGGTTGACGTGCATGTCTGAAAGTGGCTTAAGTTGCTCTGGATAAGAGTGTCTACTAACTGACAATAATGTAATGTAAAAACAAAGATCTGTTTATATTTCAGCACTAAAGGGCTTTTTAGATGTAAACAGCGCAAACCTCATCCAAAATATCTACTGCTTTCTTACTTCTACTATTTAAAATCAGTAATCAAAACCAACTCAGAGTTTGAGTCAATGATCACACTGCAATAATAGTGATTTTAATATAACAATATCCCACACCAGAACTACCTGATCTGCTAAATCTTAGTTTGGTCCTTGCAAGCCTTCGTGAAGTAACAAGGTGCTGAGGAGGTATCACACCAAAAACAGACACAGACCAAGCAAGTTGCATTAAAGTAATGCCTGCATCCTGAGAAAGCATGCAGCTTAATATCAATCAGTACGCATACCCCCTCCACCTTATGTTACGCTGTTAAAACAACTGAAAAAGGCGATATGTTTAACTCACTAATTGTTATGCAACAAATAATATGGCCATGGAAAGTATTGGATTCCATTTTGAAATGCCCAATTCCATTTGAAAACCACAACACTTTCAAACATTAACTCCCTTATTCTGCTAGCAATTCTGAGACCATGGAAGTACAGACTCTAGTATATGCAGATTCAGAACAGTAACCTTGTGGAAACAATGCAAGTTAACAGTTTACAATCATTTACAGATCAGAATACCCAGTACAAAACTGAAGGCTAGGATTCTCCCATTACAAAGCCTTTCCGAGAAGCACAGAATAATGGCACTTCATAAATAATTGACTATCTGGTTCTATGCTCAGCGTACTAACTAGGGTATCAGTATTAGATTGCACAAGCATTCTACAGCCAATTATGTGGGAGCGGGGGGGCCGAAATAAACCTTTACTGTATGTCATGGTTTATCTTAGAGTGTAGTACCATGCTCACGTATCTGCTACACTCCTCAAATCAAAATGATCAGACGAGCAGGTGTGGCTTACATGATAAGAAACTTGCAACAGTCACATCCTGTTATACTTTTAAACTTCAAACTCAAAACCGCGGGATTTAAATGCTGAGTTCATCACCAAAATCAGCCGCTTTCTGGCACGCTCTTGGCTGCTGTGTCAGAAACCAAACCACGGCGCTCCACCACCCACCACCGGGAGGTGAGAACCAAGCTGGTGACGTCCTATTAAGGTAGTGCGGTTGTGCCCTGTTGGAACTTTAGGCCTGCTGCTCTTACTGGCCTAGTAGAGTAACCTGCTGCCTGTCACAGACCCCATTAAGGCAGTATCGTTTTGGACTGCTTCCTCCCACCCCTGTCACCACGTACAATCACCTTTCCAACGTGTGTAGACCAGCAGCAAGCAATCAAACCACTCTGTATAACACTATCATGTTCTATAAATCTTATTAAGTTTGTTTACCGAGGGATCCCGACCTAACTTTGCAAACGATACCTCACCCGCACGTCATGAAAGTGTGGTTGGAACAGCATACTGTAGGGGCACATCTGCTGAACTGCTGATAAGACTGGTTAAATAGCGAGTCTGCAGATATGTTTCTTTGTGCTCTGGTGAGTAATTTGTTTGAGCAAAGGAGACGAGCCCGATAACGAAATGACTTTCGGAATGACGAAGCTCTCAGGCAGTCAATCCAGGCTTCTTGCCTCAGTCACAGTGGATATGAAGGCTATTTTTTATGAAAAATAAAAAAGGTGTATAACCAAAATCATATTTCTAGCCCATCGCCCATCCTGTATGCTACAGAGAAAGATCTGTTTTGATGTAACCACAAGACAAGCTTATCTGGAAGCATGTAAAACTGCAACCCTCTGGCTTCTGGATTGCAAACAAACCACACAACGACCACAGCTGCTCACATGCTTTCAAAGAAGAGTCCACTGGCTTTAAAACCAGATCATTCTGAGAAACTGACAAAACTTCAAACAATCAATCAAAAAAGCTACATGCTTCATTAATCAGCACTTGCCATTTGCGGAACTAACAAAAAGCATTTAAAACCAGTTCTGCTTTTGAGAAGACAGATAAACCACACTTTCTATGAATAATCATTTGTTTTACGCACAATAACCTCCACATCAGCTAGCTGGAGACTCCCTTATAAATCGACTTATTCTTCTCCAATGCGTGTAGTAGAACTCATCCTCCCTTTTCACCCCTAATTACCTCACTGCGGGACATTATTGATCTGGAGAGGTCTGATGCATCTCTACCAATCTACCTGATAATCACTAGTCCTTGGAAACTGCCATGCAGGATTAAAAGAGAGATGTGCCTTATGAGGAAAGAATTAGACCTTCACCCATTTCAGAATCAACCCCCCAAGGTAAAAAAGAGCAACAGAAAATGTAGTAATGGGTTCTTTTCTTATTAGTTTTGATACCATAAAAAAAGCTGCCGGTTACATTTGATTTCAACAAAAGGCTGGCAGCTTCTGTTTAGTAGTGTCTGGGTGAGTGGCTGAAATGACTTTCTTAAGCTTTTTTCCCCCCAGTTGCGCATCTCTGCTGTGCTACAGAAAAAGTGCTCCTTAATGCTACAGTGACATACTAACTTTATCTAACTATCTAGCTAACTTTACATGCTACATACTTAGACACAATTCCATTCTGTCATTGACTAACCCATTTAAATTCCATACAGCTGAAAATGTCAGCTTTCTGGTAACAGGTTGCCTGCATGTGTTGGTGAAGCAGGCAGAAGTAAACAGGTCTCTCCGCTGGCATGTCTCTGAGCGGAGAGAGCGGGCGGAGGGAGTGACACATGAGCCCCCGCTTGGATACCGGGACTGGCTTTGCACAATCCCGGTCACCCGCCCGCCGTCTTGTGATCAGGCACTGCCCTGTCGCCGCAAGCCTGCTGTTACTTTCCGCACCGGGCAAGCGCATGCTCACACGCAAACAAACACCTAAACAGGCACACCACCACTCTCACTACTGAAATTCAGGTCCCCCCGTTCTCTTCACTTTGGCGGCATCTACATTATTTACAGACAGCCGACGCTGTCACCACACTGAATACTCCAAGCTTGAGGAGAACACAGTGTCCTCGTGGACAAGCTCCTACCATATTAGTATAACCCTACCACTGAACGGCTTAAGACCCTCCTTACACAATGACTCACACTGCGGCTTTGGATCCAGGCTTTTCAGGAGATCTGCAAAACTGAGTTTTAGTAGTGTAGTGTATGGAGAAAGAAACACACATCCACAATCAACTTCCACACAAAGAGTAGCAGCCACCTCTCAAGGTACCATGGAACACACTTATGGCATATCCGTGAGACACCCGGTATAGTGTGAAAGCAAACCTGGCATGGTGGTGGCTTGAGGTCACATGGTCAGCACAATGTGTCAAAGGTCAATAGGTCAAAGGTCAACTTACAGTGTTCCCGCCAGCTGGAGTCAAGCAGAAGGACTGTTTGCATTGTCTGTATCTTTAGCAACGGTTAAACAGCAGCTATAGGCAGCTCTATTAGCTGTGCCATTATCACTTACTTGCAAAGTGAAGGAGTACTTGGTTATAACTTGTGAGAATAATGGAAAAAAACAACTTATTTTTCACAGGGATGTGTTGTGGAAATGATGTTTGTGTAAACAGAGGGATTGTGAAGACAGGGATGTTCTGTATTGTGATGTGTGTGCCTGTGTGTGAGGCAGGGAGGGCTTCCTGACTTGCCACCTCAATTCTGTATCAGTGTGTATTAATTCTGAACGGGACTGCTACCACTTCATCAATCCAAGACGGTGATCTGAACGCTCACAAAAGCTGCATTGTTGTCCCTCTCATTTTCATGAATGATTACGCAATCACCTGCGCTGTGGTTATAAGTCTCCTCTCTGGTTTCATTTGGTAAGGCTGCAGTCACAATACTGCCTACACGCATTCAGACAAAGAAACCAAAAGTCAAAAGCTGAAATTGAAACCTCCCTTTACAACCCCCCTAAAACATGTAGGATATGGCCTGAAATCAACAATGGCACATTTAGCCACAGACTGCAATGCAGAAAATGACCACTGCTGGCAAGCAGCTTGTGGCACATTTCTCTACTTAACGCACTTGACACGCATTAGATAACCGGGAGAGGTGTGAACTATGCAACCTCACCACAATGGAAAAACCCCTTCACAAAAGTTAAACTAGCAAGCTGCAAACTAAAACGCAGTGGTTATCAAGATTTTGCTGTTTAAATCAACAGCTTGGTTTAAGCAGAGCATAACTTGCAGAAGAAACTTAAAGAAATTGTGTCTGAAATAGAGTAACAGTGCTGTTTGCGCGATGGTAGGATGAAGTCAGACCTACTCTTACTAGTTATGCACACTCCAGCGCTTAGCCATGTTTACGGATAGCTAGCCAACATCCCTCAGCAATGCGAACTCAAAGATGGCGGTGTGAGTTTAATTTGTATTAACGAGTTACTAATTTCAAAGCAAAAACAGGGGAAGTGTTCTTGGGCCACCCAGCCACATACCTACAGCGATGTTGTAAAAATGTTTCTACATGGATGACAGACCGCAGCTGGCTTGCTAGATCGATGGTCTTGTTTTCATACTCGCAACGGCGCTGTTATGACAGTGAGGTGTTACGGTTAAACCTAACAATATTAGATCTGCATTTTTCTTCTGCTTCAGATTCTCAAAAGATTCAGTGTTCCCTTTAATGTTGGACTTAATGGCTACTAAAGCAACTAGATCGTTGTGGCTTCTAGTGAAATCTAGCCAGCTAGTTGGACAGTTAGTTAGCCAGCAGGCTAGTGAGTTCGCAAGTAAGAACAGACAAGTTCAGCTATAGCCACAACAATCAGACTTTAATTGCTCGATTAACAACGATCTCAAAATGTTGCCACCTTCTGTTACTTGCAAAACAGTGCTTAAAGCTGACATTTATAAATTATTGTTATCTAGACTATAGTTAGCTAGCTGGCTCACTGCTGTAATCCTATCTTGCGTGCTAGCACTGGGTGTAAAGTTAACCTACACTGTGTATATCCGTGATGTGGTGCTGAGCTGGATGGAAGATCCTGTTTTATAAATACGAGCAAGGCTGGCTAACCGGTACTGATGCTGTCAAACGCACGTCGCTAGCCTCGATAGCTAACGTTACCTGGGTAGCTCTATAGTATAGATAGTATAACTGGTCTACATTAAAATAAATAAAATTACAAAAATACAAATGCCAATTTGTTTCAAGGGCCCGCCTAACCATTTACTAGCTAGCTGCATTTTAAGGAGATTGCAGTTCAAATAACTTGCCTAAACGTTAGCTAATCAGTATGACTTAGCTAGCTAGCTGCTGTTAGCTAGCCGGGAATGCGCCACGAAGCCAATGACAATAATCGACACCTTGCAGATAGTCAACCATGTAGCTGTTTAGCTTCCCCGAATAGCTAGTTTAAAATAACGATCCCGTACGCAAATAATAATGAAATGGCAACACAGAAAGCTAACGATACGTTGCTCCTTCTGAGAAACCGAAGATGAACTTCCTCCCTAACCCGACTGCCACGGAAAACTGCCCTGGGAAGCTTTCATTTCAATTAATTGTTGGCTAGATAACTCAGTAAGTTCGCTAAGGTCGGATAAATATTGTTTATTGTCGGGTAGCTTACTAGCTAGCTATTATCTATCTTGAACATACTGTAACGAGTTTTACGGCTAACTAAATGATAAAGATTGAGGCACTTTATCACTTGTTTGCCAGCTAGCTAGCTAGCTAACAGCTAAGTTAGACTAGCTATCATGAAAGTCAACACATTTTAAATTTGTTTTTACCTGAAAGGGGTTGCTAAAGTCCGGGTCTGCAAACGGGTTGCTGTCGAAATCTGACATTCTGTGGAGGTGTTGTCTTCTGGGGATAGTTCCTTTCTTGTTATTTTTTGTTTCCAGTGAGTAATTACAAATATATGGGCTGTCCCCCCAGCACAGCGTCCGCAGCAAATACCGCTCGCTCTCGGCTTCAGCTGCAAAATGGCAGAAACGGAAGTGATGTCCGACTTCAATCAAACCCGTCACAGCATACAGTCGCCCTCCCCGTTACCCATTCATTTAGCTATCTGATGTACACTATATGGCCAAAATATGTGGACATCCCTCCTAATTATTGAGTTCAGGTGTTTCAGCCACACTGATTGTTAACAGGTCCATAAAATCAAGCACATAGCCATGTAATCTCCATAGACAAACCTTGGAAGTAGAATGGGTCGTACTGGAGAGCTCAGTGACTTTAAAAGTGGCACTGTCATAGGATGCCATTTTTGCCACAAGTCAGTTTGAGAAATTCCTGCCCTGCCAGATCTGCCCCGGTCAACTGTAAGTACTATTATTGTCAAGTGGAAGCATCTAGGAGCAACAACAGCTCAGCAACGAAGCGGTAGACCACAAAAGACTGCCGAGCGCTGAAGTGCGTAGCATGTAAAAACTGCCTATTCTCTGTTGAATAATTCGCTACAGAGTTCCAAACTGTCTCTGGCTGCAACATCAGCACAAGAACTGTGCGTTGGGAGCTTCATGAAATGGGTTTCCATGGCAGCTGCACACAAGCCCAACATCACTATGTGGAATGCCAAACGACAGCTGGAGTGGTGCAAAGCATGCCACCACTGGACTCTGGAGCAGTGGAAACACCTTCTCTGGACTGATGAATCACGCTTCACTATCTGGCAGCCTGATGGATGAATCTGGGTTTGGCGGACACTAGGAGAGCGCTACCTACCGGAAAGCACAGTGCCTACTGTAAAGTTTAGTGGAGGAGACAAAATAATGGAAGCACCAAATACTATATGAGCATTTATTTAATAAGGAGTCCGCCCGGCCTTTGCCTTCAGAACAGCTTCAGTCCTTCTTGCAATGCTAAACAAGTTTTGAACTATTTGTAGTGGGATGTTGGACCATTCTTCCAAGATGGAAAGCCTGCAGTTCTTTGAGAGATGAATCTGCTCTACACTAAAAGCACTCTTGGATCCGTTTTGCAATGTGTATGGTGGCATTGTCGTCTTGGGATATGGGAACATCTTGAGGAAGCAATATTTGCATCATAGGGTGCACCTGGTCAATGAAAATGGCTTCTTATTCCGGCCATAATTGTACCATGCAGACTAAGTATCGGACCCAATGACTCCCACAAGGTGGCTGCCTATACCGTATCATATCCATCACCATGTTTAACAGTTTTGGAACAGGCAGCGTGGGCTGAAGGCTTCCTTTGAGTCTCTCCAAACATAAACGCATCTAGATGAAGGAAAAAGAGTAAAGGATGACTCATCAGAGCACATCACTTTCTTCCACTGCTCAGACGTACAGATTTTGTGCTCATTACAGCCGGTTATGCATCGTTAAGCATTGGCCTTGGTTACAGGTGGTTTCCAGACAGCAGTGCTACCATAAATATCAGCTCTGTGAGACTCATGACATGCGGTTTTTGTTGAGACTGGGTCACAGCAGCATAGATTCAGTTCCGCGGTAATTTCAAAACCACTATTTTGTGGTTTTTAGCAACCACCCTTTTAAGTGTCTGCCTATCCCTGTTAGTGAGTCTCAACTTGTGAACATTGCTCCGCTTTCCTGATGCAGTTTTTCCTTGTTTGGTGCATGCTGTTCGCCATGTCTGTCACTAACACACCTGCTACTTGGGTACCAATTCTTTCAATATCTGTGTGATCTCTCATGACGCTTTAAAAAGTCACATATTAAAGTGTTGTCTTTACATCTTTTATAGGCCTAGTAGAAACATATTGGTAATTAGTATTGACATAAACGCAATTAAACATACGTAGGCACCTTTTCTATCGCAGCTGGTATATTCAAAATATGAATACTTTTTTATTTGGTTTTTCCATTATTTTGTATCCCCCCTGTAGGCTAAAACATATCAGATGCTCCTTTACGCATTCGCTAACTACTTTTGAGTATGTGTTGCCCAGTAGCATGTAGGTTTGGCTGAAATGAAATTAATTTCACAGTAGAAAGATTGGGTTTAAACAACATAAACAATTTTACTTTGAATTTAAGTGATACGTTCAGTATGCAGAGTTTGCCATCTTTTTGGTTGATTTGTTTCTTTCTTTTTTACTTGATTTATTTGGATAAAATTTATACAAGGTAGACATGTACAACCCCAAATTACATGAAAACATTAGTACTAGCTACTGAAAATACTTATCTATATATTTTCTTTAGTTCTGTAGTGAGAGTGCAATGAGGGCAGATTTCTACCTTGTGCACTGTACCCCTATAGCAACCATGTACAAGAACCAAATGAGGTTAGGTGAGCATATACAATACACTACTTTACATGTTTATGTTTCAATTTTTAACTTCTCAATGTGTTTGCATGCATGTTGGAAATGGGGCCGGTCGTCAAGGACTCATGACAGCAAACACTATGTCATATGTAACCCCATTGCCCCCCAGTTTGGTATTTGTAAAATGTAGACTATGGGCTGGTAAAGAAGTGGGGTTACAAATATATAAGACATTACATTGATAAATTCTAGGTGATCAGATGCAGAAAATGAAAAATGGTGTCAGGTGTGGTTCAGAGACAGTTATCAGACTGCGGCTCCATATGGAACTGTCAGCAAAGCCAACGGCATCTTTGATCTCGGAGGGGAAATCTCCATGGCCTGATATTTGTGTGACAGTTGCTTTGTTTCCTTAACGTCTGATGCACAAAGGCGGACAGGGAGGCTCAGGGCTGTCTTCCAGGGAAACCCTCATTCTGTACGCAAGAGAAACCAGGGTTTTCACATTGTACCCTGAGCCTCACATTTACAAGCTTTACATAACATTTTTAGAGACCAAGGCAATAGTAGTCAATTTACATTTGCATAGCAGACACTCTTATCCAAAGTAATTTACATAGCTTAGTTTTAAATGTTATCCATTTATACAGCTGGATACATACTAAGGCAGTGTCGCACAGTGGTTAAGGAGCAGGACTCATAACCGAAAAGGTACTGCTCTTGTACCCTTGGGCAACTTAACCCACAATTGCCTCAGTAAATATCTAGCTGTATGAATGGATAGCATTGTAAAGAACTGTAACTGATGTAAGTCACTCTGGATAAGAGTGTCTGCTAAATGTCGGTAATGTAATATAATGTAATGCAATTCAGGTACCGTGCCCAAGGGTATAAAAGCACTGAGTGACCACTTTGTCACATAGTTGTTAGTAAACACATCTCATCTTAACACGAGAGATACTTGATTTTCCGACTTCACTTTTCTCATTGCCCGTGTCACAGCACTGACATCTTAAAAAATTCAACAATTGTTAAATCAAACAATGTCAAATGAAGCATTAACTCAAATAATAGCATGGTGCCGTTTTTTTTTTTTTTTTTAACATACACCCTCTTTTATTCATGTTGCCTTAGAAACCAAGCAGCTGCACGGTAGCTGAGTTTGACAGCAGCGCAGTGGTAGTATATTTCTACATGCCACAGCTCTATTCCCGACCTCTCCAAACAGTAGACAGCACAGCAGATAGCATGAAGCTGAAGTGTGGATGTGACTGGGCATGTTGAACTGTGGATGCTGAGTCAGCACTCCAGGCCACTGCTCACAAGGTCTGCTGCCCGGAGAATGATAGACTTGCAGTGTGACTGGCATGCTCCACTGCAGCCACGGGCTTGGAGAGCCCCGGCACAGCTGCGGGCGCGCTGCCAAGCTGCACTGATTCTCTCTAGAATGCATCCATGCAGGATATGGGGACTACAAAGCACTTCTTAAATGTACTGCGACAAATATGTAACGGAGTGTGTTATAATGCATAAAAAGCACATTTATGACTGATTGTAAGTCAGTTAAAACTGATATTTTGCCGTATTTATCAATCCTCACATGGCCCAAAGATAGCTTAATTTTATTTTATTTTCATATATTCTGACCATGGTTTTGACTTTTCTTTGGAGAGAACACCCGAAAGGATAACTGAACCTGATTTATGGACTTAAGAGCTTTGTGTTATGGATAATTACGTTATGCCTGGAATTGTAAGTTTTCCTGTCAATATCCATTCCCTTGAATACATCATCCCAATATATAACCTTTTGTTGAATTTTGCTGAATTTTGTGTACTTGTAAAATTCATTTTACTTCTCACTGCTACGTAGGCCAGCTCCACATTTTCAGGCTTACCACAGTAAGTATTTACATATTTCTACACACCAAACAATCAGATAAATTTATGAACTCTTCCTCTTGTTCAGTCTTAATATATCAAAAAATAGGAAGGTAGAAGGATTTCATGTAAAGTTCACTGTTTTAATAAATTGACTGAGGAAAGAATGTAGTTTGAGTTCTTTAGGGAGAGAAGGAAGGACTTCAATAAGCATAACAAACACTGTGGTGTAGCTGGATCATGAATTAACAGACTCCAGGAACGTCTGCACTTAGCAGGAGAAGCCAACACACAGTCCCTTGCTGGGCAGTGTCAGATCTAGATGTGTGTCAGCCAAACACTGCAGGCTGTAGGATTGAGGCGAAGTTACCAACCAACATGGCGAGCAAACAAAGATGATTTCGGCTATGAGCACTAGACACATCTGACAAATACAACAGCAGTATGAAAAATGTGTCAGTCAATGTGTGTGATGATCTATGAACCAGGCATTTCAGGGGCCCAGTGACAACCAAAAGGTAGTGAATGCAATTTTTCTGGGGGGGGGAGGAACTGAAAATTGAACAAAGGTCTATGTTTGATCATATGGGGAAGGTTTCATAATAAGCTTATTGATCCATGGTGTGAGGTATCTATACACTGAGCACGTACCCTGCAATGTTGTAGAATGGGCAGTTACTGCTGGCCAAAGCCATACAGCACAAAGCATTTATTATTGTTATCTTTAAATTTAGCTTACTGCACATTTATAAATGCTTATTGGCCTACAAAACTAACAAAAACAAACTAGGATTTGACACATATACAACCTTGAATTGCAAATATTTTAATTGTCATGTTGACTGAGAAAATAATTCATTTAAAGAGAATAATCAATCTATAGCCAATTCATTAGGCTTTGGTATAGGTTAGGTATATATATATATGCAATCATAAATTAGCCTTGTTTATCTCACCTAGCCTGCTCATGAGAAACTTAACCAGACATAAAATCCACTAAAATCTTTCCCTATTTGATTGTTCTTTACTGTGTTTGAAATAATACAGCCAAATATTATCACGTCTTACAGTGAGCTTTTCACTGCCCTTCACTTGACTCCTCATCTGTATCAATTATTTTTAAAATTCCCATTTTCTTATCTTTTTTCTTCTTATCTTGCAAATGGAGAGGCTATTGAGTACAGTTTCCCTTGAATGCAGAACACCCTCTGGCTCCACAGACCTATTTCTATTTCTGTAGAATAGTCTCTACATACTTGCATCACTTAAGTTAAAAGGATTACTTATAAGGCCTGTGCCCTCCAACAATGTGAAAATATGCCTACTTACTTTACATTTAGTTTAAACCGGAAACCAATAACTGTATGCCTTCATCCTAGCCTGAAGACATACTTGTGAAATACAAAAAGTTCTGTCTCCCTCAAGGTCATTTTATTTCTCTGACCTTATTGAAGCTAATAAAGACAACCCCAAAAGCGTATTTCACAAAGCTGGTGGACTAATAAATAAGTAACCAGATCACACTTTTAAAGTCACCCACTGACAAAAAGGCACCAGTGGGTTCTTTTCTCTTGTGCTCTTCAACAGGACCCCTTTTGCTGGATACGGTAAGAAGATTAAACATACACTTCAGTACATCCATTACTCCACCCCCCGATCAGTGCAGAGGCTCTGTGCTACTACAGAACTTGCCCCTGGTTTTTATCTGGTTCTGTTTTTAGTAAGTTCTGACAGTATCAATGGTAGATATCTGTTGCAGCTTTATTTCTTCCCTAGCTCAATTCTATGATCTACTAAAACAAGCAGATATGCTTCAGTTTTGGATCGAGCATAGTTTGATTGCATCCTACTGTTCCCCAAGGTAACAGTCTTCACTGTTGCAAAAGCTCAATGAATCTATTGATTTTCAAGTTACATCATCTATGACTTTCACTGAGGTGTGCCCTGCAAACTGCTCCGTGGCATTTCCTTTATTGAGATTTGAGTGACTGACTAAGTGCTACTACCACTAATAAAAATGAAACATCATTTTGAACAGGAGTCTTGATGATTCCCTAACATTGTCTTCTATCGTTTTCTTACAGGCCTGAATAATTGGGTCAGAATTAAATATTTAATGCAATGCAACTGCCTCAATCTGTTGAAACCTGAGTAAAATGTTACAATTTTCAGTGTCATGCCAATAGAATATGACATTCAAATTCGCTGGTACATTCACCTTGTGTTTGCTCGCCTGCATTTCCTGTTCTACAAGCTATCGATTTTTCTCATTTCCTTAAATGCATTTCTTGCAATACTTTATGTATTCTCAAAACAGTGATTGCAAAGCCCGCAGCAGTAAAACAAGTGTTGGCAAAACCACACACTTCAGCTGCAAAGGCCCTGACACTGAAAACGTTTCAAAAGCAGAGAAATACATCAAACAATGCAACAGTGTCACATTATGGAACGATTTCTTTATCAGTGTGTAAACAAAGGTACCAAAAATACTAAATTATCTAAGAAAAACATCAGTATGATTCGGACAAATCTGAGTGCATGTTCCTTCATCTTATAGCTTATTGATACTAGTGATCAAAGATGTGTTGTCAATAATGATGTTGCCACACACGAAATTCTCAGTACAAACGTGTTATTGAGGAACAGGTTTCAAGTTATGTTTCTTTCAGTACAGTACAATGAAACAAAGGCGAATACATAAAGCAAAACAATGTTACTGTATATTACAAACAATGCTACTTTTTGCAAAGTAAATTCAAAAAGCTGTGCCAAACTGTAGTAGTATAACATAACATCCAGAGAGATCAATTTCTCTGTAAAATTTCTCTCAAAGCGTCACTGACCATTCAGTCTGTCCTCTCTTTTTGGCCACAAATTTTCATCCACATCAGATATCATCTGATATTGTCTCCTATAATACAATGTGGGAAAAAAGATAATGCATGCTGCTCCCATCCCTTGTATGATTCTCCTGTGATGTCCTTGCAGCCAACGTTCATTATACTGAGATTATGATTATGATTACACCGAGACCAGTGGTCAGAGACCTTCTAGCTCCATCTCCAGAGAAGAACTCTTCAGAACGGTTGAAGAAAGGGAAAAATGGCAGGAGTTATTCAATTTGTACTCGATGGTGGGACAGCAACAGAGGTGGCACTGTCCCAGACTTCCACATAATTTTGACTTCATCAGCTCTCTTCCCTCAGCCAAAATGTGTGTGTGTGTGTGTGTGTGTGTATGTATATATGTGTGTATATAACATATATAATAAATCAACAACACAGTGCAACTTCCTGTAACCTCATTTAAATGTAGATATATTGATATTAACAAGGAGCAAAGGAATACATGAATAAATTAATATGGAAGTGGTAGCACACAATTAAAACCAAAATAATCCATGTTGGTTCACAAGGCTTACTTGATTTCTTTTTGCGTGTACTCAAATGTGTGTTTATTGTTTTGCAAAACTGTGCTTTGCATTTACATTTTGGGTGAAAGCAATCAGGAAATTATATAGATTTTTGAGGAAACACATTATTGTTGCGGGAGTTGCACCCAATGGTTTGAAAATGTAGACAGTGATTCAAGAAATGCATTTAATCAATTGAAAAAAAAAACTGTATCTTCAAGCAAATATTCGATCCTAGGGAGTGCTAGCAGGGTTTTGAGGTTAAGGTTCCATTCTGCACAGGATTTGTGAGGATTTTGCTGTGTCAACAAACCGTTTCAAGCTTTGAGTTAATAGTTTTGAAAACATGAAGTACTCTTTCAACAAACGGAGCTAACGAGCCGAGAAACTAATGCGTTCCGTTTGGAAGAGCTCCCTCCACCGTTGCAAAACGGTACATACCCAGCGCCACGCCAGCTCCTCCACCCGCAATGGAGTTCTTGTGCAGCTTGATTTTATTTGCGATGGCCCTGCGCGTTCAATGCGCAAAAATTACTCGCGTCAATCCACCCCATTGATTGGAACCACGAACTCACGGCCACGAGATCCAGATTTTGATTGGACTGCGGCCACAGTTGCCACAGCAACCGGGCGGTCAGGCGCCTCATTCATCCTCATGCTCCAGTCATGTGACTTGACCTCTTCTCGGTCTCACGGCTACTTCCGGTATTGCGTGGAGGGGAGGAAAAAAGTTACACGTTTGATGAAAAGTTCTGTTTTTGTTTTGCATTGTCGCGCATCCGTTTTCCGCCGTAAAATATAGGATTTGGGTTCCGAAAACGATCAGACGGCACAATTTACTCGCGGTGCGCTCACGAAAAGGCAGATGTTGAGCATGTCGACGAACAGCTTGTCGTATAATGACCAAGGAGGAGCGGAGTCTGCTGTTGAAGTTGGGCAGGAGACCACTCCGACCTCCTCCAGCACCATTACCTCCGGGATGGGATTAGGCCTTTTCAGCAGTGATTTTAAAAAGTAAGTCCATTCACTTTTATGATACATCTGCAAGGTAGCAAGGTTGCCCATTATATGATCTAGCTGGTTGGCTGGTGAACCAGCCCGATAGCTGAGTAGCTAAGCTAACAACCTACATCACAGCTCGCCGAACTACCGTTAGCTCTTAGTTTTAAGATTTTGTGAAAATAAATCCGGCAGTGGTCAAACTGAGCTAAGGTAGTGTTTTTAACTCTCAGATTTGTCCTCGGCGACGTCTTATATGAGGTGAATATAACCGTAGTAATCAATTCATCACTTTTTGACATCATCTTGGTGCCATTTGACAGTCATGGAAGCAGTGTCGAGGAGATAAGGAATTACCTTGCCAGCTAGCTATTTTGGAGTTACTGTCCCGGCTAGTTATCTGTCAGAATGAAGACTTCCGAAACAGTCTCCCAATTAATAGGGCTGCACAGTAGTGAAGGGGACATCAACCAAATGAAACAGTACGTGCAAGCAAAAAAACAGCATTAGCAGCGCGTTTTGTTTTATATTACTGTTGATAATTTGGGAAAGGCCTAGCTAATTTATTTGGAATATGGACAAAAGCACAATTAAGGAACTAAAAATTCAGATGAAACTAAAATTGTATGTTCAGTTATTAAAGCCAGGCTGTCAATTTGGAGATACAGTGCATCGATTGTAGTCAGCTAGGGGCACACCTGTAGCACTTTTTGCAGTGATGCACGTTGATATCGAATACACTGAAACCTCTCGGAAGTATGACAATAGTATATTCATGGGAAGCACAGTAAAGAGATCAGGATATGTAAAGCTGTGTGTGCTGTTCATGACATTGCACGTACATGGCTTTCTCGATTAACACTTCCCTCTTTCGGCTGCAGTCCAGGTAGGTACCGAAACCAATATGAAAATCCACCAGCAGTGTTTTTCGGATATGTACCACTAGATGTCAGTGAATTACCACATCCAGGTGGCGGTGTCTCTTGCTTCGAGAATAAAATGCAGGATTTATCTTCAGCTCACCCTCTTCCAGAAAAGAAAATTCTTATTTCTTATAAATAGTATAACATTGCGTTGTTCTTTCTTTAACATGCTCTTTGAGTGTTTTACCAAGGATGTTTGTTGTCAAGGTCGTTGGTTGGTTTTGTTTTCTATAAATGATTGCTGAAATTGTGTAATCCTTTTTTTTATTCTGACTCACAGTCCAGAGCATTGAACACTTCGCCACACTGCTGCCCCAATTAGATTACCACCAGTCTGTCATTAATGCAATTTGTTTCTGTGTGATTTCCATTGAAATTTCTTGGGCGGCAGTGTGGAGTAGTGGTAAGGAGCAGGGCTCTTAACCCAGTGGCTGTAGGTTCAGTACCCAGGTGTTGCACTGCTGATGTATCCTTTTGCAAGGCACCTAACCTGAACTGCCTTAGAAAAAAAATGGCTGGGTAAAAGAATATTGTGGATATTACTTGCAGTTACATTGGTAATTATGTGCAGGAAAGTGATGGATTTTGTTTGTGGTTTGAGATGTGTTTTTAGAGGATTTGTCGTGTAACATGCCAGTTGATGAAATCAATGGCATGTTAAAAATCAGCTTGGATGTTTAGCGTGGGATATTAGCAGCTGAGAAGTAAATAACAGATATGTGTGCTAAGGTGGTATTCTGCATTGTTGTACTGTTATGAACAGTTATACATCTGTAGGAGCACTGTTTTAACTAAATTTAAGAATATAAATGTGTGGAAAGAAAACACACAAAGTTATAAGAATTTGTTAATTTAAAATGTAACAAAAAATTAGACCTTTCAATATGCGTTTTATCAGAGCTGAGACTGCGTGAGGTATAAACAGTTGATTCATATTGATGATTTCTAATGCGGCATTTTCATGCAGCAGGTGTATTGGTCTTAGGACAGAGTATTTGACTTTATGAGGGAATTCTTGCCCACAGCTTTGTTTTAACTTTCCCATACCATTAAGTCCACTAAATCCATACTAAACCTGAGAGGTTTACTTAATCTGTTTGTGAAAGTGATCCATTGATGGCCTTCGATCGAGTGTGAAGCTGCCGGGAGGAACTAGGGCCACTGCTAACCACCGGTGTTATAATTTACTGAATCATCTAAAAGAAAATAAATGCTGGATTGACAAAAAATTGGTCACATGTGACCAAAATGTTCATGCTTAAGAGGCCTATTTTTAGTCTGTCGCGCTTCTTTGACTGAATTGTTCAGTATCAGTAATAATAACTTCATTGCATTCCTCCACATATTTGCCCACCTTCACAATTCAAGTTAATAGTAAGCCATGTTATTTCTACATACTGTCTGTTTGTTGAGCCAGACGGTTTTTCGGAGAGGCTCGTCTCCGTGGCTCATTGCTGTTTTTCTAGATTTTTAGCAGGCTGAGCCAGGAGTGGAAAGGGTTAACGCTGGGAGGGAGGCCTGGAATGGCGCTCTGTCCCGCTTGGCCATGTGAGGGAGCCTTGTGTTTGTCTCCCGGGCTGAGAGATGTGCAGCACTGACCGCAGGCGCTTCCAACCCCTCACCTCGGGTGCTCCCCCGCCACACCCCTCCGCTCAGACCGAGCACAGTCATGTGACCCCGGCGAAATCTGTCAGCCATGTAGAATTTGAATGGATTTAGCGTAGCCCGAGTGCTTTAGTTTTAAGGCGGTGTTTTCATTTCCAAAATGACCAGTTACTTCTGTTCCCTGTTCTCTTCTTGTGACAAATATTATGCCAAGAAGACAAGAGAAGTATAAAGTTAAATCATGTTGCGTTCTGAAAGGGAAATATGTCTTATTTCTAAGGTACACCCTGGAGGTCAGGGGATGAATGCTTAAAACGAAAACCTTACACGGCTACCTATCTCATGTATTTAACACTTGCTTTCTATGCATAACACGCCTCGCTTTTTAGACTCGGCCTGGGTTTCTGCAGCTGTCCCTAGAATTCACCGAAAAGACAAGCCTCATCTTGTAGCGCCGCACGCAGCATGATCGTTTCTTAATTAGAGCAAAGGGGATTAATTGGGTATTAATGAAGCCTGCTCTTCCATGTCACTGTACACGCCTGATGACTCTTCCCTGATTGTCAATGGGCAGCTGTGCACCCTCGGCGCTCCGTGTCACTCACTGTCCCCCCTTGTGATCAACACATGGCGGCGTGTACATTTCTCAGACATGCCTCCTCCCTGTCCCCCTCTCTCCCTCTCTCCCTCTCTCGCTGTCCCTCTCTCCCCCTCCCTCTCTCTCTCCTCCCCGCCCCGGCCAGAGGGTGAGGGCCCGTTGTGACGGAGGGACGGAGCTTGAGTCAGCAAGCGGGGGCTAATGTCATTTCGGCTTAACTAACTCACCGCCGTCACATGGTCGCAATTCACCCAGGGCCGGTCGCTGGGAAGAAGGCGCCCATTGAGGAGGCCGCGGATCTGGAATGAAGCGTCTGGAATTTAATGATGCTTCTGCGTCTCTGATAATCAGCCCGACACAAGGCTTGCATTTTGGGCCGCTGCTCGCTTAAATATCCTCCAGTTTATTGAATTTCAAGGGAAGGACCGTGCCACTGCAGCAAAAGCAGATGGGCGTATTTTTAGTATACCTGAAAGCAGTCACACAAAGGATCGTCAGGCAGCGGCAGATGGCTGAGGGAACACAGTCCATCACTAATTGGTCATTTAGGTCTGCGTGTTAAACCTTTTTAAAAAGGAAATGTATGTACCCGATAACTGTGTTTCAAATCTTTGTATTTCCTGCCTCAAAAATAGCACTCCCACATGCTGTTGTTTTGTGGTGTATTTCTTTGCAATCAATCAAGAAAACTTAGTGGAGCTCGAGAGGAACACTAGAGGGCAGCGTTTTACACTAATTGAAATTGGAAAATTGGCTTTTATTTGAATGCCTTTAAATCTCAGCTTACACAGGCAATATCACAGATCTAAATTCATTTGTGAGATTCATTCATTCACTTGCTCATTGCTATTAAGAATTTGTTTGCCATAACTTTGAGTTTCTAAGTGCAATTTCCAAGGCCAAATGAAATGATGTTTCTAGGATGGTCTGAGAACTCAGTTCCTACCAGCTTAGCCTTTATTATTCCACAGCAGGCTAATTGAACTCCACTGATTTTAGGAGTAATGTACGACTGTGTGCATAGCTCTCTGATGTTGACATCCATGTCCATTTCCCTGACCTGCTCAATCCTGCAACCTGTTGAGGAAAAAACAAACATTGTAAGTGGGGTTAATCGCTCAGTAAACGTGGCGTTCAGAGGATAGCGAGGAGAGCCGGGGGGTTGGCGGCGGACGCGACGGCATTAAAGCGGAAACATGGAGGAAAGGCAGAATAGAGTGAGGACTGTGTTCTGGTGACAGCTGTGGAGAATGGCAGATGATCCTTTCGTCAGAGTTCTGGTGAGCGGGGCGTCAGCGGGCCAGACAGCCACGCAGGACCCTGGTGGGGCGGCCTCTGCTTGGCTGACAGGTGACAGGCGTGCACCTTTCACCACACCGGGGGGTGGGGCGTCTAATATTCTGCCTTATTGACCCTGGTGAGTCCATGTGCTCGGTTGAGTTACCTAGCGCCCCCCCCCCCGGCCCCCCGACACTGAGGCGCTGGCTCTCCTTTTTGCTTCTGACTGGCCCCCTGCTACTGAAATGTTACATGGACATAAAAGTCATGCTGTGTGAATTGCATTTAGGGATACAGTATGTGTGTGTCATTAAACACATGGTATAAGTTTTCTGCACTCTCAACAAACACTGTAGTTTAACATGAAGATGCTTGTCAGTGCAGCTGGGTCACTCCATAAAGCCATACCATGTCATGGTCTCCCCCCACAAAGTAAATCTCAAGGCCAGATTCTGTCTCTGTTGAACTTGATTTATGAGTTTGGTTTACGAGTAAAACAAGAATGGAGGTTTTAAAGCTCATTTCATTGGCTTGTTCTGCGCCGCGTCTGAGGCGGTGTGAGTTTCACAGGCAGTGTCGGGAGGGCCTCTCTCTCCAGGGCAGAGGGAGGCAGGATGGGTGTCGGAGCCAGGGCCATCAGGGCCTGGTTATCGCGACCACCACAGCCGGCTGGAAGGGGAAGAAAAACATTGCCCCGGCTGGGGGAAGCGTCTGCTTCTGTGCTGCTCTGGCACGTCCTGCCTGTGGGGGGGGGGGGGGGGGGGGGGATGTTTGAAGGAGGACATTGTGCGCTGCGACCGATGAAAGCTCCCCAGTGTTTACAGAGCGAGGCGATAAGAGTCGCCCTCGCCCTCGGCCCTCCCCGCGGAAGCACCTTATGCAAACCACCCCGCTCGGGCCTGCCTCCCGGTCACTGCCCAGCTCCCGCCGAGCGGCCGCGATGAGGGGAGCCGGAGTCCTCTGACTGCCAGCAGGAGCGCGGCGGAGAGCGCAGAGCGGGAGGGCGAGGACAGAGAGGAGAGCAGGGTCTGGCATGGAGGGGGGTTTCGCCACCCTGAGGGTCGACGCGGTGTGCGCGGTCAGGACGGCGCTGCTGACTGCCGAGAACCTGCAGCTGGCCATCAACCCCGAGCCCACCGTCGAGGAGCAGGCGCTGACCAATAGCAGCGGCAGTGTGGAGGAGGCTCAGGGAGCCGGGTATGGGTGTGTCTGAGAGCGTGGCGGTGTGTGTGTGTGAGAGTTATTCTGTGGGTACGTGTGTTTCTGCACGCATGGAGTATATATGCGTGTTGTATGTATAATGTGTATATGCTGCGTGTGTGTGTGTACGTGCATGATCTCACCCCCTCCTCAGGTGTTGCATTGTGAGCTAAGGTCACTGGACTCAGAGCTGAGGAGGCTTTGCTGTTGTGCTGTTAAGGATCACCTGTATTGCACCAGTTAAAACGAAAACAGAAATCAGTCTCGAAATTATGCATCACGTCCCAAGCAATAAGACGAAAAAGATGTAATTACATGAGTTTTCTAAGATGCACAAAAATGAATATGATTCAAATTAAATATGCAGTGTGATCTTCTCTATTGATGATCCCTGTTTTTGTCTTAGTAAGAGCCATTTTAAATACCATGTATATTAATTGTGATTCTATAACAAAATGTTAAGGAAACATATGGAATAGTGGTCATAGCAGTAAACTGGCAGGAGTGGCTTTTAATCTCAGCTGGGACTGTTTGAGCATTGGTATTACAGAATGTAAGCATAGGATTGCATAATGCTTAATGATACGCTTAAATAGTAATACTATCGTAGGTTGTGCTCAGTATCTTATTGATTTTATTAGTGTTATTGAGTCACCCTACCTAATGGCAGCTATTAAGCCTCTTTGCAAAGTTAAAATTGAATTGCTTCTTCAATGACTACAAGAAAAAAATGTTTACTTTGAAAGATTGCTTTCGTAAGGTTAACAGGGAAAAGAGGTTGAAACCAAAGGCTCTGGTGATTAATGTGCCACATTCCCCCAGTAGTCCCATTACAGGCATATTGAAGATGTGAATTAATATGGCTCAGAGGTGATCATATTCAACAGGTTTCAAACAGTGTCAAGCAGTGTGTGTAAGATAATGGATCGGGTGGTTCAGAAGCCAATAATGCATGTTTTGTCAGTTTCAGAATATTACAATATTAGAATGCTTGACACCGTAATCACTGTAGCCACCCAGCATTCATAACGCGTGTTGCTTTGTTTGTGACGCTACCTGGGCCTCTGCAATGAAGCTCGGTGCCTCTCCATTGTCTTTGATGATAAATGATTCATTTGAAAGCTGCACTGCCCTGGGTCTGTGTTTTTGGTCTTACTTGGCTAACTTGCAGTTATCGCTTAGTGCAGATTTTGCAGGAAGACTGATAAAATTTTCAAAGTCAAAACAGAAAACGAATTCATTTAAGGCAACACTTGAAATTCTTTGCGTGACAACCTCATGAGTCACCTTCAAAATGTACATCACTGACTTGCTCTCAGGAGCGTAACAGTAAAGCTTTTTGTGTTCTGTGTTATAAATACTCACAATCCGTCTGTGTACTATGCGCATTAATTAGCCTGTTTTTTTTAGATTGCCTCCGTATTATTCCAGGGTTGTCAAAGAGGGGTTAGGCAACATAATTCAACAGGGTTGGACAGAGATGTAACAGGGTCTTTGAAATGGGTGCAGTCAATAGACCCAGTCTTTCAGCTGGAAGAGTGTCAGTTAATATACAAATGGGCACATACTTGATAGGTGTAACTGGAGTCCATGTTGAGTGTGTCTGGAGCATTATCTGATAGCACAAGAGTTTATACTCCATATCGTTTCAAAGTGGTAGTGGCCTGACTTTCACCAGGTATCATCTGAACGCTGTCACTTTAAACAGAAAATTAACGGGCTGCGGAGAGATCAGTGTCACCATATTAGATTTGAATCTGCAGATGGCACTGGTTTAAACACAGTTTTAGTGTGTTCTGTCATCTTTCTTAGGCCTTGTCTCTTCAACTGGGTTTTAAAAAAAACTTTAAAAGCCTTTTCTAAGCGTAACACCAAACCTTGACCTGTGCCAGTGAACCCAGCTGTACTTCATGAATTGTTTTCTCTTTACAGGAATGATGACCTCAAAGAAATGTTGGAAAGCAACAAGGAATCCCTCAAACTGGAGGCGATGAAAAGGATCGTTGGGGTAAGAGCTGTGACTAAAGCGTGCGAAGGGAAACAGAGAAGATGTTTCCGCAAACTCAAACTCGTGACAGCCTTTATAGAGAAACCAGTGCAGTAATGCTAGTAACGCTGGTGTTTACGTATTCTTCTTTCATTTCCAGTGTTTGACTTTGTTGATGTCATTTAGCGTGCCCATGTCCTGCAGTGTTAAACATAGTGTACCCAGCTGCTGTGGTGTTCAGTGAGCGTGAATGGCTTGGATGCGTTGAAGTAATGCTTTGTGGGGTTTTTTTGTTCTGTTCATGTGTTCTGTTTGCAGTTGATTGCCAAAGGCAAGAACGCATCGGAGCTCTTCCCGGCGGTGGTGAAGAACGTCGCAAGTAAAAACATCGAGGTATGACCCCGTTCGGCCGTTCTGTTCACATACGCACGCCGTGCCATGAGAGCGCAGTCCGCGTCAGACGTGTCTAAGACCGCAGTGAGCACAGACCCGCACTGACCCTCGTTTGCCGTTGCACAGATCATTAGCAGACCCAAACGAATGTAAGCATCAAGGTGATTAACACGAAACCTGAAAACGACTGGGTTTGAGCTCACGTTTTTGCCAGATTTATTGACCGCATGATTGGCTGGTGTGTTTTTTTCCTCAGAGAAAGATTGAGTTTTGGATGCACTGTGTAAGTAAGTTTAACGATAAACCAACCAAAGGAGTAGCCAATTATTTTATCTTTTGTTTAGACCAGGTTGCTTTAGTTAAAAAAAAAAGAACAAAAACACACAGACCATTCAAGGCTTTTCTGGCCTTCTATCAAATCACATTAGAATTCTGTCTCCCGCTGCCTGGTAACGAGGTGTCAGGATGTTCGGTGTGTCAGGGAGGCGGAGCGGGAGCTTCTGTGTGACCCAGTAAAGGCTCACCGGCACGGTGAACCGCGGAATGGATGCTGGGTCCAATGAGTCACGAAGCCTGGCCCGTGAATATCGATTAATAAATGAAACCTCTGGCAACGGGAGGGCCGCCCGTGTTTCTGGGGGCCTAATGCGTTTCTGTTTTGATTAGCCGCCAGGCAGGGCACCTCGTTGCCGGGAGTGGTAATTGGCAATGGAGGGCCCGCGGTCACGTCCGACTCCGCCGCCCTCCCCCTCGCCTCCCCCCCGCCTCCCCTCCCTCCCCCCGGCTCACCGACGGGCCTGGGCTTCTCCGCGGCCCCCGAACCACCGGCCCCCGCTGGCTGACATTGATCGCATCTAATCAGAGGCGGCGCAGGAACAAATCGAGTGTTTTGCTGCCTTCTGTGATTTAATATCAGGATGCTGTGTTCCTAAACCAGTGCAAAAAAGTGCTTTTGGAACAGCAACCTTCAGCTGTGTGTGTGTTTTTTTTTTTTTTTTTTTTCTCCTCCTCTCTCTCCTCTCTCCCTCTCTCTCTCTCTCGCTCGCACTCCCTTCAAAGAGAAAGTATTACAGAATCCATCAAGTGGTTTATTCGTTTAGATTGCTGGGTTATGAGTGCTCAAGAGTTTCCACGGCGGCGGAGGCGGCCAATGTCCTCTGGGTACGGTGGTCGCTGGTCAAAGACTCCAGAGGTCAGGATTTTATTTTCTGATTTAATTGTCATTCACCTCTGGATGCGGTAAAGGCCGCCACGATGTGTTCAGCGGTAATAAGTTTACTGAGCAAGTGACGGGCGTTACCAGACAAGCCCTGCTTTGCCCGGCGTTTGGCTTCCGTATCGATTTTTTTTTTCTGTTGTCTTCCCAAGATTAAACAAAAAATCCTTACTGTAAGGCTAAAACCCTTGCAGGCTTCCCAATGTTAATTTTGTTAGCTGAAAGGTACGGTGTAAGTGCTGTGTAAGTGATCTCTTGTGTAATTGCGCCAGGATTTAGCGATGAGCTTGGTGTTGGGGTTATGGCACGCTCTGAGCTCCAGCTGACAACCTTGAAATGAGAACACATTATCTGCACCATGTTGTGCATGTGTGTGATCCATATAATTCACTTTTGTCTGAAAATTAGACCCAGGGAGAGTGTTGCACATGCTAAGCAGATGCCACATCAGTGGGCTTTGCAAGGCGGATTAACAGGTCTTTGGTTCATCCACACTCTTTTCCCGGGTTTCATTCTCTCAAAGGTTGGGTCAGCTTTGATTTTACTGTTTCAAAAAATTGGGGAGCCTTATTCACATCCAACGCAGATCACCTCAATAACATATGTGCTGACTGACAGACGCATTATTCTCTTGAAGATATGCATCTGTGAAACAACTGGGTCACACAACTGTGAATATTCACTAAATAAGCACATGAACGGCCAAATAAACCAGATTTCAGGATGGAGGTTGGTTACATGGGAATCCACGCAAATGAAGTCCCGAAGCCTATTGTAGGTAATCCTATCTATAACGATTGTTCAGTTATCAGATTCATTCTTTAATATGGTGTTATCCATATTTGAATTATTCTGTTTTTGCTGTAGGAGAAAGGTATAGCCTGTAGTGCAGTGCATATGTTAAAAAGGAATTAAACAAGGAACATTCCCTTAAGATGGGCAAAAATGCAGTGCGCTGTAAGATCACGCCTATGATCAGAGTGCCTCTCTCACACCTGCTGCAAAGTCTTAAGGACACATTGCCCAGAGGCAGGTTAGAAATTTATACGAATTTGAAAAAATAGTCATTATGCTTATGCTTTCAACTATACACCCCAAGAATTAATATTAATGGATCTGCCTCACAAAGCGTTCTTGTTTAAAGCACGTTGGTTATTTGAAGGCACACCTAGCTGTTCCAGGCTGATGGTGTGGCTGCCGTGTCATGAGAATCCCCTCATTGTAACAGGCCCTCCTCTGTTTAGAATTCAGATCAAAGTCCAGGGCGTATAAATTGAATTGAAAAGGCTGGACAGATTGGCACTGTGTCGGGTTTTAAGTGAGTTAGGGCGTTAATTCGGAGGATAATCACGCGGAGGACGGCCGGGGGTGTTGGGGGGGTGGGGGGGAGAGCCAGGTCGGGCTCCCTCACCTGAGGAATTGAAGAGAATTATGAAAGGTCCGATCTCTGACCCGGCCAGCGAAACTCATCAGCGGGTCGGCAAATATTTGCTCAGCCTTCCTCTCCCGTGCAAAAGAGAGCGGGGAGAGTGCAGGCAAGCGATAAGGGCCGACCTGGCTAACCGCCGCGCCTTATCAAACAAAAGCCTCGTCAGAGCGGCCTCCGAAACCTGGAATGGCTCTGTTGCCCCTTCCAAGCATAACAAGAGGTCAGTCGGCACTTGAGTTTTTAAAAAGAATTTGAGCAAAGCGCCGGACGTGTCAGAGGGAGGAAGTTAGCCATTGTCGCCTCGCAGAGAAACGCAGGAAGGTCCAGACCAGCTCCCCTAAAGCAAACGGGTAGAGCGAATGCTGTCGAAAGCAATTTATTGGCAGCTGTGGGGTTCATTTTATCTAATGAAGTGCAGTTAAAAGGAAATGAAAATACCATTGTGGAGAACGAGCGCGATCGGAGGCTAGCCCTCGTTGTCCGCTGGCTTTTCTGGCCTGATGATGAGAGTGATGTGTCGCTTTCCCTTTTTTTTTTTCCCTCGACTCTGCAGCTGAAGAAGCTGGTCTACGTCTACCTCGTCAGATATGCCGAGGAGCAGCAAGACCTGGCCCTCCTGTCAATCAGCACCTTCCAGCGCGCCCTTAAGGTCAGTCCCTGCTCTGTTCCCACAATGCCTTGCTGTTGGAACTCTACCGGAATTGTCTTGGCGGTTCACTTTGATTTTGTCCAGGAGTTCAATAGCGTCCTTGGAAAATGAGCTTGTCTATAGGTGTGATTGCAGATGAATTCAGTTGGTATTTGAGTTGTATGTTTTTGGACAATTACAGAAAGATCTAAGATTTTGGCATACTCATCTATACATATGGAATGGATGAACATGCACCTATGAATGTAACATTTATAACCATTGCTATAATCCACAGTGTTGCACCATTTGTTTCAGAGATAGTTAGTGTGTGGGTTTTGTATTGAATTGTGAAGCGTAACTTTCTTCACTAGCACATGGAAACCAGATTAACTGCCCAGCTGTTGTCCACAATTCTCGTCTGAAATACGGTGTTCAAAGTGACATTATATTGAGACTTTTTATACTAAATATTGCTGGTTATCCAGTTTAATTCATCTGTGATACACTGTGGTCTCTGAAGCCAGACACTCTATCTGTTTAATCACTGTGTCATTTACCTTTGGTGGCAGCCATCTTACTGCTGTGCCAATCTTACATAAAAACAGGCAACCAGGAGGAAAGAGTCATTACAAAATGGAAGTGATTCAGACTGGTGTTTTCACAGTTCACAGCCCTGTGAGTGACACTGTGAGCATCTGTGAATAAATACCACATTTTGACTGTTTGACTAGACCCAACCTGGGTGGATGGTTCTCTCACCAGGAAACTGCCAAGCAATGTCTTATTTCCAGGAAACATGTAAAAACCCACTGAAATGAATGAGGAAGATGTCTAAAGAAGTGAATAGGTCATTTTTTTTAAAATAACGTTCATTAAGCATCAGCGTTGCAGTCAGTACCATTTCAATTCAGTATATTGAGGAGATGAATTGACATTGAGTCGCCAGTCATTTTTCTGTGAAGATTTTTGTGTCAGGGAGTTGAATTTTTGTCCCTTTCCTGAAGTGACTGAATTAAGGTGGAATTGCCCCAAACTCTGTATTTGTGACACACTAGTAACTGGGTTTAAAACCAGCGTGTGAATTTACAGCACGGCACACCGCAGTTGTGGACAGTGTGTGTGTGCAGTGTGAGCCTCCCGTCTTTGTATTCTGGTGTGCGCGGGTTTGGCGTCCACCCGGAGGAGAAGTATTGAGCTATTCCAGCAGCGGCGGCCGCGTCCCGACGCCGGGGAACGGCGATGTTTTAAAAGCCGCCTCTGCGCTCCCCAGCCCCCGTGCAGAAAAACCCATTTCAACCCCTGCTAGTTCTCAATCATGCTTCAATTTAGCCCAACATCTGGGCCTTTGAAACGGCCCCCTCTCTTTGGCTGCGTCGGATTGCTGGCGCAGCACTTCTACCGGCGGGCAGTCTAGCGTGGACGGACCTGTCCGGGCCTGGGGCCGACGTGCCGTACACCCAATCCCCCCCTTACCACTCCCCCGCCTCTGAGTGTTACACCGTGTTCACCGGGCGGGAGGAGAGAGGGGCACGTGACTTGTGTGGCCGGCGCACGGTGACTCTCTGGACAGGCCACTGGTCGTGCGGGAATCGACACCCAACACGAGGCGTCACTGGAAGCCCCTCAGAGGCATCTATACAAGTTGCTTTTTTCTGCTTCCGAGAGGCTCTTGCCAAAAAAACCACTGCTATCTCACATGCTGATCCTGCAAACTAGATAGGGCACGCCCCACAACCTGTCCGTGTGAGACCGAAATGCTGGCCTTCTCTGAGTGCCACAGATACTCTCTACAGACCCCACAGGGTAAGTGGGTAAATCCGAACAGTAACGAGTTTCTTGTGACTTTCTTGTTCGTTCCCAACACCAAAATAACCAAATATTCAGTATAAAAACAGTGCAATAATGCAGCAAAGGAGTGATTAATGTATTTATATATTTAATAATACAATAAATGGATATAATATATAAATAACCAGATATAAGTTAACATGAAAGCCCAGTGGCAGAATGGCCCCATATAAAGCAGGGAGTGTGCGCGCAGTGCATTTTAAGAAGAGGGAGTGTTGCCCAGCATGGATATTTATAATTATATAAGCAGCAGGACTTTTAAACTGAGGATCAAATCTCAAGGTGGGGCACTGATCCTGTACCCTTTTGCCACGTATGTAATCAGAATCGCCTGAGCAAACATCTAGCTGTATAAACAGATAACATGTACATGATTATGACACATGTAATTTGCTGTGGATTACAGCAATGGACATGGCTTGCTTGGAGTGTCTGGGTTACATATTCTGCTTAGAGTGCAGGCCAAGTAAATGTGGTGTAAATGCAATACAACATCACATTTGGACAAGTCTCGTGGTGTCGGTCATGTTTAGTGTGTAGATACTTTAATGTGTAGTGTGTACCATCATGAATGCCCTTGATTTAGGTATGTGCTTTGTGTGTTGAATCCAGTTCACCGCCTGCTAAATCAGTTTGTTGTGGATAGAAGGCATCGTTCCTCTGGTTTAGAGGAGGCGGATGGGGCAGAGGGACACTGCTTAACGCTGGTGTTTTCTGTCTGTCTTTGCCAATGCCCACCGAAAGGATCCGAACCAGCTGATCCGGGCCAGCGCCCTGAGAGTTCTGTCCAGCATCCGGGTGCCCATTATCGTTCCCATCATGATGCTGGCCATCAAGGAGGCCGCCACGGACCTGTCCCCATACGTCAGGAAAACCGCCGCTCACGCAATCCAGAAACTTTACAGGTAAAGAGTGAGGGCACGCACATGTCCAGGGACATCAGTGTTTTTTAAAGCGTCAGATGCAAAGAGTATACCATTGTAGGTGTCGGTTGGGTGGTAACTCTTATTTTGCGTTTTCTTGTAGCGTTCTCTGTTTTATTGTGGAGAATTACACGAAATTTTTCAATTAGATATTTGAAAGTGATGTGGTGTCAGAGCAGTTAAGCAAATTTTTAAGATGCTGCATTTTATAGAGGGCTGCCTTGTTTCTGTTTGTGTTCTTAGTCTTGAACCGGACCAAAAAGAACATTTAATTGAAGTGATTGAGAAACTCCTGAAGGACAAAAGCACTGTAAGTACGGTTTTTTTCACAGCTCTCATTAAAATTAATTTTGCAGTTAAAAACATAATGAGAATTACTGACAGATTATGTGGCCAACACTTCAACTTTGTTTATGAAATGGGTACTTGTGTGATGTCAGGAAGACTGCTACTAAATTTCCAACAAAAGGCAAGTAAAGGGGGAGCAGTACTCATTGTGGTGCAGTAGCAGCAGTTGAACACATGGGGGAGCCCCAACCAAGCAGTTTTTACCGTCACGTTTTCATGTACAGCTGTTTACCTTCTTACCCTTCCTGGGGGAAATGCACTGTCCCATTAAATTCCAAATCCTCTGTCAAAAGACAGTAAAATGTAAATGAACTTTTAGAAATCATTAGTTTACATAATCTTGGTTTTCATGATTAATCTCAAACCCTTGTAGCTACTTGACATGGCATTAGTCATGGACTGAAAGGTAAATTCACTGTGAATTTTAAATTTGATTTTGTTCCTTACCTTTTAAATGATATGGGTTCATGTTGAAAAACCATTTTAAACGTTCAAACTCAACACAAAATAATACGAAATCCTGTCACAGTTTTGTAAACCCTTTTCTTTTCTTGGAGCCCTCATACAAATCCCATGAGGCATTGTTTCTCTGCTTCTTCGTGCATTTGTTCACAATTACATTTCGAAGCCGAATTGGTGTTATTCACTCTTGAAAAAACATTCGTGATCACATGAACTCATAAATACAGATTCCAAGTCCTTAGCAAACATGTAGGTGTAATCTACTTTTGTAATTGCCTGTCAGTCTTTCTTCTGGTAACTTTATCCTAACAGTCAGATGGGTTTTAACCACTTTCGTACTGCATTCTGTGTACTGAAGCTAGAGAGGAAGAAAGTGTGGTGTGTGCTCAGTTTCCACAAAAAACAAGTTCAGCCAAATAATGAATGGCTTTAATTTTTTCATGGTAGCCGCCTATAAATGCTTTGAAGGCTTATGTGGAGGACTGGGAAAAACTGACTTGTTGCAGGGAGGCATAAATCAAGGTCCGTTTCATCACTCATGCATTCGAGGGAAGCCTCATGTGCTGACATTACAGCATGGAAAGAATTGTAGAAAGAAGTCAGTTTCATGCTTTTAAATGTGCCTACAAATTCAACCATGAGGTAAGGAACAACACATTCCATTTTTTTTTGGAGTTAGCCTTTCAAGAAGACGATTTTTATGTTCGTCTGAATATTCTGAAGTATGTTCTCCGGTTATTTAAACATCGGGGGACAGGTGTGACGGATGAAATTTAATACCGTCATCTTCAATTCTTCCTTTGCGCTGAGATCAGTTTTATAGACATTTCTGAGGCGGTTTTAGTGTCATTTTTTGGTGCACGCAGCCAACTGCCTCACTCACAGCTTAAAGAGAAACTCCTGGCACTGTGCAGTCCTCTATGAGTTGCTCTGTTGAAGAGCCGTGTTCATTTGGTGCTATGAAATGCACTTGAGTTTGAACTTCATTGCAAAGCTGGAAACTCTCAGAAAGGATGTCTGAGCACGCTGTAACCCTGAACACCAGTCTTTGCTCAAAGCCAGCTAAGCGATGAAAGGCATTCAGAAAAACCTAATACTGGATCCGTAGAATTGGCCCTCAGAAGGTCACGATACAATACAATGGCTATTATAGACGCCCATTATCATGCTGACTGTATATGAGCATAGTAATATTATATATAAATGATAACAAGTGTTTGACACTTCTGTGAAAAATATTTCACTGAGGTGCTGTGGGTTTGTATTGGTTGTGTGAAGTTACAATACAATACAAACCCACAGCACCTCAGTGAAAAATATTTCACTGAGGTGCTGTGGGTTTATATTGGGTGTGTGAAGTTACACGATTAATGGAGATGAGCCCCATAGCATGTCTGCCAAGGCGTTATAAATATACCCATTTGGGGTGTTGTGTAGTTGTAGAGCCGTGCAGTGGTTATTGTCCATTTTGAATAATTCATTGCATTTTCGCACAATGCCTTCCTGCTGTAGAGTGATCCATTAATCTGATTTCCTTGACTGTTCGCATTGAGTAACCAAGTGAAACAGCCACTCACCTAGGCAGGAGGACTGGTGCCGCTACAGAGGCAGAGCGGAGCTACGGCAGGGAATTCAAGTAATGCCCCACGGGGGATGCGTGACTGTTGCATCGTGTGTCGACCAAAATGCAAATGGGAGACACGAGCGTCACACACGTCTCACTCTGCTTGTGTCATCAGAGGTGAGAGGGAGCGGAGCCTCAGCCGTGGCCTGAGCCCCAGAGCCAGAGCCCCGCCCTCAGAGCTGGACGCAGTGAGGCCGAGGTCCTCTTTCCAAATGCTTTTCTGCTGCGTTTCATATCGGGCTAAAGGAGGGCGATGCAATCCGGAGCCGTGCCACTCGAGCCCTGTAATGAAGTAAATATGACACTTCTCAGTTGCCCTTGATTGGCCGGGCTTGTGAAGGGAAATGCAATGGAAAGCGTTTGGCGTTTTGGTTTGCCGCCGTTCCCACTTCACCTGGGCCTGGTCCGAATAGCAGACAAGGGGTTAATGGCTCTCCCATTATCCCTCTTTAACACCTGGCCAGGGTCATTTGGGGATGCTCGTTAAACACTGTCGCTGAGTGAATGGATACGATAGTTCACCCTTCATTAATCACCTGAGAGGGGGGTGACACTATTCAGTGTTAAGAATTCAGTGTTGAACGCATTGCTTTCAGTTACTCACTTTGACTGTACACCAAAAATGACACACATTAAGCTCAATTGTGATTTTTTTACACAAGTTAAGGGAATTGAAAGGGTCAACCTCCTGCTTGGTTTACGTGGCTCGTCTCTACATGGGTGTTTTTGTGAAAGCGCGGGGCCCCGTCTGAGCGCAAATAAGATGGGGTGGCCGAGCTCGTCTCTGAAGCCCATCATCTGGTGTCCTGGCCGGCTGGGGAGAGGGGTCTGGGCATTGTTTTTGGGAGCCACACTCATTTAACAAAAGCTGTCAGGGGAAAGCAGAGCGTGGGCTGACAGGACAGTGCACCGCCATGACACAACAACAGAGATGCGGCACCTGCACGGTAATTTTACCTCAAGGAGCTTGAACACAATTTTGCATTAAATGACTGTAAAAAGCAAAGGGGTGTTTATATATTTTTTGTGCCCCAAATTTTATTTTACTATCAAAATACAGAGGGGGAATAATATACACTATATGGACAAAAGTATTTGGCCACATGTGTTTTTCAGGGTTTGGGCTAGGCCCCTTATCTCCAGTGAAGGGCAATCTTAATGCTTCAGCATACCAAGACATTTTGGACAATGCTATGCTTCCAACTTTCTGGCAACAGTTTGGGGAAGGCCCTTTTCTATTCCAACATGACTGTGACCCAGTGCACAAAGCAAGGACTATAAAGACATGGTTTGATGAGTTCGGTGTGGAAGAACTTGACTGGCCCTGACCTCAACCCCATCGAGCACCTTTGGGATGAACTGGAGCGGAGATTGCGAGCCAGGCCTTCTCGTCCAACATCAGTGCCTGACCTCATAAATGCTCTACAGAATGGATGGGCACAAATTCCCACAGAAACACTCCAAAATCTTGTGGAAAGCCTTCCAAGAAGAGTGGAAGCTGTTATAGCTGCAAAAGGGGGACCAACTCCATATTAAAGTATATGTATTTGAATACAATGTCATTACAGTGTAATGGTCAGGCATCCGAATACTTTTGTCCATATAGTGTATGAGTCTGCCTTCTGCACTGGTCTAAAAGTAGCTTGTAATTTCATGTTTGGTGGATTTAAAAGGTCAGGAGTGGTCTGGAATGCACTGCAATGCATTTTCCCATATGCATTGAACATTAGGTCTGAAGAGGTCTTGAAGAATTATTACTTTGTGTAAAAACATATTTTTGCAGGGAGGGCAGAATTGGGAGAGAAGATAATTACATGTGAAACAGAATTTAGTTTTGTTGAAGTAGTATTTCTCATCATTATTTTTTTTAAAGACTCGCATAGTTTTCTGTAGCAGTTAGAATTGTTTTCTTGAATTTGTTTCTTGGAATTGCATGTTGACATTGTATGCTGTTAGAGTGCTTCGGTTTTCTGGAAGTGTGTCAAGCGTGCTTTCCATGTCTGTCTGCTCGCACAGCCTAATTGAAAAGTGCTGTAATGTGTTTGATTTATTTTTGCGTTATTTTCACACTAGTGCGGTAATGCCTCACATGCAGGCCACCATTTTTCCCCAGTTCATAACCTTCTTTCAGCAATATATACTGCACTGAGGATGACGGCGTCCATCTTGATTACATTTTCCTCCATATCTTACACTTCCCACTGCTGTGGCAGAGAAGAATTTTTCACATTTTTCTTTCCATAAGTGTCAACCACTTTTTCTTTTTAGATCATGCTCTGATTCTGTGCATTTAGGTTTAACGTCGGACGCCAGGGGTCTTCATTTGTATGTGTGTTCCACAGGCAGTCAGAAAGAAGCCGTAACAAATCTCACTGAATTTTCCATCTCCATGCAGAGTAACTTGTGTACAGCAAGCCTCATGCGTCAGTTAAAAGTAGCTTGTTAGCGGATATTCAGTGGATTTAAAAGGTATCAAAGTAAAGTGGAATGTATGAACATTCACATTTAGTCATACAGTGGATACTCTTTTCTGCTGTGACTTACAGAGTAGTGGTACAGTGAACCAAATACACGATCCAAAGCTTTTGTACCACACACATATTTTATCCCTTATGGTAGTGTGCTACAGGAGAAATTCTTGTTTTCTTCACTCACAGCATAGATGTGAATCTGTATGTTTTAGAATGAAAAGGCAAGGTAGGGCACAGCCTCCACACAGTATTGATTTAGTTTTGTTGCTGGTAGCTGAGGGGGAAGAAAGAGGGGGTTGCTGTTTAGCGTTACTGGGGGTGGGGGAAGGAGAGGGGGGGGGAGAAAACAGTGAGTTTGTGCAGATGTTTCATTGTGATGGATCTATTATCCAGCTATTACAAGATAAATGAGTGATCTCTCCCATTTTCCGCTCCTCCAGAAAATTGAAATAAGAAGGGGAATATCATTGGGGCTGTATGATTAGGGTAGGTGGGATGGCCATTAATTTAAAAAGAAAGGGAACGCTGGCAGCGGAGGGCCAACCCCGCGCCGCGTTATCAATCAAGCCTCAGCAGTCTCCCAGTGATGACCCAGCGTTCTCAGGATTCCGCCACCGTAATTAGAATTCATGACAAAATAGATGCAAGGAAACGTTTTGTACCCTTCATAATTTTATAGGAAATTTATTGTTATTAGAGGAACCATTTGCTTAGTGTGATTTTTCCATTACTGGCTTGTCAACTAGCATAGATAATCTGGAGAAAATATGAACTCCATAGATTGGGTGTCAGTTTTGTTGATGGGGCAAGTAGTTTACCTTGGAGCACAGCTAATGGCTGAAGTTCCCACCAAGCGCGCGAAACAAGCCCGGCTTCAGGAACAGAGGCAAGACAAATGGCTCCTGCTTATCGCTTTAATATCCAAAATACATAAATGGGGAATGTTCCGCAAATACCAAATTGCGCGCACAATAAGCGACTCACCCTCCAAGTTCATATTTGACCTAGTTCATTACCTCGAAGTGCGGGCCACGTTCAAGGCGAGAGATTAAGAGCGGAGTAGAGTGTATTTTTAGCCCCGCGTCTCTGTTTGTTCGAAACCGCATCACACGCTGAAATTAAAAGCCGCAACGAGCTTGATTGCTAATTACAAACTGTAAGCGCAAGTGTAATGCTTAAAATATGAAAATGATTTGAATTGTGTTTTCTGCTTTAATGAGATTCAGGACTGAAATAGAGCAGGGCACCGTTTTACTCATCTCTTACATATTTACTTACCCATTCACTCTACAGCAAGACAGAAAAACATGGCAGAGATGAGGGGGACAGCTTCTCCGACTAAAAACAGCAGCCTCATTTCCCAGCCTGGCGGTTGGCAGCGCCGGTAGACCCGGGGCCGCTTGATGTGCGCCGCTTGTTTACGCCCCAAACTTGGCAGATCTGCGAATGATTAGTGTCCTTGCTGGGCCCAGCGGTTACCAGAACATCAGCAGGCCTGGAGCCCATAAATGCGAGTTCACGTTTATGCTGATGGGTAAACGCACAAATTCCCCATAGGGCCCAACAGCAGTCAATTATAATGGGGAAACTAGATTCTCGGCTCCTTCCGCTCCCGGGTTTAATGCTGTTTGCATATTAATAAACCCGTGTCAGTCAGCCTGGAAAAAAAAATAACTGAATTGCTAACTTCAGGGAGCCAGATCTTTTTTTTTGTAAGTAAAATGCCAGTATTATAATGTGTCGTTTAACAAACCCTCTCCTCCCTGGCCACCTAAATCAGGTGGGGAAATTAGACATAGGCGGAGAACACAGTGAATCTCAAACATATTCTCTGTTTATTATCATTTTTTTTTCATAGAGGAAAGAAACTCAGTAATAGGCTTGCAGCCATAGTAGTTCAATAATCACAGAATAGCCATGCACTGCTGTGTGCAGAATGTAATTGCACTGGTTAATGTAATTAGGGTGTTTTACATCTTATCTGATTAACATTTCCTTATTGTTTGTCTAATGATTGTTTTGTTTTTGCTTAATTGTTTAATTTTGCACCATCCTTGTTTATTATTTATACAGTAAGCGTTCATCTCCTGTGGTCATTGGATCTGTTTGTGTTAATTACCTCTTGCCCCACCATGGTTTTAGTATTTGGAGCAGAACAGGAAGCATGTATTCTCATTCTGTATCGTCATGGCTGTGTAATCAGATGAAGAGTCCTCAGTGCTTCCTTTACGACTTGGTTTCTCTGGGTTCAAAGCAAAGGTTTTGGCTTCTCAAGCTGTTGTAATAGATGATATCGGGAGACTGGTTGCTGAATGGCGGAGTGTTGCAGCACGTTGGTGGGAAGGCAGTGGTCCTGAAGACCGCTCTGAACCGTAATGGCTGCCGCAGTGAGCGTGTTTCCTTCCCCTTCCTGTCTCCTGCAGCTGGTGGCCGGGAGCGTGGTCATGGCGTTCGAGGAGGTGTGCCCTGACCGCATCGACCTGATCCACAAGAACTACCGCAAGCTCTGCAACCTGCTGGTGGACGTGGAGGAGTGGGGCCAGGTGGTCATCATCAACATGCTGACCCGCTACGCCCGGACACAGTTCCTCAGCCCGTGGAAGGAGGTGGGTCACCTGGGGCCAAGGCAAAGGGAGGTGGAGGCTGGGGGTTAGAGGCCAAGCAATGAGATGGATAGAAAACCCTGTCCTAAAGGCCAAGCAATGGAATGGCCAGAAAACCCTGTCCTTTAGAGGCTCAGCAATGGGATAGCTAGAGAACCCTGTCCTTTAGAGGCTCAGCAATGGGATAGCTAGAGAACCCTGTCCTTTAGAGGCTCAGCAATGGGATAGCTAGAGAACCCTGTCCTTTAGAGGCTAAGCAATGGGATAGCTAGAGAACCCTGTCCTTTAGAGGCTAAGCAATGGGATAGCTAGAGAACCCTGTCCTTTAGAGGCTCAGCAATGTGATTGCCAGAGACTGCTTGCCTTTAGAGTCCAAGCAATCTGCCCACAGTACAAAGTTTTATATGAATTCTGCTGTAGAGCTGAACAAACTGAAATTACTATACAAAACCAGTCAGTCCAGAGGGTGGAAAACTGTGTTGTATTGTTTTACACGATTTAAGCACCTGAAATAGTGGTGTCGTTCAGTTTGTGATACTATAGCACGCTGTGGAGGAAAGCTATATTATTGGCTTATTCTGTCAGCTGACCTGAAAGGGGCTGGTACTTCTTCAGTCTTCGTTTGTGGGTGGAGAGTTAGTTGTTCTGGTCAATGGCTCAATTTCATGTCAAAATTTGTTCAGACCTTGGCTTTTATGTATTAATTTGCCATTTATTTTTGTTTCCCTAAAGCCATCCAGGAAGTTTCACAGGTAAGAGGGTAGTAATTTCAGGAGGCCAGAGTAATGAAAGGAGCATGACCTGGAGAGTTTGAGAGACAGAACCAGGGCCTTTATTCACCAAACGTCTCAGAGTAGGAAATAGGTCCTAACAGCTAGAAAATTCTGAGAGTGACATCAGTTAGGTCCTATTCTTACTCCTTAGAGTAAAAGAAATTTATCACAACTCTTTAGAGTTAAGAATACTCCTGCCTCAGCAGGTATTTAGGAGTGATTGCAAGTGGTCCTAACCAGTTAGGAGTTTCTGACAGGTGGCCATGCATTTTGCGGGAGAACAAATACGTTTTAGATTTAGATTTAAAAGTTTTTATTGTCTTTTGTGCACAGAAATTTGCTTTGCATCAAACATGCTGTTATATCAAATAAGTCCACCACAATAAAAACATACAAGAATGTACACATACAAATATATGAATATGAGCTGGCATCAGTATTTTAAAATAAGTAAAAACTGATAGATATCCAGTGAGCATTCATCCAGTGAGATATCAATCAGTTAGGGAGGTTATTTTATTTGTCACCGACCTCATCAGAAATGTTGTCACTCTTTCTCTGAGAAGAACACCACCACCACTTACGGGTGAACTGTGAAAAATGTCATCACTACCATTTGTATGCAGCACTTCATGTCATAAAAATCAACTACTGGTATCTACTGGTAGAAAATGGTCTTACTCCCAGCTGAGAGGAGGAGTAGGAGGCTTCATAAATAACTCCCATTGCTTTTTACTTCTAAAAGTGCTTTTAGCAGGACTCTTAGGGGTAATTCTCAGATGCTTGATGAGTGCAGGCTCCGGTGTGGTCTAGCAGGTCATTCAGAATGGAAAATCACTTATTGATAAAAAGATATAATTAGTCTGAATATTTTGTTGTTTGTAGTTAGTCATATCAGGGTGAGATACTCATGTAAAAGAAAAGAAAATGGTAAAGCTGACTGATTGGTGGAGACTATGCCGGCACTCAGATGTCTCCAGAAAAAGAGCTTGCTCAAATTTATGTCTGCGTTCTCAGAACACAGCACTCAGCAACATAGGATTTCCCCCCGCAGAATGGCTCCGCAGTTTATTGACGTAAAATATGAATTGTTTGCGAAGCAACATCCAGCCCTTAAGGATGTAAGTCTGCAATTTGAGGACAATTAAACAGAGAGAGAGCGGTTCTGTTGTTTGCGGTGCGTTCCCGGTAATTTTTCTAAAGGGACATCTTTTATGATGAATCGTGGACGCCCAGTCAGAGCTGATTACACCGTGCGCTAGGAATTTGGTGTGCTGTCAGAGGAAAGACCGATTGACTTTAAATTTACATATTAATGAGAAGATTTGTTAAGAGGCTGCTTGAGTATAAGAAAATAACCGGATATTCATAGGGCACGACATTTATAAATAAAGCTGATGCAGGGGAAAAATGGAAATTAAACCTTATAGTTTGATACGTTCGAAACCCGCCCCCCCCAATGCGTTTAACGTGAGGTATTTGCATTTTCATTTTTTGCAAATTACCGGACTCTTGGGTAATGATGAGCCAGTTACATTTGCATATCTGGGATTCTCTTGTCTGTTTTTTGCTCTCCCAAACAATGCGGCAGCTTTCCCTTCTGCTCTCATTGCTGCAGTGGCGGTATGAAGTTTAGATAAGTGACTGCTGTCTTTCCACAGTGTTGCCTGTCCTTAATTCTGAGTTAATAATTTAAGAAAAACTTAAATTATTCTTTTTTTTTTTTTCAAATTCTTAGACCTCGTCACAAGTTGGCAGTCTCTGAAATGTGTGAAGAAAATGTCATTCTTTTTAAATTTGTCACTCAGAGTTAAGTACAAAGTGCTGTGGCACTTTGCATGCCTAAGATGTCAGATTTAAGTAGAGTACCCTTGGTTCACATTTGAAAGGCAAACGTCTCCTCTCAGCATATGAGCAGTGTAAAAATGCAACCAAAATTCGATATGCTATTTGAAGTTCCAATGTTTATAAACTTGAGTGATTCTGATTTTCCTTTTTTTTTGTTGCTCTACGATATCCCAGATTGCCATTGCGTGCTGTGCTTTGGAGGTGTGGAGTGTAATTTTCAGAATGAGTTCTCTCTGAAGGTCACTGGTTTTGTGCCGAGCCGTCAGTTTTAACTTTGGAAATTAGTGGAAATTGCTACACTGTTCCAGGTCTCAAATGCAGAGTGGGAAAGGTCACATGTAAACTGAAACACAGGTGACTTGTTTTAAAATGGCATTATCATGGTAACGGAACACATTTCTGAAGTGACAAATCCAAGGAAAATGAGACGCCCGAGGAGCGTAGCAGCAAGGGGATTGTGTGGTTACAGGCTGTCTGGAAATGTGGCCATTTCAGTTTGTTTGTTATTGGGGCTTTGATTTGCATAGCTCAGGGGCCTAGTGTGAAAGTGAATGTAGTGAATGTTAAAGTAGTAGCTATGTCATGCTTACCTGGCCTCTGGTGGTTGTCTGGCATCAGTGTCCAGCTTTGTGAGTATTATCAGGAGTTCGTAAATGTCTCATTCATATCACTTCACTTCAAGCTGGCTAGTGAGTTTACATCTCCATCTCAACGGCTAACTATTTATGAAATATCCAGGGTCCCCAGAGGGGTTTTCACTGTACATAACATAATGGTTTGATTTTTACAATGGAAAGTGGAAAACGTTGTTTCAGTGGGGGGTCTTGCTGAATTGCCTGTTGTTCCCATTTGGCATAAGCACATCATCAGTATAAACGTTACTGTGCGTCCACTGTGCTATTGATAGAAACACAGAAAGCTGTCATGTTTTGATTAACTGGTACAGCAGCGGTGTCCCAACCAGGGTTCGAACCTGCAACCTCCTAGACACAACGCTTGCCCAGTTCCCTTGTCGCCCCCCCGCGCCGCTGCCGCCTGTTTTAGCTGGCGTGGGCGTAGCCGCTGATTGACGGCGGACGGTCCAAAGCGAGCCGAGGTGGAAGAGTGTTGTGCGCGGCTGTGTGCCGGTGGTGTTCGCGTGCCAGCGCGGGGCCGGGAAAGTGCGGCTGAGCGCTGATGGCTGGCAGCCGCTCCCGCAGCATGCTAATGCAGTCTGAGGCGCTGAACTCCCGCTGCCATAAAGTGCTCATTACTAATGCATTTTCAGCAGAATCATTAAGGCCGGCCGCTGACGAAAGATCCTGAATACCAATGAAAGGGGGGAAAAAAACCATTGTGCTGTTGTGAAGAATGGATAAAAGGCTTTTTAATGCAACTCTGCAGCAGAGGAAATAATTTTGTCTCTGAATTGCTGGTGTTTATTACTGGCGTGTGCTTTGGAACCATCAATAACTGCTTCCCTGTACATGTTTATTTGTCTGGTTGCTTATATAATGAAGTGGTTTTGGACAAGTAAGGGTTAAAGTATGTAATTGCTGTCAGGTTGGCGCTCAGCAAGCTGTCTATTACCTCTGTACGTGTGGATTTTTTTAGAAGATGCTTCGCACATACTTGCTAAAGAGTAAGGTGAAATGGAGATAGTTCTAAATGCGATTGTTTTGTGGGGGAGGAGCTGTCAATCTGGAATTATTCAAGAAAACTAGCTGTAGTTTGAGGCGTAAGCACATAACCATTTCATTTTGAGCAGGGTGGTCACGATCAGCGTCTGTGTTCCAGGATGGCCTTTTTGACGAGAACAGCGAGAAGGCCTTCTACGACTCTGACGAGGAGAAGAAGGAAAAGGCCGAATCCAAGCCCTATGTGATGGACCCAGACCACCGCCTCCTCCTGAGAAACACTAAGCCTCTGCTGCAGAGCAGGAACACAGCCGTGAGTTCCCCTGTCTGTCAGCTCCCACACAGAGATAAAATACATTCACGGTTCTCTCTACTGCAAAGCAGGAACACCTCGTCCCCTCTATTACAGACCGGCAACGCACGGGCTGTACTCCACCACTGAGTGCTAACGCAATACAGACTCAGTGTCCACACTGCTACAGCGCAGCAGTACACACGCTTTCAGCTCAGCTACGAAGTCCAACACACACACTGCTCACTGTTAATATGGAGGCTGGAATACACTCCCTGCCAGTTCCCTTCACCACAGAGCAGGACCAAATGCACTGGCTGCACTTCAGCGGTGTGAGAACACATACCCTTTCTGTTTGCTATTCTAGAGCTGAAAAGCAGTGGACAATTGGTATGTATACAGTGTAGACCTTATACTTAATTGTGTTTAATATGCTGCAAGTCAGTTCTGTCAGTTTACATCTTGAAACTAAAATGCTCATAGGTAGAAGTGAAGTGGGGAAGAAGATTAGGAGACAATTGTTGAGTTGTTGAAAGATCTATGTTCTCTGAAAATTTTCAGACAGCATATACGTTTGGAAATTAACAGCAAATTGATAACAGTTAAAAAAAAATACACACTGTACCGGCTTAGTTATGCATTACCTATCCGTTCTGTCTCAGTGTTTGAAGAAGATGCGTCCCTCACCAGATCACAAAAGAAATTTATCAGCGCACCTAACTTGTACCGCAGTCAGTGTGACGTTCACGCTGCTCACTTTTTCTTCCATCCAGCGCGGGCCCAGGTTTAATATTTGGAATTAGAAGCATATATAATTTGTAATGTGTAGCCGGAGGCGAGCGCAGTGCTGGGATTTGACAGTCTGCGCCGTACTTGAACCTGGTGTGAAGAATAAAGCCAGCCTTGATAGCGGCTCCTAAGCGCACGCTTTCGGTCCTCAGTCTGTGCGTTATCGTAGGGAACGCTCTCCCCCTCAAGGCTACGGCGCCGGAGGCGATGCACTTTATATATTACCGCGCACTCGGCAGGCTCTAGATTTCCATCACCCAGGGGACTCAAGGTCTGCGTTCCTTTGAATGCTGGAGACCAAAAATGGGTTTCACATGAAAATGTTGATTAAAATGTGACATGTCATGTTGCCCCAGCGAAAAGCAAAGCGCTTTATCTTGATGTACCTTTGTTTAAGCTTTGCGAAAAGTTGCTCTTTCCATCAGCGGCCTCCTTAAGCGTGACAGTTTGTTCTGTCTACAAGTTTACGACGGATTACCGAGTGCTGGTCTTGACAAATAGAGCAGTTTGGACCGAGGGTCTACACGACGATGCTTCTCTCTTTTAGTGGCCTGGATCAGTTTGTCTTTACTAAGCCTCTCGGTAGAAAAAAGTCATTCTTGCCCTTGAGTTCCTGATACGCACAACAAATAATCAATGCTTTCATTTCTGTAATGGGGGGGCTGCGTGACACAGTGGTTTCAGTATTGAATGGGGGGGGGGGTTGTCCTGTTTACTCTGGGGCAGATATTCCAGAGAAAAAGACTAAATAATTCTTTCCCTGTCTGCGGTGTTCAGGTGGTGATGGCGGTGGCCCAGCTGTATTGGCACCTGGCCCCGAAGCATGAAGTGAGCATCGTAACCAAGTCATTAGTGCGACTGCTGCGGAGCCACAGGTACTGCCCCTTCCACTCCATGCACCACCCTGAGTGTCTGTGACAGCGTTAGCGAGGAGCTAGTACAGTTACTGAGTCTCTGTGACAGTGTTAGCGAGGAGCTAGTACAGTTACTGAGTCTCTGTGACTGTGAGGGCATCTAGTATAGTTAATGACTCTCTATGACAGTGTCAGGGGAACTGTTGCAGTTACAGCTGAGTCTCTGTGACAGTGCTACAGGGGTTAGTGCAGTTTAGGCCAGTCTGAGTCTGTAATAGTGTTAAAGGAATTAGTACAGTCATTGAATCTGTAAGTGTTAGAAGGGTTAGTACAGTCAGCGAGTCTGTAACAGTGTTAGAGGAATTAGTACGGTCAGTGAGTTTGTAACAGTGTTAGAGGAATTTGTACAGTCACTGGGTCTGTAATACTGTTAGAGGGGTAAGTAAAGTTACCAAGTCTCTTTATCAGAGTCATAGGGGTCAGTTCAATCCACGAGTCTTTACTACAGTTAAAAACGAATTAGCACAGAGTGAGACACCCATATTTCATATATAGATTCAGAACAAGCTGAAATGTGATGCAAAGCAACACAGGGTTTCTCATGAGCTGTTTCCTGTTTTCACAGAGAGGTGCAGTATATTGTGTTGCAGAACATCGCTACCATGTCCATCCAGAGAAAGGTGAGTGTTAGGGGTGGTGTGGTGTTAATGTGAGTGGTCAGGGGCAAGCAGTGATTGTTTACCATTCATCTGTCTGCTGATGTCACCCAGTAGGCCTTTTTCCATCCACCTGTTGAGTGTATTTAAAGCTGACCTCAGTGTAACTGTGGACAAATGTAGACAGACCTAATGCAGTTTTCCCATTCAATCTGTGATATTTGTAGGTTACCTAGAGATATACCGGTGTTGTTTAATGTAATACCCATGTTATTTCCACATTATTTTCTATTATTTTATCTTCGCAAGTGATTTACAAGCTGGTTTTTCATGTGTTATCAAAATAGCTTCATGATTTCAGTTGTGCCAATCTGTTCAGTAATTATTTCAGTTTCTAATTCAGTGACTTTTAATAACTTCCATCAACCTGCAATGACAAGTTAAAAACAGCAATAAAAATATATGGAACAGTTTATCACACAAACTTGCAATATACCAACAAATCATTGATCTGCCATTCATATGTTGCAGAAAATGGAGAGATGTACACATTTACCTTGAATATCATTGGCTTATTTTATGTATTGTATGTCTGTGTATGGCTCAATGAAATGAGTGTTATGAACATGTACCTGCTAACTATTGATCTCTCTGATTAGTTTTCAGACCAATATAAACATTAATATATAAATGCTCATTTGTTAAAATGCTCACCGAAGTGCTTTTAGATAAGACTCATTCTATAGAGGCCTTTGAAATCTTACTCTTCACAGCATGGTTCATTATAATGACTTTTCCCCACCAGGGCATGTTTGAGCCATACCTGAAAAGCTTCTATGTGAGATCTACAGATGCCACTCACATCAAGACCTTGAAGGTAATTGCGCTGTGCTCTCCCTGCACTAATCTAACTTTTTAATTATGCAAATTATTAATGCCAATTACGAAATTGAAATGAACTTATCGGCAGCACCGTATGGCTTGGAGTTTGAGTGCAGGGCAATCAGCACAGTCAGTTAAGAGACTGTCCTTTTCCCCAGCTGTTAATGAACAGAAGCTTTAGATCTATTAGACACTGTGTTGTAAGAGTGTTCTGCAGTGCTGTCTGCTTATGGCCAAGGATACAATTCCATTTGCAGACTCGCACAATAAATGTGTATTTTCAAATGATCAATTACAAAATGATAGAAAATACTCATTGTTTAAGATATGTCTTAATTGCAGATTGTAATCTGTTTCTGGGAATGTTTAAATGAGAAGGACCGTGCAATAATATTCTCATCTGAAAGGGAATGGTTTGACAGCAGCTGCTCTCAGTGCCCCTGGATGTGGCTCCAGATCTAAGCTCTGCTTCTTCCTCTCCCCCTGACCTCTCCCGTTCTCCCAGCTGGAGATCCTGACCAACCTGGCCAATGAGGCGAACATCTCCACCATCCTGCGGGAGTTCCAGGCAAGTGTTTCATCTCCCTCTCTCCCCCCTGTCAATCGCTCCTGTCGGCTCCATCTTACGAACGCTTGTTCAGTTACAGTGGTTACATATTTTGTATTTGTATGAGAAGTATTTAGACGGAAGCATGTTAAAATGATTTCTGCTCCTTGTGCTGTCCCTTCCCAACCCGGGTCATCGTTCCACCCTCAGACATACGTCAAAAGCCAGGACAAAGCCTTCGCCGCTGCCACCATCCAGGCCATTGGAAGATGCGCAACAAACATCTCTGAAGTTACAGACACCTGCCTCAATGGGCTGGTGCTGCTGCTGTCCAACAGAGATGGTAAGTACAGTACTATCTCTGGGCAGTGGTCGAGTCTCTAATAGAGACCTGTCAGTCTGTGTTGTCCCCTGTCGTCAGTCTGGGGAAGTCCTGATCATGCTTTCACTGTTAAGTAGAGTACAGATGGTGCTGTTATCATGTGCAACACGGAACAATGGCTACTAAATTCTCTGCAGTATTTATTGTGTGTTCATTTATGAAAGCTCGAAGTGGTTGGTCATTTTAAATGCATTGGTGTAGCTAAATTCCCCTAAAATGTTATGTTAAAGATAAAAAGGAACGCCCATCCCTTTGGGTATGGTAGTCCTTTTTTTCTGGAAATGGTGGTTTTATACTAGATTTAGGATAGCATCAGTTATTAGATATGTATGTTCTTTTCATTTTAAAGAGTGAAATAAAAGTAATAAAAAGTATACTTACTTTTTAGCAATAAAAAAGTTTGGTGTTGTCTATAGTCTGTCATGACTGGATATTGCTGTAAAGTAACCCTTGACTTTATGCAGTAGTTATACCAGGTTTACTGGTTCAAACTAATGCTGAGGTAATTTGTGGTTAATGGTCTGCATATTTATTGCAAGACAGTTGTCAATCTTTGTGCTGCAGCAATATCCTGACAAGTCCTTTTCTTAAGTACTGAAAGGCCTTTACACTTTGGTAATTTCTAATGGCACTACAACAGCAAGCAGAAACTAAAGAATTGAACAGGAAGACAAGGTGTAGAAAAAGAGAGAAATTAGTATGTTTACAAAACACTGTTGTAGATTGCCAAATATCCTAACTCCTGACCAAAATTAGGTACGAAGAGTGATGAATCGGGAGTTGAGTGGGTAAACAGCCACATTTCCATGCAGACTCTTAGCCAGAGGGAGGAGGAAACCAAAACTATGGAGGAATGAGTAACAATTGCGGTGGGCTTTATCAGTGTCTGTCAGCTCAGACTCGCGTTTGCCTTCCTGCCTCACACAGAGATAGTGGTTGCAGAGAGCGTGGTGGTGATCAAGAAGCTGCTCCAGACCCAGCCCTCCCAGCACAGCGAGATCATCAAACACATGGCCAAGCTGTTTGACAACATCACCGTAAGAGCTTGCCCTCCGCAGCCCCGTACTCGCTCGCTCGCTCACTCACTCGTCCACTCGACATCATCCATCACTTACACGCGCTATTACCATGCGCAATACCTCACCGCGCCAGTAGGGACAATATGTGCCAGCTCGCAGGTCACTCGCTCTTCGGCAAGAGTGAGAGCATTAAGTGTAAGGCACCACATTCAGGGAGTCCACCTTACTGTCAAAGTAATGATGTAGTGTATCCTGTAAATGCGCTTCACATGTTTTTCCCCTGTCCAAAACCTCAGTCTTTCCACTCCTGCTGCTTACACGAGCTGCATGCTTTTGACTCTCCTAGATGAAGCTGTTGGAGCGGGCGTGCTAACCTTGGAGTGCTCCTTTTTCCCCAGGTGCCCATGGCCAGAGCCAGCATCCTGTGGCTGATTGGAGAGTACTGCGAGCGGGTCCCCAAGATCGCCCCCGACGTCCTGCGGAAGATGGCCAAGACCTTCACCTCCGAGGAGGACATAGTGAAGCTGCAGACGGTCAACCTGGCCGCCAAACTGTACCTCACCAACTCCAAGCAGGTGAGAGGCCCTCGATCCCCGTAGTCCCCGATACATCGAGCAGGGACCGCCGCTCACAGATCAACAGGTCAACATTGCACCTGCACAGCGAGCGCTCTCATACGGCTAGTTGCTATCTTAACTTAACTGTAGCTCTTTGCTACAGTTGGCAGTGTTCGTGGCAGTGCGTGGTTTCATGAGAACTTTTAATCCTGCAATATTGCTGTCTTTCAGAATCAAAATAGGACGTCCCAGTCTTGACCTGCACACTTTTATGTACATTGTGTTCTGGCAGTCTTCCCACATAGTTGTTAAGCCTCTTAGGTCTGCCATGCAAGAAAAACGGTAAGAACAAACATCACTTAGAGCCAATTGACTCCCCACTCCTACTCTCGATATTTTTATGGCCGTTATTAGATGGCTAAGTGGATGGATGGTAACTCAAGCACTTGAAGGAACAGGTATTTCTTTTTTTGTACAAATGTATCAGAGGGAAAGTGCATTCGTTTTTGCACTTGTTTACAGTCCCCTTTTGATTCGCCTGTGCTCAGAGGTTTCCTGCTTTTAGAGGTAAATGGAACGGTCAGCTCAGTTGCTTTTTAGAAACATGAGCGCAAAAGGAGGCTAAGGACCCAAGGCGAAATGAGAAATAATTATGAAGATGGTGGAAAATGCAACCTCAAAGAGACTCCGAAATGTGTCGTCAGACATCTGCGCTTTCCCATGAAAGCTGATGAACGTATTGAGGTTTCTGATTAAGTGCAGTATGACATGCAAAGGAGCCACATGGGGGCAGAATGTGCCTCAGAGTCAGTAGAAGTGGGTGGGAAAGCTGCATCTCAAATTGCACCATTTTAGAAGCAATATGTACAAACAGTTTTTTTGGTAGATGTAGCTGTCCTTATAACAGAAAGTGACAGTATTTAAGGGTCTGACGATTTAAGAGGCAGCTGTTTTGGTTCAACCATAGTTACTTTTTAACTTGCTGAAGCTACTGCCGTGTGTTAAGATATTATTAAATGCTGTGGCTGTTTTTGCTGCCTACCCATATATCTTCCTGTTCAAAATACTATATGTCTATGTATTACATTCATTTTATAATCAGAAGTATCATCATAATGCTCTCCACATAGCATTTTTGACTTTTGAGTTCAAATGCCTAAATTTAACTATTATTAATAATAGTTAATTAATAATTTCAATAACTGCACTTATTAGTGGCAGTTAAAGGAATAGAGGGGGACAAACTCTAGTTTACAATAAGAAATTGGATCAATTCCCCTAGCTTGGGGTGAGTGCAGTGGAGTCAGCATTCTGAGGTGTTGCATATTACCAACAGCATTGTCTGCATAAGCAGTTCGCTCTTTGTCTTCTCACTGGTCTCTCTCCTCAAGTTCAGCTGTGAAATCTGTGCTGTAACAAGACATGTTATCCATGCTAGATGGACTGGATGAGGTGAAATACTTGTTTTCCCAGAAATACACCTTAGATGGATATCAGTTCTGGCGGTGTGACATAAATGCATAAACAGCAAACAGATGCAGGCATAAAAATGGACCCGCAGCACATATGTAATTTATATGGAAGCATAATTTATATGAAACTTAAAGCGGGGCAAAAAAAACATATTGGCTTACCTCTGCGGGTTTACAAACCCGCTGCATATTAAATTTAGATGTTTTAACGGCGATGGAGGACCCTGGTCGCCGGGCCATCGGGAAAGTGCCGTAGATGGGGGCAATGTTCTGCTACATACACAGCGCTATAAAATTTTGCCTTAATGTTCCGCATCTCATTGGTTGCTTCATGGGCGAGCTCATTTAAATAAATGTAAATGCGGCCCCGGTTTATAGCGGAGCTGATACCTCCTCAACGAGCGGATCATTATATCTTCCCGCGGTAATGTGCCCGGGCCCGCGGCGGCACCTTCTGGACAGTAACTCTTATTTTTCCCCTCACAGTAAAAGACAAGCATTAGCCCCGGGGCCATAAATGGGAGGAAGGATGGTGTGAAGTCACTTATCCCCGGCTCCCCCAGTGAAAGGGCACCGGCATCTCCACTGAGCTCCGGGAGGGGGGGGTGGAGAGAGAGAGGAAGTAGCAGCTAAATGCACTGCAAATAATTTGCTGTAATACACTGCGGTGATTCATGGGCCAGCCTTAATGGGCCATAATTCAGGGAGAGAGCACACGAGTGGGTCCGGGGAGCGGGACGCGGCCCGCACCGGCGGAAAGTATCTCTTCATAAAGCCGCGGCACCTCAGTGCCCCACCACTCCGCCGCACACCCCCCCCCCACCAAACCCCCACTCTAACACACGCCGATGTTTTGATGTCCCGCATATTTTTCCGATTAAGTTTGGAGGGCAGTGTTTTTAGTTGTATTTCTATATTCATTATCCTCACACGGAGCCTTCAGCGGCTTTGCCATATATGATTATTTTTTAATGACGCCTCTCTTTCCGCCCCAGCGGTTTAATAATCTGGCGCACGCCCGGCTCGCCGAGCAGCCGGGGGCCCGCTCACCTACCCCCGCCGCTGGGAGAGGACACGCGTTCCTGGCTCACCGATTCGATCCGCCACTCCAGAACCCGAGCTAATTCCCCCGCCGGGCGATGTCTGTTTGCCCATAACCATTTGTTTTTATTACCGCTTTAAATATGTTTATTCAGAATTATCAATAATCATAAATAACTCTCTTTGTCTCACCCTCTCTCTCTCTCTTGCTCTCTCTCTCGCTCTCTCGCTCTTTCTCTGTTTTTTTTCCGCCCAGACGAAACTGCTTACACAGTACATATTGAATCTGGGCAAGTACGATCAGAACTACGACATCAGGGACCGCACTAGGTTTATCAGGCAGCTCATCGTCCCCAACGAGAAGAGCGGGGCGCTCAGCAAGTATGCCAAGAGGATCCTCCTGGCCCCCAAGCCGGCCCCAGTGCTTGAGTCGTCCTTCAAAGGTAGAGTGGCCCTCTGCTCGTCTCTCCTGATCACACCCTGTGTTCGATTCGTGAATGAGATTCATTCCACAAAACGGAACAGGGACGCACAACTCCCACCTTAAGATTGTTGAAGTAACCGCGCTAAACCCTCATCTAATTCCCCAAAAGGTGGCTGATAGTTTTCCTCCATTAATCTGACAGCTTGCACGGTGATGCCATGCGACGGTCACAACAGCACACCTTTCAACCCCTCTCCAGCACATTTCTGCTCCTCCTGTTAATAATGTAGCAGCAAACAAAGGCAAGAACATAGTTATGAAATCCCTTGAAAAGGAGAAGCCTTCCACTGGGTAATTTAGGTTAAACAAGGAGTCGCGCTGTGGCGTGTGATTGATGCTCTCTGTCACAGGGGATTTTTACTGCGTGCTTTCACGGGACCTTTAATGTGTGTCTTTCTCTTAATGGTGGGTACTAAAAGCTGTAACAGCAGTATTTCCCTTCGAGTGTTTCAGTGCTCCACACCCTTTTTGATCTTCATACGCGAAATGTGAGTGGTATGAATAAAAAAAAAATAAATAAAAAAAAAACGAGGAATTCCCTCGTTTCCCATTACATTGGTATTTGCCATTCAGTCCACACACAGTACAAAGCCATTTTTTCATCACTTTAGAGAGGCAGAGGTTCAGTTTGTGCGGAATCCATTATTGTGTGTCCATCCCCTCCAGCTCTGTCTGCTTCCAGAATGCAGTTCTTCATGTGTGCACTTGAAAGTGGCAGCCTGGCTGTCTCGCATTTGGAGTCATGCAAATATCTCTCCCCCCACACCCCCCGTTATACCACAGTGAGGCCGGCTGCCTATTTTAAAATGCTCAGCTGCCACGATCGCACTGTGAGAAGGTCACCAGGTTGTGAGCTCCCACTCGCCTCCGAATAAATATATAAATTGCAATGTTAATTCCTACCTTTCTGCCATCGGCGGAGGAAAAAAAAAAAAAAGCAGACGGAGAAGGGCTCCCGTTTCCAGGAGAGAGGAGGGGGAAAAAAAGAAAGAAACATTAAAATTCTGAATGGGTTTGTGCCAAGACATGTATGGGGATTGTTTAACTGTGCTGTCATTCTTAATATTCACAGAAAAGTCATTTTTAGAGAAGCTACATTTCAGAGCAACACCTAAACACACTGACTGATTACCTTTTTTATTGACCATTATGTGGAAGATTATTGTAATCTATGGGCTGAAATCAGTTTTCTGACCCATTAGGAGCCTCCTTAGTTTGTATTTATACCGTGACATTTCGGCTAATTTAGTGCCAATTACCAGCGGCTCTGATTAAGACCGAGCCATGTGACACGGGGCGCCTGTTATTTATTACGCCGCTCCTCTCTCCCCTGCTCCTCCCGCAGACAGGGATCGCTTCCAGCTGGGCACCCTCTCCCACACCCTCAACACGAAGGCCACCGGCTACCTGGAGCTGTCCGACTGGCCCACGGAGGCCCCCGACCAGTCCGTGAGGAACGTGGAGGTTATTGAGCCGGTACGGACACGCGTCGGCCTGTCACGCGGCCTCCCGTGCCACGCCCGCTTGGTTACGCACGCTCGCCTCGGGCGCCGTGCTCCAATCAGAGTTGTCGAATTACATAGTCTTTCCTCTGTGTGAACTAGGTAAGCTGATGATAATGTTAGATGAGTGATTGCAGAAAATGGTGCCCGCGTGAGGCATTTCTGTACTGCCATAATTGTGAGACGCTTATTGTTTCACTTCACCACCGAGCAAGAGCATTAGCTCGTATCATTTACTGCCCAACAGTTTTAAGCTTGCCCATCATCCTCTGCATGATGTGCACAGTTGATATACTCCCGCATGCAATAGTCAGCTGATGATTTTGCAGCTGAAGAACCTAAATGAAAATACAAGTCACAATTGACAGCTCAAAACAGGGTCTGCACAGGCCTAACCTTGTAATCAGCAGGCACAAAGTCCGCATAAGGAGGTGTCGTCATGAGACTAAGTTGCGTTTTGCAAAGACATATCAGTCAAAGTATGTCAGAGAATATTATGGGTATGAGGGGCAGTGCTGAAAATATAAGACTTTTTTTCTGAGAATATGCACAAAATCCGATGTGTAGGTTATGTCATTCTATCTGCATTGCCATACGTATACACATTTGAGGCGGCCTTGTTTGAGTAGAAGATACTCAGTTGTGGTACCCAGAGTGTTGGTCATACCATATGTTAGCCAAATGAATAAACTTGCCTGTCTTAGTCATTTAACAGCTTTGACTTACAGCCATATCATCTCAGATGGCAGCGTAGTGCTGTGGAAGTTGGATTTAAGCACAGATTTGAGTTTGGATTTAAGTTATGTTTGCACTTTAACAGCAGTGATTCTGTTAAAGCAAGCAAGTTATTAAAGGTAAGTATATACACTGAATGAAAAAAAAACATTCAACACCTAACAAATTAGTACAGCCCTATTGGAAGTTATTGTTGGCTCATGTGTGTGGTCTCCACATAGAATAATTTCCAGAGCAGTTTGATCCGTATGGTAGCTACAGCTGCATAGCTATAGCAGACTCTGACAGCCTTGTTATTAATTGTGTGAAATAATCTTCAATCCAGTATTCCCAGCAAACTTCAGTAATCCACCAAGAGGGTGTCTCCCATTGGCTGGGGCTCTGACTGGGGAATTCCTCACCAACCCTGTGCACAGGTGAAAGAGTGGGCCAAACCTCTGGGGAAGGGGAAGCCTGCCAAGTCCGAAGATAAGTTCTACTCGGACTCGGGGGAAGAGGAGGAGGAGGAAGAAGAGGAAGAGGGCTCTGGAAGCAGCAGTGGCAGCGAGGACAGTAGCAGCAGCAGCAGCAGCAGCAGCAGTGAAGGTAACCCTCCCAGCAGAGGGCCCTGACAGGGGAGTGGTAACAGGGGCCGTATGCGTACAGACCAACAGCAGTCTTACTGAGAAAAGACCTGCTGAGGTTCCATAATAATCATCGAGCCCTGTATGCTGCAACTCTGAGCTGTCCAACTGGCTGTAATAGACACAGCGAATTGAGATGAAGCAGCAAAGTCAAAGCACTGTAGGATCACCTCAGTATATTTCCTTTAACATGGAATATGCAGAAATAGAATATATGGTATATATCATCACACAGCAGTTCTTTTGGGGTCTGATTATTCAGAATGGGTTTAGGATTATTGTAGTTCTTTGGATAGTGCTTGTGACGTTGATACATAGGTGCTTGTCCTATATCTTTGAAATGATTGAGCCAGAAATCAATTTCTGGAAGCATCTAATGCATTACCTGTACTTTTTTTCATGTGCTGGTATTGCCAAGATGCAACATACAAAGTAAGTCATGTGTAAAATAGGTATAAATGGGTAAAAAAGGTATAAACACAGAAAATGCTGTATGTAAAAATAAACCAACAATAACACTCATTGTTTGAAAGTCAGTCTGTGTGAAGCTGATCTGCTCTTTACTGGTGTGAAATTCAACCCACACGAGGAGATTTATATCCAATATTGGAATTAGTGGTACATGGGGAAAATACGTCAGTCGAAGCAGGTTAGAAAATACTATTGCTATTTTCTAACCATAGCAGTGCAAATTAATATAATCAGTCATTTGGTGTAATCTATTTACTTCTCTTTCTGTGTATAATTCATTTTATCTTATACTATAATATGTATTTACAATGGAATGTAGTTAATCCTGTTTAATTTCAACTGATAGTGTCATACTAACAATGTAAAAACATAAGCAAAGCATGTAAATGTGCCTTTCTCTGCAATTATACACTTCCAACCATCAACCCCTCGGATGGTTGCAGTGTACTGTGGAAAACAGATTTGAGTATGGCATTGCATTTTTGCCGTGACAGCCCGTGTTGCTTCGAACGCCGTTTCACTGGGTTGCCATTCAAATGAAAGGATTTTCACAAATTACATTTACTTAGTCTCGACTGTCTGATCTTGACGGTAAGTGTAAAGGCAATCTGTTGATTTCCAGTTCCTCATTTTTCTTGTTTCCATCCAGAGTGAAAAACGTCTCTCAGATTAATCTCAATCAGGCTTTTGACAATATGTATGAAGTTGCTGTTGTGCTCCCTAATGTGCAGACTTGCTACCCGTTTCGTATAAACATTGTATAGAGGACTATTAGCTATCAATAGTAGGTGCAGATAATTATTTCCAATAATTCAGTTTGTCATCGCAGCTTAACTGAAACTAATCGTGGTTAGTCGGTGGACTAATTTGCAGAAATGTGATGGAAACTTGTTTATGCACTCTGCAGAGAAATTTACATAGATGTCTTACAAGTTTATGGCTTCCAAATAAGCGTAGTTAAAAACCCACTTTGCTTTAATATTTAATAATATTAGTATTATATAGTTAGCTGCACATTGGAAAGAACATTTTTAAATGCAATTTTTTCAGACCTTAGTGTCAGTCTGCAGTGTGTCTGTGTGTGGAAAGCAAGAAGGCTTTTTGTTTAGCTCACTGTGAGCCTATGCCTGTCTGACTTCAC